>NC_060064.1:45784937-46137615 GCF_020283565.1 Trifolium pratense | reverse complement strand
AAAACTTACAGGTCGGAGAATAATACTGAGTTCAAGCTCTTGGCCTTCCCGTATAACTCTGACTACTTCTTTTTCATTCAGCTTCTTCATAGACACCAAGTGATCAAACGTTATCCATTCTCTGTTTCGGAAGGGAACTGCATTGAATGAAAAATAAGACCACAAACCCATAAATGAAATGCAAGTTAAGTTTCTTGCAATTAGATTCATTAACATCATGACCAATATGCTCTCATTGAGTACATTGACATCATAATGCTTATATAGCTTATAACCATTCAACTATTCTCTTGATCATCTTGTCATATCTTATGGATGTAGGATTCTTTCATAAGCCTTCAATCAAGCAACATATACCCAACAATGAAACTAACAACTAAAATATCAATCAATATAGGAGAAAACAAATAAACTCATAATAAAAATAACAATATAAAATGTAATTGAAGCAACTTGAAATTATATCTCAAAGGACCTAAATTGAACACAGGTAGTGAATCTAAGATTTTTAATAATTTCCTAAAGCAAAAAGAATCCTACTTAATACATATCATGAAATTTACAAATATAGGATTTCCTATAAAACCAAAGAAGCTTCTTCAAGAATCGTAAAATTAAAGGATTGAGAATAGAACAATTTCCGTGAATTAAGTGTATAGTCAAACAGGAAAATGAAAAAGGCAAAGGTTCAGACTTACTTTCTTGTTTGGGGTAATGGAAGAGACATGATGAAGTGAAAGTAGAGTCTACAATTGGCTTGTTTCATTTGCATCAGTTTGCCCTCTTGTGGTATTTCTGTTTGAATCAAGGGCTCCATGACAATATTGTATACATCCATCTACAACATTTGAAGATACCAAGACAGTCAAGTGGATACTTTATAGAATAATAAATTTACCAAATGTAGTCATATGCATATAACATTTAAAGGCAGTCCATAAAAAATAAATATAGAACATGAGAAGTAACAACAAAGACTTTATTTTACTTGTATGGTAGGTTCATGAGAAATGACATTCATCAAATCATGTTAGATAACAACAAAAGCTAGATTTGAAATTAAGCAAAAATTAAAGAAATTGATTAAATGATTGAACCAAAACTGCTTAAACGCATCAAAACTATAGGATTACCAACTGCCCAAGCATTGTTTCTATCCAAATTTCCAAAATCAAACTATAGAACCGTTAGAGGTCGATGATAATCAAATATCAGCAAAACTATAGGATTACTTACATGTTGTTTCACTAATTGCATACAAATGATGGTTTCAAAAAGCATAAAAAATAAGACCACAAAGCCATCAATTTTACATATTGAGACATTTACTCAAACACTTTGAGTGCTCACTTTCACAATCAAATGAGAGTTCTCAAATATAATCAAACTCAAACACTTTATGTAGTCAAGAATTTTTCACCATACCAAACGAAAACAGAGCATAAAGCATTTGTTTGAGTGAAAAAGTGAATGCACATTAAATCAGCTAATAAAATGTTGCATACTCATATTGAATTAACACGTACCATAAAAAAGCATACTCCATAGTAAATCCAAAATGCATACTCCATAGTAGATCCAGCAAGGCTAACTCCATAGTGAATGTATACTCATATACCCACAGCTAGAGCATTTCCTTGCTGTATGGTACGTTTGTCTAGCTAGTGTATTTGAAATCTTTCAATCCGTTTCCTTGTTGTATGGTTCGGGTGAATTTACCTCTAATGTGATAATGAAAAGAAAAAAAAAATGAAACAAAGAGGATTAGAAATGCGACTGAAGAAAATTAGGGATTTAGAAAAAGAACCAAACTTTCATCACCTGCGGATGGGTCTTGAAACAGATCGGAGGATTTGATTGAGAAGATTGAAAAGAAAACCTAATTTGCAGATATAGACAGAAAATTTAACATGTCACGTAAAAATCAAATGATGAAATTAAATCATGAAATAACATACGGAGAAGTAATTTGAAACCTGAGTTTGTGGCTTATGCCATCCAAGATGGTTGATTCATGGAGAGTGATGAGTAAGAAAGTGAGTTTAGATATTGAAAGAGAGGGAGAAATTGAATTTTAAATTTGATTCCAACATATGAAAGTTTTGTCTTTGAGGTAGCAGCAAGTTTTGTCTTTGAGAGAGATGGATGAAAGTGACTGGTCAAGCATGCTTCTGAACTCTAAAGCAAGGAGTTTTTTGTTTGGCCTTAGGCAGATACAAGAAATGGACTGGGCTGTGTTGGGCTGAACCGTTTTGTGACCTCTTTAGAGCATCCACAATGGAGATACTCATTTTTGAGTACTTAACTGGACCCCACATGTATACATCATTTATTTATAATTTTTTAATGATAGTACCTAATAAGTACTCAATCCCTCCAACCCAAATCTCTTAAAAAGTTCTAAACAAGTCCCACCAATAACACATTCCACCAATAACTATACATCATTATAAATGGGACCCACAAAAACAAAATAGGTACCACTTCTTATTTTAGAACCAGTACCTATTAGGTACTCTTTGTGTGTTTGCTCCAATGGGAGTACCTATTAGGTACTAGTACTTAAAAAAATAAGTACCCACCATTGTAGATGGTCTTATTGGCCCAGTTTGCAAGGATATGAATGGAGGGAAAACAGATTCAAAAAATTGATCAAAGAAGCAAGATTTTTTTGTACTTTAAAAAACAAAATTGTCTAGGTTCATCTGGTTGTGACACCTGTCAAAAGTTTCCCTCAAGCTATGTTGAATTTGTGTAGTTAGAAAGATAAAGATAAAGATAAGTGTTGTTCCACCATTACACAATCACAAGCTGTTTAATTTTGCTTTCTGAAACTCCATATTGCTTCCTGAATCTCATCCACCATTGATTGTTGTAGTTCCAGCCTGCTGCAATTGATTAATTAGTTGTTGTGAAAGCAAAAAAAAACTAAATATGGGAATTCCAATTGTTGCTACTGAAATTTATCAGGTTTTTAAAATATTCATTCCATGATTCAGGTGGATACATGAAGTCCGAGTTATTGCAGATTCAACAGTCAATCTCCAGAATAAATGCTTGATAGAATTAGAAACGTATGAATTAGGCTCGGAACATGAGTTCCAAAACTACTTAATTTCGGATTCTAAGTTCCGAATCCCTTCTCAAGGGTATTTTGGTCCGAATGGGGGGCTTTGTTAGCAAACAAGGGGCCTAAACAACAATTTTCTAACAAGATTAAGAGATTATCGGGGCCCAAATAAGGAACTAAGGACATTATGGGCCAAATGTTTAAAAACCACACCAATCCAAATTTGTGGTTTGGGTTACGATCCAAAACCATTTTAATGAAAAATTGGTTATTTTATAAAACTAATTTGGATATGGTTTTTAACCGCTTCATAACCAATTAATAACCGGTTTGTAATAAAAATTTGGTTACTTAATTGAACCAGTTTTAAATCAATTTTTTACTTAAACAATTTCAATTTTTTTTATTGATTTAAAAAACAGATTTGTTTAATTTTAAAAAGAAAACATAATTTTTCTTTAATTTTATGAAATGAATAATTTGTAATCAACCCAAAAATGTTTGTTTTTTCTAAATCCTAAAAAACACCCGAAAATCCATAAATCGGCTGAAAACTCAAAAAAAATCCTAAAATCGGTAAAAAAAAACAAAAAACCAACCGAAATTCCTAAAATTGGCTGAAAACTCAAAAAATTGACCGAAAACATAAAAAACACCCGAAAATCCATAAATCGGCCGAAAATCAGAAAATGGGCCAAAAACCAAAAAAATCGTCCGAAAACTGTCGAAAACCAAAAAAACACCCGGAAATCCATAAATCGGTCGAAAACCAAAAAAATTGACCGGAAACTCAAAAAAATCCTAAAATCGGTCGAACACAAAAAAAACCCGGAAATCCAAAAATCGGCCGGAAACTAAAAAATTCTGCCGAAAACTCAAAAAAAATCCTAAAATCGGTCGAAAACAAAAAAACCTAGAAATCCAAAAATCGGCCGAAAATCCATAAACGGCCAAAAAACAGAAAATTACCCAAAAATCGGTGTTCGGCCGATATTTTGGGTTTTAAACCTATTTTGTGTATTCGGCTGATTTTTTTTGAGTTTTCGGCCAATTTTTTGGGTTTTTGGCCGTTTTTTGGGATTTTGGCCAATTTTTTTGTTTTCGGCCAATTTTTTTAGCTTTCCAAGCTGTCACTATCCCACTTTCATTAAGATGACATTCAAGTGCGTGGTCTAATTTGTGCAATTAATCACATATGGCCTCTACATACGTTAGCCTCCTTATTTATAAGTGAGAAGCTTAGCGTCAGAGTGTCGGATGTTATCATACTACATACGTTAGCCTCCTTATTTATTGATTCGGGTCGGCCGTCTTTGTTGAGACTAATACCAACCCTGTGAGGATGTATTATAATATGACCGATATAGTAATAATAATAATGTAAATAAAGCTTAAATAAAGTGAGGCATATAACATAAATATTTTATATTAAAGCGCAAACAGTTGTTACACAGCCCAAGCATCATGGAAGAGTTTCAACATCTCTACATAATTAAAGAACCATGCTTACCAATGGCGTAGATGCCTTGCCTCAAAAGCTTTACGACCTCCTAAGCTCCTCCTCTTCTCTCCTTGGATTGCTCCAAGTTAGTAGAAATACCGTCAAGTATTTTCTGAATGAGAAATAATGAGGGAGGAGAGCTCTATTTATAGTGTTAATGAGCTTAAACTTTACGCACCATCGTGCCACAATAAGGTCCATCGTGGTACGATATAGTGGCGGCGTGGCCATTCTTCACTGAAACCCTATCGTGCCACGATGATATGTCATTGTGGTATGATTTTGTTTGGAAATAAATCTTCTGCGCTGATTTGTTTCTAAAATTATTTTTTAAAACAAATCTTCATCGTGCCACGATGACGCGCAGATGTATTTTGTGATTTATTCCATTTTCGTCCTTTTCTTGGTATATTCTTCTAGATTCTTCATTTATTGACTTGTTGCGCAAGTGGCTTCATTTTCTTTAGGTTTCTGGGCCGTGTCACTATTTTTGCTTCTTTTTACTATCTAAACCTATACTAAAATATAGTACAAAATTTCTGTCATCACAACCCTAAACTTAAACCGTTGCTCGTCCTCTAGTAACATGCCTGTTAAACAAAATCGTCAGCAGTTAAAGAGATGTATAAAGATGATAGGAATTTCACAACCTCTATAGTCAGCAATTGTACCACTGATCTTTTTATTGCAGCGATCCTATTCAGTCAATGTCTTGGTTCGAGCGACGTTGATATTAGCAAGTCGGACCGATAATCACAAGAGTCCGTGTTCAATCTTTTCTCTCTTCTCGATCACTCATAATTTAAAAAGACAAATATGTCCTTACATGTTATTTTAAATTCAATTTGTTCCAATCATGCTGGTAGCGTTGATTATTATTCATTCATTCCATAAATAAGTCTCATTCTTGCTCTCCTCTCTCTCTCTCTCAGATCTACCTGAACCGAACCGCCGCAACAGCCAACTGATGGCGGCGCCTCCCCCCTGCAATTCCCTCCCCCTCAGGCGCCGCAGAGACCACGATTCAGGTACGAACCACCGTAAACCAGAGCAGCATACGCAGCACAGCATCTAATATTTTACAATGAAAAATTAATTGAAATAGATTTCTTGTTTGTTTTCTTTTGATTAGTTGAGGATCAGAATGAGGATCAGAAGGATCCTCAGAGATCTAAAGTTGGCGACCAGGATTTCGTAAGAGAAGAACTCAACACTGATTCTGTTCCTAAAGGTACAAACCCTAAATTATATTTTAATTAATTTCTTGTTTGGTTTGTTTCATTCTTGTTTGTTCCCATTCCAATGGATTTCTTGTTTGTTTTCTTTTGGTTATTAGTTGAGGATCAGAGTGACCCTTTTGCGAAATTGAAATCTTCTGGAGGAGGTACAAACAAACCCTAAATCATATTTTACTTAATTTCTTGTTTTTGTTTCTTCTGTGCTTAATTCTTGTTTGTTCTAGTTGCAAGCCTCACAGATCGGGAAATTTTCGATATGTGGCTTGCGATGCGGGGAGGAAAAACATGCTCCTCCCAAGAGGTAGCTGATAAAATGTTCAGTAACTTTAAGGAATCTATTTTGGATAAGCCCAGCACTCATGCTGATTCTGTTCCTAAAGGTACAAACCCTAAATTATATTTTAATTAATTTCTTGTTTGGTTTGTTTCATTCTTGTTTGTTCCCATTCCAATGGATTTCTTGTTTGTTTTCTTTTGGTTATTAGTTGAGGATCAGAGTGACCCTTTTGCGAAATTGAAATCTTCAGGAGGAGGTACAAACAAACCCTAAATCATATTTTACTTAATTTCTTGTTTTTGTTTCTTCTGTGCTTAATTAATTCTTGTTTGTTCTAGTTGCAAGCCTCACAGATCGGGAAATTTTCGATATGTGGCTTGCGATGATGGGAGGAAAAACATACCCCGACAAACAGGAAGAAGACAAAGCGTACATCAACTTTCAACAAAATATTCGTGAGGAGCCCGCAGATCAGGATGAGTATACTTACAATTGTCTCAGTTTAGCTGATCAATCCAAAGAAGAGATCACAAAAAAATTCAGAAAGACGGGTAAGCCGGACCGGTATAATGGTTATGCTTTTAAATCCAACATTGAAAAGTGGCCTAGGTATGCTAAAATTCGGGCTACTCCAAATAATTAAGACTTTTGTGGTTGTTCTTAGCCTTTTTAGGAACAAGTTATTGTTTGTGTTAATTTTAATTTTACATGTTGTGAGATTATATATGGCTTTGTCTAAAATGAAATAGCAAGACAAGTCTTGCATGGTACACAACATTTCTTAATCATTTGATTTAGAGGTGTACCAAATCTTTTTGTAGGTCATCAGCACTAAATTTTTTTTCTTTCATAGACCTCCGATGTCTACTTGGCTTGCACTAGTTATCTTTCATTATCATTTCTCCAAGATTTATTTTCTCAGAATGAGACTCGAAGAATGGCGGTGAAGAGGTTGATTTGTCACTATCCTCGCAAGACTTTGATGCTAATGACCATTAATTTTTTTTAAATAACTCCGTTCATCTTGTTTTCATTGATACCATAATAAACAATTTAATTTTTGAATAACAGAGTGTAAACGATGGCAGATGGATCTGATTATAGTAGGCAAAGAAAAATGGAGGTGGTTGAGATAAATTTCCGGCGCGGCGGACACGATTCTTGACACGGTGGTCAATAACAAAAATACTCCGACTATAAAATAAATTTAGGGGTTCTGTTGCGGATGTAAATGGGAAGGAAATGGTCGGTCTGATTTCTCCATATATGACCCACGGTGGCCGGAAAATAAGAGAGAAGTTGGAGGTGGAGGTTTCAAAATCATCTCTCTGATCTGGAATTAATGTAAGGTAGTTGAGAGGAAGAAAAAAGGAATTAAGTGTTGATGATGTCACGGCCAATCGACGACGGTAGGATGCAGGTAGCTGGCCGTCGGGATCGATGGTGAAAAGGGAGGAAGAAGAAAGGACTGCAAATAGAGGAGAGAGAACTGATTTTTTTTTTAAATGGAAATTAGAGAACAAAAAATTTAATTATAAAGTACAGACAATATATTGTTGAATATTTTGATCCAACGGATGTAACAAGTGTTGCATGGTGCAAGACTTAGATGTCTTGTGCACCGTAGACATCGCCTCTAAGTATATATATAATTTTACACTTTTTCCTTTGTTGGTTAGAACCCTCCTGATGTGTGTGGAATTGTAAATTGGTAATGAATGTGGGGACTGTATGAACAAGAGAACATCTGAACAATCCTATTCTAATGCTCTTGCCAAATTTGATTCATATTATTATGGAAAATGAACTGTGCGCCTTTTAGTTAGTCATAATAATAACTTGCCAATTGTTGGTAGAAATGGAAAACAATGATAAGAAATCATTTGATTAGATTTGAGTATCATTTTGTTTTAGCATATGTATTTTCCAGGCTGAAATGGTTTGTTTGGGAATGTGGTCAATGCTTTAGCTACTAGTAGACCCTTCTTGTATGTAGCATGCCATGGTGAGGAGAGCTTCAGGCTCTCCTTTATGATATCTCAAACACGATTATGATTATGATGAGGCGGATGAATTGTTAAAAAACTTGGTTAACTAATTGAATTTTGACCTTATTCTACATCAATCATTTCATTGGGAGAAACCATAACAAGATGAAAATTGCTGTTTAGGCCCCCCTATTTGCTACTAGACCCCCCCCCAAAAATCCAATATTACCCTTGAATTTGGAACCAGATATGTTCGGATCTTAGCATCCGAAGACACTTAGGTTCGGATGTAGTGTTCCGAATGCAGTTAAACAACAATTTTCAACGCATGCACACTACACTTCAGAACTTAAGTTCATGGTGAAGGAAGTTAGATAAATACATCCGAAACAACATCATCTATCTAACCAAAGCAAGTTCTGATTGTCATTCATAGACAAGCGGAGAAGAGCTGGATACGATCTACCTAAACCTAGTCCTTTATCTTCATCTCTATATTTGTCTGAATCACTTTACTTTTCTGCATGCCTTATCACACCTTTTATAAAAACCCTTTTTAAAACCAAGGCGAAGGCAACTTAAATGAACTAAAATAAAAGAGGTCGCACACTGACACGGTCCCTGTGGATACAAACTCATTCTATCTCGGTAGAGTGTGAATTATTACTCGACGGCAGACTGGTCCACTTGTTAGACTGACAGTCAACATCTTAAATGTATAATTTATCCTTTATCGTTTTTTGACACATAATTAATTAGGGTTATTTCTGTCATTTAATTATGAATAATAAATAATTAAGGGGTTATTTCTGTCATTTTATTCAAGACAATTTAATTATGAATAATAAATAGAAAAAAAACCAACTTCTCATAATCTGTATAAAAAAAAACTAACTTCTTCCCATAATATATATATGATATTTATTCATTCAAGAAGTTATTTTACCTTTCTTCTTTAATTTTGTTCTTCTTTAATCATGATTGTACCATATTAAAGAAGTTATTTTTCATTTTTTAATCATTTTAAAGGGTATTTTGTATCATCATATTTTAAAAGAACATACAAGTGAAATTTTCAGCTTACCCCTTTTTATTTTTTTGACATATAATCAATTTAAGGTTATTTTGTGTCTTTTTTTTTATTATTCATTCAAAATTATTATTATTATTATTATTATTCTACGAAATCTCCAATTTACCCCTTTTAATTTTTTTGACACATCATCAAATTATTGTTATTTGTGTCCTTTTATTCAAAATTAGTAGAAAAAAACTACATATTTGTTAGCCTATATTTTAGTCAAAGCTAAAATATATTATGAATTAATTGTTCAAATCATTTATTATTTGATTATAATGGACAATAAAAGTTGCTTTAATAAAGATAATTGATCGAAAGTAACATTATTCGAATACTTGCCATGTATCATGACATGTATATGAAGGTTAAGGGAAATGTCTTCAAAAACAAGAGATATTGTCTTGATCATATTCTTCCTTGATGTGAAGGTTGAAGGTAATGTTTTCAAAAACAAGAGAGCCCTTCTGGAAAGTATCCATAAGTCTACAAGATTTTTTATCTGTCTCTTATAAACCTGAGAAGGCAAGAAAGAAGACAAAATAACTTAGAATATTTTCTAAGTTATTTCTTTCGATTCACATTCTTTCGAGTCAATATTGATCGAAATCGAAGGGATTCCTTTCGAGCAATTACAACGTTATGATTCAAGAATCAAATTCAAAATCAAGTAGCAGTTACGTACGTGGCAAAAGCTTGGAAGAAGAACGTTGGTAGTTAGTTATTTATATTTGTCTATAAATATTAGGTTCTGTAGTCAGAACAAGGGGTCACAATTCACATACAAAAATTTCTTGTAAAAAACTCAAAGTATCCAAGCGTTCGAGAGAAACGAGTTTGCGAACAGAAACATGTATTTCTTTCGATTCACATTCTTTCGAGTCAATATTGATCGAAATCGAAGGGATTCCTTTCGAGCAATTACAACGTTATGATTCAAGAATCAAATTCAAAATCAAGTAGCAGTTACGTACGTGGCAAAAGCTTGGAAGAAGAACGTTGGTAGTTAGTTATTTATATTTGTCTATAAATATTAGGTTCTGTAGTCAGAACAAGGGGTCACAATTCACATACAAAAATTTCTTGTAAAAAACTCAAAGTATCCAAGCGTTCGAGAGAAACGAGTTTGCGAACAGAAACATGTATGATCCTGTGAACCACTTCAAATTTGTAATCAATTTACATTCAAATATCATTTAAACTTTCAAGTTCATTTACAATTCAGTAATTTCATTACTTTCAGTAATCTTTACATGGTTCATTCGTTCGATTGAATCTTGCAATTTCTGTTACTTGCAATTTAAGTTTCTGCTTTTTAAACTTAAAGCTATTTACATTTTCAAAGTCATTTACTTTGTTTTCATTTTATTCAAACCTTTAACAAAATTCAAATTTGTTTATTGCAATAATGAACAATCAATGCTTTGTAATAAAAAACACACAAACATATCCCGAGATTTACTAGTTGATCTCACTAGTAAATAAACTAGCGCTTGTTTACCAAAAATCAGTGTAAACAATATTCCCATACATATGAAATCTTCAATTTACCCATTTTAAATTTTTTTGACACATCATCACTTATTGTTATTTGTGTCTTTTTATTCAAAATTATTATTCAAAATTAGTAGAAAAATATCTATCTATCTATCTATCTATCTATCTATCTATCTATCTATCTATCTATCTATCTATCTATCTATCTATCTATCTATATATATATACTAAAAAGAAACATGAAAATCTCATGTTACCCTACTTAATAATTTGACATATCATCATTTTAAATGGTATTTTGTGTCATATTTAAAAGTTATTTATAATTTCAATATTTTATTATTAGAAAAAACTACTTATTCCCATACATATGAAATCTACAATTTACCCCTTTTAAATTTTTTGACATATCATCAAATTATCGTTATTTGTGTCTTTTTATTCAAAATTAAAAACTACCTATTCCCATCTATCTATCTATCTATATATATATACAATTTTTTTTGACACATCATCAAATTATTGTCTATTTGTTTCAACAATTTTACGGGTATACTCATATTTAATATAGTAACTTAATTATTTTGGTGATTTTTGTGAGACCTATATTTTTCACTTTCAGTTTTTTTGATAATTTTTACGGGACTATATTTATATTAATATATTTAATACAGCGATTTAAGTTTTTGGTGATTTTTATAAGACCTATGTTTTTACTTTTTACTAATATATTAATAAGGTAGCATATTTTTTCATATTGTCTATTTTTTAAAATAATTTTATGGATTATATATTTATTTTTTAAAAGACAAAAATACCCTTTAACTAAAAATCTAATACTAAACAATTTTTTTTATGAAACTAAAATGCTTCTTGATATTTCTTTCACCATTACAATTTTAAATTAAGGTAATTTTTTTTGGTAAGGAAAGGACAAATTATTACGGTATATTAAACTAGGCTTAATTAATAAAATGGTCCCTTAAAGACATTTTTGGTTTTATATTGGTCCCTTAAAGAAAAAAAGGTCTAAATAGGTCCCTTAAAGAAAAAAATGTCCGAATAGGTCCCTTAAAGACATATCTGTTAATCAGTTTGGTCCTATTTAGACCTCTTTTTAGGGACCAAACTGATTAACGGAGATGTCTTTAAGGGACCTATTCGGACTTTTTTTTCTTTAAGGGACCTATTTGGACCTTTTTTTCTTTAAGGGACCAATCTGAAACCAAAAATGTCTTTAAGGGACCATTTTATTAATTAAGCCATTAAACTAATTATTTATAAATGATTGATCTGGGTTCATCTTCATAGTTCATGGTCTTCATTCTTCACCCATTTCTTGTAGTGGACAATGCATATACACTAGGCCTTGTATAATCATGCACCGATTGATCAATAAACATCAAGTCTTCCCACACTTTTTACACAACAAAAACCACTTAAATTTAACAAATTTGGGAGATTCACATATACCCTTTTGGCTTTTTTATTCATAGAATCACCGTAAGTAGCTCTAGATGAAATTTTTTGTATCCATTCCTTCAAACACAAATTGAATAAATGAAGAAGGTGGAACAGTCAAGAAAAAAATGAAGAAGAAAAAATAGAGATGGTAAAGTGAAATGCCAAAAGGAATGGATGAATTGATGGAAAACATAGAGATGGTAAAGTGAACAAAGAAGAAATAGATGAGGGCAATAGTGGAAATAGATGAAAAAGAGATTCTTCTTCTCTCTTTCTCTCATAAACCAAACAGGAGAAGTCACCCATTTCTACTCTTTTTCTCTCTCCCTTATTTCTCTCTTCTCTAAATCACCTCAACCAAACAAAGGCTAAATCATCATATTTTAGTTGTTAATTTGATTTGATTCTTCCGTGCTTAATTAATTCTTGTTTGTTTGTTTGTTCTAGTTGCAAGCCTCACAGATCGAGGGCTGATTATAGGGTGGGAAAGCTTTATGGGTCTCCCACCGTGGGTGAATAATCGGTACCGTCAGATCGTAAAATTCTAAGGATGTTATGATAGACCACCAACACCTTATAGATCTCCTTTCTCTCTCTACTCATTGTCACTGTGCACCAAGATTGCATCAAGATTGCATCGCCAGATTTACCACCGCCGCCACCCTTTATGACCACTCCTATAACCACCACCTCACAACACAACACCGATCTACTTGCTCCATTCCCCTCAATAAAAAAACACACAACTCAAATCCACAAATTCCAGATCCTAATTATTTTTCCTGTATTAAGTTTTATTTTGTTGAATAGCCAAATCAAAATCAAAATCCAAATCCCTAGATCTAGAAAATCATATCCAATCTAATACACCAAAATCATCTTGTTGAATCTGTGGCAATTGATTTTGATAGTTTTTAAAGAATTTGCCAGCCAATCTACAAAGCTAGATTAATCCACAGTTCATCACCAAAATTTGAATTGTGAAATTTGCACTCATGTTGTTTCTTTCTTCAGTTTTAAATTTTAATAATCAATAGATTCAACACCTAAAATAATTATATGCATTTTGTCCGAAAGAAGAAATTTTTATTCCAAAAAAAAAAAACTGGATAATAATAATGTTGGAACTAAATAATAATGGATGTGGTTATGAGAAGGTTGGATTGGGTGTTGTTGTGGTGGTGATAGTGATGCAGTCGGAGAGTATAATGTAGAATCAACGAGAAGAGAGAGAGAAGTGATATCTATAAGATAGTGATGGTTCATAGAGGTGGGAACAGGCCAGGCCTAGCCTACATAGGCTCAGGTCAGGCCAGCCTATTTCTTTAAATAGAGCAAACCAATGCTTTTTTATAAGCCTATTTAGCTAAAAAGGCCAGGCCGCAGGCCATTAAAAAAACCTTTGAGGCCTACTAGGCCGGCCTTTTTAAGTTAACATGAATAATATTTTTATTACGATTATTATTTATATATTAAAATTTATACTTTGATTAAATTATAAATCTATTAACTTTTTAAGTAATTTAAGTTTATTAATCTACATTAGTTTTTAACATATATAAATGTATTATTATAAACTAGAATTGAAATATGATGACATATATAGTCAAATTCTCTAAAATATCAAATGGAACATTATTTTATTAGTTCACAAGTATATTTCAAAATAAATATAATTATTTATTTAAATATGTTCATATGAAATAGGCTTTTAAACAGGCTAACAGGCCACATCAGACTTTCAAAAGGCCAGACTCAGGCCTAGAATTTAAGCCTATGATAGGCCACAGGCCAGACTCAGACCTTCGATTTTTTGACAGACCAGGCTCAGGCTTGGCAAAGCCTAGCTCGGCCTAGCCTATTCCCACCTCTAATGGTGCATCATAACATCCTTAAAATTTTACAATCTAACGGTGAATAATACCCACCCACGGTGGGAGACCCATAAAACTCTCCTACCCTAGACTGAGATCGAGACATTTTCAATATGTGGAAAGTGATGAACTATGGAACAACAAAACCATACACCTCATACTAGGGGTGCTCAAATCCAAACCAATCCAAATAAAAACCAAAAATCGATCCAAAAAAACCGAAAAAAACCGAAGTTTTTTGGATGTGTTTGGATGTTCTTTTGTAAAAACCGTTGGATCGGATCGGATTTCGGATTGATTTCTTAAAACCGATCCAAACCGCATACATATATTTTAATGTTTATTTATCTTTTTATTAGTATAAATATATATTGCATTAACTTTTTTTTCATTTTAAATTTTGTTAATACTATATGTTAGTTTAATTTAATCTATTTTTTTTTTTTTACTTTTTATATGTTTCGAATATAATTGGTAATTGTCATTCCAAAATATTAATTTTCAATATATTATATGTTATATTTTACATTAAACTTAATATTTATTTTGTCAAAAATGTCAAACTATTATTTTGTAGCGTTTTTTATAATATTTATATTTATTAAAAAAAATTACAATTTATAATTTGGATATCCAAAAACCGATCCAAATTAAACCGCATAATATTGGATCGGATTGGATCGAATTTTTTTTATTTGTCATCCAAAACCGAACCAAACCGCAAATAAATTTTTTTTTGGATCGGATGAGTTTTTGCCTCCAAACCGATCCAAACCGAACCGCGAGCACCCCTACCTCAGACAGTCAAGATAAGCAAAGGTACCGTTACTTTAAGACAGCATAATTAATGTATGAAAAAGAGAAATTATGTCCTTTATTAATCATATGGAAAAGATAAATTATAGAATTAAAAAAAATATATTAATAAATAGTTAAGAATATAATTGTAAATGTAAAACTACTTATAATTTGATACAATTTTTTTTCTTTTCAAAATGACTTATACTCCCTCCGGTCCTATATATAAGGAACACATTGAGAAAAACAGACATACTAAGGAGACTTATTTTTTTATTAAAAATTCTAAAATGTTATGTGTTATTCCAAAACTAACATCGGAAACATGTCTGTATAATTAATGCATAACATTGGAATATGTTGCATTTTATACAATTTAATACGGGTATATAAATGATTATCTATTTAATAAAAAATAAATTTAAAGAGTGTTTCTTATAAAAAGAACTATTTTTTTTTTCCAAAGTGTTCTTTATACATAAGACCGGAGGGAGTAGTTTGGTACGGAGTATCAGTTAAGAACATCATTTTATATTAACCTTTCTCAACATTATATAAGTTTTAATTTATTTTTTGTTTTCCAATTTTAATTTTATTTATTTCGTTTCTGAATCATGGTCATTTTAATTATTTTGCAATGTAAGGTTTTTCTGCATTTTTCTACTCATATAATCATGCTTCTCTCTTAAATTTTTCAATAACAGATAATTTTTCATACCCATTTTTTTTTCTTCAACCCATTTTTAAATTACTGTGTTTTCCTTGTGTTTTGCTTCCTTTTGATTACAATTTCTAAAACACATCATTGATTCAACATTCTTCAATTATTGTTTGTTTGCTTGAAGCTTCAGAGTCTATTATGATATGATTTTGTTTCTTTGAAGCTTTGAGAGAGAAAGAGAACAACAGAAGAGAGAAGATATTGTGGATAATAAAAAATTATAAGGTGTACATATTGTATTGTGCATCCCTAACAATGAACGGGCCTGATTATTTTTTAAGTGTTGCACCAGTGAGCTATATGAGAAGCTCGCCCACAGTAGAAGCCGCCTTCTTAGCATTGGGTAACTTTAGGCATGTCAATAAAACCCATACCCACGGATACCCGCCCAAACCATACCCGCTTTGACGGGGAAAATCCGAGTTGACTAGGTTTGGGTTTTCCCCGATTTCAAAAGATGGGGTTGGGGTGGGTAATGGGTACATTGATACCCACCCCGAACCCGTCCCCGAACCCGCCCCGCTACACTAAAAAATTAGATTTCACCTCTTTTAAATCATAAACGCTTAAATAATCTCTTAAATTACATTCATATATTTATTTTTTATTTTTAATTTGATTATTAAACAAAATTTTCTATATTTTTGTTCTTTATTTAAAAAAATATTGTTAAGAGAAAATAATTTTGGACATTTAATTTTTTTTGATAAAAAAAATACTAAAATACAATCTAAATTCATGTGGAAAGAGGCGTAACAGGGATACCCGAAACCCGTTGGGGATACCCGATCCCCGTTGGGTATGAATTTGAGGTTATCATTTTTATCCCCGCTTGAATTTGAGATGAGTTTGGAAAAACCCGAACTTTATGGGTTTGGGTTTGGAGAGGGCAAAACCCGTCCCCGCCCCGCCCCATTGCCATGCGTAGGTAACTTTGTTGGTGCCATTCGTGGGTACTTGTTTGGTCTTGTCGCTTATGATATGATCAATTTTGATTTGATCTATTTCGAGTTTAGAGTTGGGTTTACTGTGGATAAGAAGAACACCTCCAATGGATATGGTCATAGAGTCGGATTCGTTTTTTATATTCCTTTATAAATTGAACTTAATTTTTAAAAATTAAAATACATTGCACTAATACGAAAAACAAAATAGAAAACAATTTTTTTGGTACATAGGATAGGAGTACATTAAAAGTTAAAACAATTTTTTTTTTTTTTGGTCAAGAAAGTTAAAACAACTTTAAATTAGCTAAAAAAGGAATCTCAATCTGGTACAAGTTTGACCTTCTAGGAGAGTACAAGTCTCTATGTCTATTAAGTGCATCTTGTGAGACGCCCGATTGCAGATTAGTGATATTTAATCCAACTTAATCAAACTACTTAGCTTAATTAATTGATTTATCATAAGACAGAGAAACCCTCAAATTCCAACTCTAGTATAATCTCTTCCTCACAACGCAAACAAACTAAAATAGAGTCAGGGGCGGACCCACGTTGGGCCCAGGGTGTGCAGCTGACCACACTCAAATTTTAATAATTGCATCAATAATTCTTATTTATTAAAATTTGCACCCCTTGAAAAGTTGGCTTTGCACCCTGCACCAAGCTAACTAGCTATGCTTCTGTCTAATCCCTCTGCACCAGGGCTGCAATCTGCTTAGCATTCTATGACTATATTGTATTCAAATTTTATTATTTAATGGGTTAAATTATATTTTTCATACATTAAGTTAATTTTATATTTTACGGAGTACTTTGGTTCTATAAATGTTCTTTGTTTCATTTTAATCTTTTAAAATACAGACATTAGATAATTTGGTCCAGTAAATTTTTTCTTTTCATTTTTATTCTTTAAATTATAAATGTTAAACACTTAAATCTTTTAAAATATAAATATTAAGATATTTTGATTTCTAACAGAATGACTAAATTATCTAAAGTTTGTAACTCAAAAGATCAAAATATTCGATATTCATAACTTAAGCGACCAAAATATAGAAAAAAATGAAAAAAAATAATTTAAGGGACAAATGAAACAAAACAAACTTAAAAGACAAGTTTTGTGTTGAAAATATACATTTTTAATCGTTTAATACAGTGAATGCAATATTTTCAAAAAAAATAATAATTATATTTAACTTTTTAACTTGTATCTTAAGGTTGATTAAAAAAAAAACACTTGTATCTTAATGCAAACTTTTGAAATTATATATATATATATATATATATATATATATATATATATATATATATATATATATATATATATATATATATATATATATATTATTTTTAATTGAAGTGAAAAATTTTGCACCCACTGAGCCAGGGTCCTGGATCCGCCACTGAATAGAGTAGCTTTCCATGATAAAGTAGAGATATATTAATAATAAAGTAGTTTTTTATTATAAAAAAAAAGGTTGTTTTTTTCTAAATAAAATAGAGTAGCTTTCCATAAATTAAAATATTATAAAAATTAGATTATTGTTGTCAATGACACATTTTTTCAATTTTTTTCTTGAGAATATACGAGAGCTCTGTGAGAATCTCGCTATTTATATAATAGAGATAGAGATAACAGCTCATATATTTAGTGGCTTGCACAGAACATAACCCTTAAAGTTACTACCGATTGTCTACAATGATCTAAGCTCCTCAAAGAATGAGAACACTCTCATAATAGTTCCAACTTCCAACTAAAATCTTCCTGACTTCCGCTTATAAAAAAAAAAAAACTTCCTGACTTCCACAATCTCGCTTCACTTCTCTCACCTCATTGTACATATACTAAACGGACCCATAGTAACTACTAGGGTATAACAAACTTGCCAACTAAACAGCCTACCCCACTCATTGTTTAGCGATGGTTTCTCTTCCCACCCCAGGCTTTCTTTTATACCCCCTAAAATCTCATTTTGCCCTTTAAAATTTGAACACAAAATTTTGGTTTTTACGAATTGAATTTCTTAAACATGGAAAAAAAATTCGGTTTATATAAACCAAAATATGATCAGTGTTAAGAAAAGAAAAAAGATTTATGTGAAAATTCGTGTAGACCTACCTGTGGTAAATTTAGCATATCTCTCTGAATATAAGTCGTATGCTAATGATTTTGAATCTAGTGTAAAGAAGACAAAATTTACTACAGGATTGACACCGTAATTGTTAAATTTCATTAAGTATAGTATGAGAAAATGTACCTACAAGTTTGAGTAAAATTTCTGCTCTGTTTCTGTACCATTACCCCTTATTTTGTCAAACTGAACCAATTGGATAATTAAACCTCAAAACAAAAATTATATTTGTAATCTTGACACCATAAGCTTTCCAACGAGTGGTCGTTTAACCAAATCGGACATCGTTTAGTATTTCAAATAAATTGTGGATGTTAAGGGTCTGATGCTGAATTTATGCAGGAAATCTGGAACGCAGACGAAACGCAAAATTTGGAACACAAAATTTTGGTTTTTATTAACCGAATTTTGTGAGCATGTCAAAAAATTTCGGTTCGTACAAACCGAAGTACCCCCAAGGGCAATAACGGAAATTCAGGAGGTAGAAAAGAAAGGCGGGGGGTCGGAAGAGAAACCATCTTATTTATCATATAACTTCACCATAATCTTTATTTGAAGGCTTTAATACAGTTTTGATCCCCCTATTTTGAAAAACCTGAACTTTTGATCCTCCTATTTTAAAACTCAGCACTTTTGATCCCCCTATTTTAGTTTTTTGTTAGTTTTAGTCCCCCACCTCAATTTGGTCAAACTTTTGCTAATGTGTCATGCTCACTGATGACGTGGCATTGTACATGTGGACAACTTGCTATGATGATGTCAGAAAAATTGGTGACACACAATATTTGACCTATAGAGATGCATGTTTTGCAATGGGATTCCTTAAAGATAATCGTGTTTACATCACTGCAATCAAAGAAGCAAAAGATTGGGGCTCGAGACACTATCTAAGGAAATTGTTTGTCCACATGTACAATGTCATGTCATTAGTGAGCATGACACATTAGCAAAAGTTTGACCAAATTGAGGTGGGGACTAAAACTAACAAAAAACTAAAATAGGGGGATCAAAAGTGCTGAGTTTTAAAATAGGGGGATCAAAAGTTCAGGTTTTTCAAAATAGGGGGATCAAAACTGCATTAAAGCCTTATTTGAATAATAGCCTTTTTACTTTATCCTCATACTAGGGTCTATTAGAAGAGATTTATTTTTGCCACCCTACTCCATTTCTAGCATGCCCTATGAAATTATCAAAATATCCTCGTCCCCTACTTAGGTAGCGGACACCCTTAAAACACTCTACCTTTACAACGTCCGCTACTTAAGTAGCGGTCGACATTTATAAAAAAAATCTTATTTTTATAACGATCGCTAATTAAATAGCGGAAACGTAAAATGAGAAAAACATAGGACGCGCGAGTAACTGATAGGTTGCAAAAAGTAAATCTCCTACAACAATTATAATCATTTTTTCCCATTTATTCAATTCAAAAATTCACCTTTCTACTTGTTGAGCTCTACCATGCTTCTCAACTATGTATATTACATTTACAGTACAGTCCAACATAAATCATCACAGTTACATGGACAACATGATAAACAGGAAAACATATATTATGGGTAAGCAACATTGTTTACAAGTATCAACATGACTTCAAGTTCAAGTCACTTTATCTTCATGAATCAACACTCAGGAACGAGTTCTATGAAGCCAATTTAAGTTAATATCTTCCTTAAGCATATCTATCCTTAGATTGGGAATGTTGGGATACTGTTCCCATAAGGCAGCACGTTCTTCGTCGCAGATCACATGCATTTCATGCTTTAAATTTCCAAATTTTATGACAGAATTAGGCAATCCACTCAAGTTTGAGCAACCCTTCATTGAGAGCTTCTCAAGCTTTTGCAACTCACCAATATCTTTAGGTAATTTTGAAAGATTCACACAGTTTGAGATGTCGAGACAACATAGCTTGTTAAGGCCTGCAACATATTTTGGCATCTCTTTTAAATCAGAACAGGAACAAAGCCTTAGCACTTCCAAATTCTCCAGCTTTCCAATATCGTGAGGCATTGCAGAAAGATTGTGGCAGTTGGTGATACTGAGCTTTTTCAATGTGGTTATGTTACACAATCCATCAGGCAATTTAATCAAATCTTTACAATAGTCAATGCTCAATTCCACTAGATTTGGCATAGCATCTGAAATTTGGATATCACAGCTTTCAAAAGCATTCCTTGTATTACACATGTGAAGGGATAATTTTTGCAGATTCTTCAATATGCATAGGCAAGGAACAGAAACTTTCTCCAACCTTATTCTTTTCAAGTTTGATAAAAAACCAAGCATCTCAAACTTGGTTAATTCAGAACAATGAAAACCATAGTTTGTGACTATTAAAACTTCCAGTTTACTCATTTTTTGGGTGAAATCTGGTAATGAGTACTGGTCAGATCGAAGATTCAAAACCAGAACCTCAGCTTCATCAGGTTGCATGTCACACCAATCCGAAGAAAATGTTTCATCTGTAAAAACATCATATATCACAATAAGCATAGGAGATGATGCATGGCAAGGGAATTAGTATTTCATATTGCACCCTCCACTATAAAATAATTGTAATTCAAAGATTTTAGTTTGTTTGAAATTATTAGTCACTTCAGAAAATGAAATAAAATTGAATTTCTTTTAAGTTTTATCCAACTTATTCTTATCTTTTAATACTTTCTATTAAGTGAGATGTGAGAATATTGATCGAGTGAACAAATAATCTAAGTCAAATGAACTTATAAACTGTGTGAAACAATTGGCAAAATCTCTTGAGACAATTTTTGTGTAACAAATGGTGTTATTTTTTTATTTGTAAGTATGCATATAATTTAGAAATAGAAACATACCAGTTGATATAGACAATATACGGGCAGAAACCTTTAGTTGCTTCTGTTTTACCAACATTCCGGTGATGAATGAGTACATACGACTAATCATTCCTTGCTGATCCGGTACTATCTACCAATTGGGACGATCATCTCTATTCAAGTCAATGGTCAATCTTTTTCTCTGTTCAAATGGTTTTTCTTTGCTTTGATGGATCGCTAGTTCTCTGAGGAGATCATGCATCATGACATAGTGGTTATTGTAGTACATGTCTGTTTCTGTTGCAACTTTCCTGTACAATGAGCATAATTTAGTAACCGAGGAAAGAACCAAAACACCAACAACATGAAAAATTTAATCTATTTGATAGGATAGTTTTACTTATTTGCTTTAGAATGACAGGAACCAAAAGATAATGTTTACCTTGTAGCTATGTGTAGAAAATAATAAGTGAATACTGTTGTGTATTATTCCTCAGCTCAAGGCTGGTTTAAATAGGAAGAGTACAAACATAAAAGGAAATAATAGATAAGCTTAGAATCTCCTAGAAATAACAAACTAGGAAACTAAATATTTTCCAACACCCCCCCTCAAGTTGGTGCATAGATATCTATCATGCCCAACTTGCCGATCAAATGCTCAAAGGTGGGTCTTGCTAAGCTTTTGGTCAAGATATCTGCAGTTTGCTGACTCGAAGTTACAAAAGGTAGACATATGATTCCGGCATCTAACTTCTCTTTTATGAAATGTCGATCGATCTCAATATGCTTGGTTCTGTCATGTTGAACTGGGTTATGAGCTATGCTAATAGCGGCTTTACTGTCAGAGTATAATTTCAATGGAAGCTCAATTTTCATCTTAAGCTCTTCTAGGACTCTGTGGATCCATAATCCTTCACAAATACCTTGAGCCATAGCTCTAAACTCAGCTTCTGCACTACTTCTTGCTACAACTCCTTGTTTCTTGCTCCTCCATGTCACAAGATTACCCCAAACATAGGTACAATATCCGGAGGTTGATCTTCTGTCAGTGACTGAACCTGCCCAATCAGCATCGGTAAAGATAGACATATTTCTTTTATTAGTCTTCTTAAAAAATAACCCCTTTCCAGGATTTGCTTTCAAATATCGCAGTATCCTATAGACTGCCTCAAGATGTTCCTCAACAGGAGAATGCATAAACTGACTTACTACACTAACCGAGAAAGCAATGTCAGGTCTAGTGTGTGACAAATAAATCAGTTTCCCAACCAATCTCTGGTACCTTCCAGTATCAACAGGAACCCTACCTTCTTCCCAAAGTTTTGCATTAGGATCCATGGGAGTATCTGCTGGTCGACATCCACTCATTCCTGTTTCTTTCAATAAATCTAGAATGTATTTTTGCTGGGAAACTACAATACCATCTTTTGATCGAGCAACCTCCATACCAAGAAAATATCTCATGGATCCCAAGTCCTTGATTTCAAAGTCTAATGCTAATTTCTCTTGTACTCTTGCCATTTCAACTATATCATCTCCAGTAAGGACGATATCATCAACATAAACAATTAGGACAACAATTTTTCCATCTTGGGAGAACTTTGTGAACAAGGTGTGGTCAGCTTGTCCTTGAATGTATCCTTGTTTCTTCATGGAATAAGTGAACTTTTCAAACCAAGCTCTAGGAGACTGCTTTAATCCATACAAAGACTTATTTAGCTTGCATACATTTGATCCAAACTTGTCTTCAAAGCCAGGAGGAATGTCCATATATACTTCTTCTTCTAAATCACCATTGAGAAAAGCATTCTTAACATCCAACTGATGTAGGGGCCAATCTAAGTTAGCAGCAAGAGACAAGAGAATTCTGACAGTGTTCAATTTTGCAACAGGAGCAAAAGTCTCTGAGTAGTCTATACCATAGGTTTGAGTAAAACCCTTAGCCACCAATCGAGCCTTGTACCTTTCGATTGACCCATCTGAATTATACTTCACAGTAAACACCCATTTGCATCCAACCGTCTTCTTGCCATCCGGTAGTGTCATAACACTCCAGGTTTTGTTCTTTTCAAGAGCTTTCATCTCCTCAAGTACAGCTTCCCTCCACTTTGGAACTTCTAGAGCAACCTGTACATTTTTTGGAATCTCTACACTAGACAATTTTGAGGTAAAGGCAGAAAAAGATGAAGACAAATTTGAATATGATATAAAATTGGACAATGGGTATTTAGTGCAAGATCTAACAGGTTTTCTAACAGCCACAGGATCATCGATATCAGGATACAAAATACGACTCTCAGAAACAGAGATAGACTTACCTTTTCTTTTTTTAGGAAGTTGATCATCCCTCAGTTCAGATTCATGACAGTGTTGAGATGTGGACTCATCACTTTCTTTGTGATTCTTTCTCACAAAAACCTTTCCTTTCCAAGTCTTGTTTCCTGCTTCAAACCTATTATCTTTATATGACTCATTATTTTGTGGCATTTCAATTAGATCATCATTATCATTGTTTTCAAGATTCTCATTGTTTTCTTCATGAGAAAATGTAGGCTCGGATTCACCAAGCTCACTACTCATAACAGGAGTAGGATTAGATAAAAAATCATGGCCATTTTTCGTTGGTGCAGAAGTATAAGTCTTAGAACTTTGTGATACCGGCAAAGATAAATTATTAAAAAAACTCATGTCCTCAGTTTGAAACGAGTTAAAAAAACTCATGTCCTCAGTTTGAGACGAATCTTCATTTAAATTTCCCCCTTGAAGATGCGTGTCAAAAAAAGGTTTGTTTTCAAAGAATGTAACATCCATGGTGACAAACATTTTCTGGTTTTTTGGATCAAAACATTTATATCCCTTCTGGGTTGGAGAATACCCAACAAAAACACATTTTATAGCACGCGGTTCGAGTTTGCTAATATTCTTATGTTCATGAACAAATGCAGTGCAACCAAAGATTTTTAAGGTCAAATCGTTTGAAACACGATCATTAGGAAAACATTCTTTGAAAATATGAATTGGAGTTTTAAAATTAAGAACTTTGGAGGGCACTCTGTTAATTAAGTATGCAGCAGTTAAAACTGCTTCACCCCACAAATAATTTGGTACTTTACTTGCGAAAAGTAAAGCTCTAGCCACCTCCAACAAGTGCCTATTTTTTCTTTCTGCAACTCCATTTTGTTGGGGAGTGTTAGGACATGAACTTTGATGCACAATTCCATTTTCACGAAAAAAATCACTCAACATTGTGTTAAAATATTCTTTGCCGTTATCACTTCTAAATACTTGAATATTTGTTTGAAATTGATTTTGCACCATTTTAACAAAATCTTTTACGGCCTGACAAACGTCAGATTTCCCCTTTAACAAGTACACCCAACTAACTCTTGAGTGATCATCTATAAATGTGATAAACCATTTTTTATGAGAAAGTGTACTCGTTCGGTTAGGGCCCCAAACATCACTGTGAATAACAGAAAAAGGTTTTGATGGTTTGTAGGGCTGTAATGGAAAATGAGAACGATGATGTTTTGCAAATTCACATGCTTCACATTTAAACAAAGATAAATCCTTATTACGAAATAACTCAGGAAATAAGTGTTTTAAATAAGGAAAACTAGGATGACCTAATCGTGAATGCCATAACATAACATCATCATTATTATTATTCAGAACTAAAAAAGATTCAAAGCATGAACTTATTGGTTTGGAAGGTAGTTGTGATTCAGGTTCAATGTCGAAGTAGTAGAGTCCTCCACTCTCCTTAGCACTACCAATCATCTTCCCCGAGTTCAAATCCTGAAAAACACAATGAGTACGGAAAAAATTAGTTTGACAATTTCTATCTTGGGCTAATTTACTGACAGACATGAGACTACAAGATAGATTTGGGACATGAAGAACATCTTTAAGGGTTAGACTTGGAGACAACACAACCGAACCTTTACCCGCAATGGCCGAAAAGGATCCATCCGCAATTTTTATTTTATGGTTACCTGCACATGGACTATAAGAAGAAAACAGAGTAGAATCACCAGTCATGTGATCACTTGCACCCGAATCTACTATCCAAGCACGACTGGGACTGACACTAAAAAGGGCAGAAGTACCTTTGGGGGCAACAGAGCCAGAAAGAGTGTTAGATTCAAGAATTTTGTACAGTCTGTCTAGTTGTTCCATCGTGAATGAAAGCTGAATTGAAGAAGACTGATGCTCTTGATCAGAATTACTGGCTTGGAATGTATGACCCTCACCTCCACCTTTGTTCTTCTGATTTGAAGGTCGCGGAAGACCATGTAATTTCCAACATTGAAAAATAGTATGTCCCAAACGATGACAATATTTGCATTCACGACGGTATTTGAAAGTGGATGATCGTCGTCGAGAATAAAAAAACGTCATAATTAATAATCTTAGCCAAGGAGTACCGGAAGCAGCAAAGAAAAGTAACGCCGGTGAACAGTACTCGTGAACAGTACGTATGAACAGTACCTCCGATGAACAGTATTTCCGAATGAATAGTGGCGCGTGAACAGTACCACGGGTGAACAGTGCCGCACACAAAATCAGTCGTCGTGGTCAGATTGTAAACACGACGGCGGCTAGGGTTTTGCGGAAGCGAGACCCCCAAAATCGGGAGCTCTCGATACCATGTAGAAAATAATAAGTGAATACTGTTGTGTATTATTCCTCAGCTCAAGGCTGGTTTAAATAGGAAGAGTACAAACATAAAAGGAAATAATAGATAAGCTTAGAATCTCCTAGAAATAACAAACTAGGAAACTAAATATTTTCCAACACTATGACATTAATCAAATTCCTAGTGTTTAAATTATGGACAATGGCCATTGCTTGTGTACCATCTTCATCTAGGTTATACAGTGTCGCCCACATATCAATGAGAACGGTAACAGGGATCCTCTGGTCTTCAGCAAATAGCCCTAGATCCACAAAGCACTCCTTCTCATTGATATCCTCCAATATATCCAAACTTTGTTGAAGGCGACAAAGCAAGTCAGTGTCAGTGCTATCACTCGGAAAATATCTTTTAGACTCCAGAATGGATTGATTTTGAAAATGTTCCTTCATATTTTTCCATATCTCAATAGGCTGCTTACAGAGTGATCCAGCAATGACCTGAAGCGCCAGCGGCGAACCCTTACAACCTTTCACTATCTGTGCATAGAAACGAAATCAGTGAGTAACATCAATGGTTTGGGTAACTAAGTAGTATGAAATTGTATAGTGACTAGGGAATGTTTGAATTGACTTATTTGAGTTTATTTACTGGTATAAGCAATTGTGAGATATTATATGGTAGAGCTTATGAAAACAACTTATGCCATGTCCATAAGCTCTCCAAAAATCTTATGAAAAAACTTACAGCAATTAAACGAAAACAATTTGACTTTTATTTTTATTTTGTTATAGAAATAACTTATACATAAGCACTTATACGATAAACATTTATTCTATAAGCGCTTCATTAAGTTGTTTATCCAAACAAAGGCCTAGTCAGTTAACAGCTCTGAAAACTAATCAGGTTGTTTTTATTCATAAATAACTTGTTTATATCCTATAGTAGAAGATTTAACATAACAAAGAAACATAAATTCATTGGTGTTATAAATTTAGTTGGATCTAAGAGAAATCACCTCACGGACAAGATTTTTATCCGGCATGTATGAGCTGCTTTCATTCAATTGAGAATAGTGATGGAAAAGGGACACTGCATGATCAAGATCAAGTGGATCCAATGGGAATGGGGTGCCAAATCTTCTAAATGCAACCCTTGAAGTCACCAAAATCTTATAATCTGCCATTTGAAATTTAAACTTCTCAACAAGGCATTCTGAGCCAGGCCAAACATCATCCAAGACTAATAATATTGGATTTCTACCAACTTTGCTCAGCAGATGTTTCACTCGGTTAATTGCATCTTCATCGTTATTAAACTCAGGCACCCGACGTCCACAGTATTCAAATAGCGTCTGTGCAATGATCTTCCAGTTGGGAGTTTTTGAGACGGTAACAAAGAAGATGTTTCCACCAAACTTGCCTAGTAAAAAAAAATATAACTTTCTCAATCATAAAGAATGGAATGTATTAAAATGAAATAGGAAATTAGAGTAAAAAAGAGATGATAGAATGAAACTACATAAAGTTCCATGCTATGCTATCCAATCTCAATTTGAAGTCAGTTAATGAATCCGGTGTGAGGGTTTATATAGGATTGGACAATCCTCCCCTTTGAACCATGGTTTTGAGGTGGAGTTAGGTTCAATCCGTATCATGAAATCGATTTTTTCATCATTAATTTTTTTCCTTTTGTGAAAAGCCTTCTCATTTAACTTCCCCGTAAATATGTAGACTTTTCAAAAGATGAATAACCACAAATGTATTTTAATTGGGAATAATCCCCTCATCTAAAGCTAATACAATGTGGTCATTAACAATCCAGACAAGGAAAGTTAATGTGATTCCATTTCATTTCAATCCATCCATAACATAAGGTTTGATACTATTTCAACTTAAATGTGTTGTGAATTCAAACACTCTTTCTGTGAATCAAACAAGAAATTTGGAACAAATAACAATGGTAATCACAACCAAATAGTCCAAGCAACAACAATCCAACCAAGAACAAATCTAGCAACCTAAGTGTATAGAAAATCTACAATCAAATTAAGAACAAAGATAAAGAAAGTAGAGAAACAAACACACCAAGATTGTTTACTCAATTCGGCCTAAATTGACCTATGTCTGGAGGAGAGAGCAGCTCTTTGATCTACTATCAATGAGTCTACTTCAAGAGTTCAAGATCAACAAACCCTAATTTCAACCCCTTTGCCTTCCTTCTTTCAACCCACAAGAACTCAAGAAAACAAGAGAAAAAACTTAGATCCTTTCTCTAGTGAAATCTCACTATCCAAGGTGTTTAGAATTTGTTTCTCAACCTTAATTTCTCACCCAAAAGCTCTCAACCCTTAACCCATAAGTTTCTCTAAAATTTCCCTATTTTGGTGAGGTCACAATTGAAATAAAAATCTGATATACTTATAGACAAAAATCAGGGTTGATTTGATTCGACCTTTGTGAGGTTTTCCTATGATTCGAATCAACCCATGCAGTAAGAAACATGAACGCAAAACTTACTGCATGATTCCAACCACATTAAGCCTTATTTGAATCAACATGTCCAGAAACTAAAAAACCACTCATTTTAGGCCACAAAATCCATGTCACACAATACTCCTAACTAAAAAAAAAAAAAAAGTAATTTCACAAGACTAATGTCCTATTTGGATAAACAACTTAATTAAGCTCTTGTAACAATAGATATAATAAAGTCAAATTGTTTTCATATATGTTGAGATGTTAATCAAGGATAACTTAAGGAAATATACTAAAAACGTTGTTTCCATAAGCTCTCGAAAACAAGAGTCTCACAACAAGTGCTTATATCAGTAGATAAGTTCAAACAAGTCAATCCAAAATAATACTAGTTGTTACCTTTGATTTGTGGATCCCAACAAAGCTTCTTAGCAAGAGTACTTTTACCAGATCCACCCAAACCAGTCAATACATGTACAGAAACACCATCCTTCATCATTTCAATCTTCAACTTACTTAAAGACTCATCCATTCCCTTACATTGAGGTTCATCAGGAGCACCAAACAAACCCCTAATCTGTTTCCCATCATCATCAAACTGACCCAAATTTTTCATAAGAAACTCAAAAATAGCATTGACCTTAGTCAACACCTCCATCAAATCCCTTTTATTCTCAGCTTGAACAATAACAGACAAATCTCTCTTAAGTTTATCATCTTGTTTCTTAAGTTTTACTTGTTGACCTGGAAATGAAAAAAACTTCCGCCAAGTAAATTTCTTACTTTCTTCTACAATCTCTTTACCTTCTCTCATATGTTTCTCTAATCTCTCTATCTCTTCGCTCGGTCGATCCAACAAATCGTTGAAACCTTTCATTTTTTCAACTAATGGAACCAAAGCATCTAAAGTTTCTATGTTGGTTTCGAGTGTGGGACGAAATTCTTTACCTTTTTTGATTGTCTGAAGTGCATATTTCACAGTTTCTCCCATCAAAGCTCCAACTGCACCTCCGCTGAATAGATCCGCCATAACTAACTATGCAATGCAACTCTTGGTCTTGTAAGATTGTTGAATGAGAAAGAAAACGTTATGAATTGAACTAAGATATGATCAGTTATTTATAGCAACGAAAATGTTTTGTTGACTTGTGTTGTGTGTGAGGTTTGGTCTTGATGTTAATTTCTTGGTAGTTTACTACTACAGCTTATAAACCGTGGCTATGGCGCGTTTGAATTGAACTAAGAAAAACATATTTTTTATAAACAAAAAAAATAGCAACACACAAACACTAGAAGTAGCAAAAAGAATGAACCTGACGTGAATCGAACACGCAACCTTCTGATCTGGAGTCAGACGCGCTACCATTGCGCCACAGATCCATTTGTAATAATGTACAACACTCGGATTTATATGTTAGATGTTTCATTAATCTTTGATCTGTTCAACGATAACAATTGTGTCTGTACAATGTGCTTCAAGGTTCAAGTTGGGAAATTTTGAGAGTGTAATATTTCCACCGAACTTGTCTAGTCAAAACAAAATAACTTTCTAAATCAAAAACTGAAGACAGTGAAATAAAATTGTTTGGATATTTTTTATGATTGAATGCCAAATGACAATGAGATGAGATTGGTTTTACTTTTATCTCGTACACTTAAAATTACAGGAGTAAAAAAGAGATGATAGAATAAACCATAAATGCAATGAGTTGGAAATCAACTTCTTCATCTTAAATGTTTTCCTTTTATGAAAAGCCTTTTTATTTAACTTCTTCATAAACATCTAGAAGACTTGTTTATGATTGACGCTTAGACTAACACATGCAGATGTTCTTGTGTATAGTTGACTAGAAGAGAAACATGTGTGGACTTGACTTGTTTTTCCCATTTGTGAGATTGAAGACGGAAGGTTTTACGGTCGGACTTGATCACCTAAAATAACTAATGCAATTTGGACTTATTATATTCTCTAAACCCTATACTCCCTCCGTCCCAATTTGATTGACACAGTTGACTGTTTCACGCATGCCGGTGCATAACTTTGACGATTAATATTTTAAATTGTATAATAGTAAAAATTATAAAATTTGATATTTTGACAATACTCATCGAGACGAATGAAACAACATCTTATATGCTAATATTTATTTTTGTTTATTAGTAGAAAAATAAGGTCAAAGCAATATGTGTGAATATTGCACAACAGTCAACTGTGTCAATCAAATTCTAGAAGACTTAAAAGCGTACCGACTCTGTATACCCCCACGTATCTAATTTTTTGAGAGTTGCGAACCGCGTATCCGAACCCGTACCACGTACCGAAGTGAATTGCAAACCGTGTGCCTATGGGTTAGACTAGTGCAAACTTTTGAGGAGGGGAACACTTGTGCAGACTTTTTAGTCAAGATTGGAGCTCACAACCCTGAAATTTATGTGTAAACTTTTTAGTCAAGATTGGAGCTCACAACCCTGAGACTCATTTCATCCGGTGGAGGGGAACACATCTTTGTTTTGACAAATCACATTGATATTAAACGGAAAGATTACACATAAATTTGACATAAACACAAGTCACAAGTTTACATTGAACTGCTACGTTCTTCACTCAAATTACTCTAATATTTTACTAAAGATACTTAAACAATTACAACCAGAAATATCAGAAGCATTACTCTGCAGTGCATCATTTTTCTTCAGCTGAGCATTCAACTCAATTATCTCCTGCCTTTTTCTTTGTTCAAATGATTCCACTTTGCTTTGGTGGATTGCTTGTTCTCCGCGGAGATCCTGCATCACAGCATATTTAGTGCTATTAGACTTAAAGATTGGTTCGACTCGTAAAACATTTCTTCATATTTTGCCACTTCACAAAAGGCTGCTGACGGAGTGATCCAGCCATGACCTGAAGCACCAACGGCGAACCTTCACAACCTCTCACTATCTGTGCATAGAAGTGAAATCAGTGAGTAACATCAAAGGCTTAGGTATCTAACTAGTATATACAATAATGAGACTATTTGAGAGAGCTTGTGACATGTTCATAATCTCTCTGATATCTTATGAAAACAACTTACATCAATTATACAAAAACAATTTGACTTTATTTTGTCTTTTATTATAGAAATAACTTATACATCATCACTTATATGATAAACGTTTATTATAAGCGCTTAATGATAAGTTGTTTATCAAAACAAAACCCTAGTCAGTTGACAGCTTTGAAACTAATCAGGTTGTTTCTATTCATAAATAAATTTGTCTATATCCCACAGTAGAAAATTTAACATAACAAAGAAACATAAATTTCTGTCTAAATTGTGTGATAAATTAAGTTGGATTGAAGAGAAAGCACCTCATGAACAAGATTTTTTTATCAGGCATGTATGAGCTGCTGTGATTCAATTTTTTTTTGTAACGGCTGCTGTGATTCAACTGAGCAAAGTGAAGAAAAAGGGACACTGCATGATCATGATGGAGTGGATACAACTAGCATGGGGTGCCAAATCTTGTAAATGCAACCTCCCTTGAAGTCACCAAAATCTTACAATCTAGCATTTGGAATTTTAACATCTCAACAAGGCTTTCAACAAGTCTTTCTGAGCCAGGATAAACATCATCCAAGACTAATAATATTGGATTCCTACCAATTTGACTCAGCAGAAATCTCAGTCGGTTAAATGCATCTTCATCGTTATGAAACTCAGGCACCCGAAGTCCACAGTGTTTAAATAGTGTCTTTACAATGTGCTTCAAGCTGAGAAATCTTGTGAGGCTAACATAGAAGATGTTTCCACAGAACTTGCCTAGTCAAAAACAAAATATAGCTTTCTAAATCAAAAACTGATTGAATGCCAAATGAGATGAAATTGGTTTTTATCTCATACACTCAAAATTAGTGGAGTAAAAAAGAGATTATAGACTAAACTACATAAAGTGAATTTAGATAAATATCTCAAAAAATTATTGGTTGAATATATCTAGCCAATGAAAGCTAAAGTAATATAATTTCAATCCATCCATAACAACATTGTAGGCGCAGCTTGAGCCTATGAGCTTCACACACTTTGATTCTTGCACACACACACATACATATGAAAGAATAGGAATGAGGAAGAAGAGAGAGTAGTTTGTTGCAATCTCATTCATTAGATATGAAAGACAAGTGATTACAACTCATTTTATAAGCATTACTTGTAACACACGTAACTGCAGAAGTAACTAACTAACTACCTTAACCACACTTGGTTAAGGCTCTAACTAACTAGAATCAGTTATGGATTAACACAACAATAAACATAAGGTATAACTAAACAAGCCAGTAATTTCATAAGACTAACGTCTGTTTGGATAAATAACTTAATTAAATGTTTACATGATAAGCACTTCTAAGCTTATTATATTAAGTATTTATGTATTCATAATTTATAACAAAAATATAATAAAGTCAAATTGTGCTATAAGTTGTTTTAATAAGCTATTCTAGAGAGTTGAAAACACCTAACAAACATGTTATAATTAAGTGTTTATGTAAGTATTAGTAGATAAACTCAACCAAACTAATTTAGTAAAAGAACTAAAGAAGTATAGTTATTTGGTACCTTTGATTTGTGAATCCCAACAAAGCTTCTTAACAAGAGTGGTTTTTCCTAATCCACCAAATCCAGTCAATACATGTACAGAAACACCATCCTTAATCAATTCAATCTTCAAATTATTTAAAGGCTCATTCATTCCCACCACACATACAGGTTCTTCAGGAGCACCCCACAAACCCCAAATTTGATTACCACTTAAACCCCAAATTTGAGCACCAACTAAATTCTCCTTTCTCATAGTCATAATAAACTCTAAAATTTCATTCACCTTAATCAACACATCCATCAAATCCCTTCTATTCTCAACTTGAACATTAACATTCAAATGTCTCTTAAGTTCCTCATCTTTCTTCTGAAGCTTTGTTTTGTAACGTGGAAAACGAAAAAACTTCCATCGATTAAGCTTCTTGCTTTTCCTTACAAGCTCTTTACCTTCGCGGCTTCGCTTATGTGAGTCTCAAACCTCTCTATCTATTCTCTGGGTCGACCCAACAAATCACTGTAATCTTTGATTTGTTCAACTAAAGGAGCCAATGCGTTCAACGTTTCGATGTTCATCTCAAGAGTTGGACCAAATTCTAGACCATTTTGTATTGTTTGGAGAGCATATTTCAACATCTCGCCTGTCACAGCTCCAACAGCACCTCCACTCAATAGATCCGCCATAACTATTATGCAATGCAACTCTTGTATGTAACAAACAACTAAAGAATCGTTAACTGTTCTGTCTACAGTAAAACATTAAGCTAATAGAAAATAAATATTTCATTTGACTAGTGATTCTTTCTTAGTCTTGATGCTATATTAATTTATTGTTATTAACTGCTGTCAAAAAAATAAAATATTATTCCGTCAGATATCAGAATCTTGACATTTGATCACTTCTAAATTGTAGTTAAAAAATGGCAAAAAAACAAGATATGAACCTGACGTGAATCGAACACGCAACCTTCTGATCTGGAGTCAGACGCGCTACCATTGCGCCACAGATCCATTTGTGATTATGTATGACACTCGGATGTATACGTTAGTTTATGTCCAAAACGGTCATCAATAATCAATTAGAATTACGTACGATTCTAGATCCATAAATAATCCATGTCCAAATGGAATTGGATTCTCACCTTCCCCAATCGTCTCATTATTTCTCATTCTCCAATTTTTGACCATTAAATAAGTCCAACGGATGAGAGACTAAAGAACAAAAAGTGCAACTATTCCTCTTCCGTCTCATAAATGTAGCTCAAATGGTAGCTACCAGGGAAGTGGTTGGGGTTCGAACCTCGAATTTCACATTTTCTCCACATTTAAGTGTGTGAGGGTCTAGCCACTAAGACATTTGACCCCAAAAGAAAAAATTATTCCTCTTCCACACAATAAAACCTGCAAATCGTGAAATCAAACAATGATGTTATACTACATCGAAATAACTTTACTGTTGCACTTTTTGAATTAATGTATTCCATTTTTTTTCCATTTCAATTTATCTGATTCCATCAATCAGAGTATAGCTTTAACTGACTCTATATCAAAATATTTCCATTATCCACTTTTAATTGAAGTTCTCAATCTTTTGAGTGAAAGTGACTTGGGTACTAATGTACTATAATATTGCTTGTGATTTTTTTACTTGTTTTATTTTTGTTGAAATATAGGGATTATTCAATTCTTCATTTAATTCGTTAATGAAATGATTTCTTTTATAGATAGATAGATAAAATAGCAAAATCATTATAAACTCACACTTATAAGTAAGGAAGACGGAGTTCGAACCCAGTTATAGTGTTCGGCCTAACAATTTCGATATTATACTTTAAACTAGGACTTGTGAACGTAATGAAATCATCTTATTGCTTTTAAAAAATGAAATAATCTTATTATAAAAAAAATAATACGTGTAGAAAAAAACTATAACAAATAATATAAATAATGTGATAGTATTTCATTATTATTTTGATGAAAGTATTCCATTATTATGAACATTATATAACCGTACGTGCATAAAATTTGTACACAAGCTTCTAGCAATACAGAAGCAAGTCACTCTATTTTCTTCTCCTTTTCATTCTCATTTAGTATTCTGTTTTTGATCTTCTTAATGGCTTTCTCATCTATAATCTCATAAAATCTCTTGTATTTCTCCCTCAACCAATCCATGAATCTCTTGATCTTGTCCTCGTTTTTATTATAAGTTAAAGGAAGTGTCATACCAGCCAATATACCTATACCACAAAATAAAATAAAATTTAATACAATCCAATATCCATTCAAGAGGGGAAGAAGTAGATAATTAGTTAAAAGAAATTAATTATTCATGGATTTACCTATATAAATGAATGTTAGGAAGTCCATGCAATTTCCTACATAAGAAATTGTCAATAACCTAGCCATAACTCCCACAAACACAGGCCAATCTTCCTTTGTGCTCACAATGAAAAACCATTTTATTGATTTTTCCATCCATGCTCGAACTGTCTTTGCCATTCTCACAGCTGTTTCTTCCTTCAATTCCAACCTCAACAAGTTTTGTGGTTCCCTAAAAAAACATTCATACAATTAAAAAAAATAAAAAATACAAATATATGGAAATTAGTTATCTATGTAGCACCAATATTTCAGTCCAAAAAATTAATATGTTGTTACATTTAATATATATTAATTAATTCAGTGGTGATTGACGCTGAATTTGTAGGAAGGACTACATTTCAATCTCCGCAACTATGATCAGAGATTCGGAGGAAACATATCAGAAATGACTCCGAACCAAATTAAATTGGTGATGAAAACTAAAATAGAATATTGTGTCTGATGTCCGTATCTTGTATTCGTAGTACATATAATAAAAATAAAGAATTTTGCATTAGAAGAAGCAGAGGAAGCTTAAGGTGCTTACTTGCCCAAAAGTTTAAGCATATTGGAATAGATGAATATTGAAGCAACAACAAATATTGCGAGCCATGACATGAGAGTGAGAAAGTTAAATTGATAAACTTCCATCAACACCCATGTTACTGTTGCCGTAACTATAATCATTGTACTTAGTTTCTTCCTCTTCCATAGTACTATGTCCTTCATTATGTCATTACCACCATCTGCGCCACAAAATTAATCCAACTAATTTATCTATAAATGATGTATTACTATTAATTACTACAAAAAATAACACAAAGCTTAATCAAATAATTACCTGAGGAATTAGAGGGTTATGAAAGGTTTTGTTTCTGTAGTAGTTGCTTCTGTAGACATTTTGGAAATATTTAGATAATTACGTGAAGATATGATATATTGTTGAATGGTAGAGTAGAAAAATAAATATATAAATGTATGGATTCATTTTTGCTACAAAATGTGCTGTGCCAAAAATAGTGGTCTTTCGGTGTACGTAATTTGGAACAGAGTTATACTCTGTGTCTGATTTACACGTGTACAATTTTGAGGAAACGTTGAAGTTTTGAAGCCTCCGTGGCATAACTTCAGTTGTGGTGCACATTTACTGACTCATGATGCTCTTCAATTTTTTTTTTTTTTTACTTTCACCACCAGTTAAATCTGGTTCGGGGTTAATTCTGACATCAAGTAGTTCCAGTCTCCTCCCGGTCGCAGTTGCGGGGGATCGAACCGTGGTCCTCCCTACCAAGTTCAGCGCCAATCACCACTAAACCCACTAAGGATTGATCAATTTTTTTTTGTCATTATTAATATTTGAAGAATATAATAAATTTAATAATGTAGTAATATTTTGTGTGTCAAACAAATCAACAAATGAAGAGTGATTTCATTCTGCAATCTAAAGTGATGTTATTTTTCTTACTCCCTCCGTCCCATTTTATAAGAGTCTTCATTTTGCCTAAATGATACTATTCATTTATCTTACATGCAGCACCTCGCAACTAGCATGCATGCAATGTGCAAATTGTAAACTGAGCAGTAAAGACTGAAGATGACATCTATTTTAAGTTTTAAATACCTTGTTGTTTGCTTATGTATGTATAATTCTATATGCAAAGCTCTGATATGATCTATTTTGTGTTGGTTCAATGTTTGTTGACAAATATGTTTTACAATGAGAAAATCATTTGTGAGAAAATCATATGTGACATTACAAATATTGAAGTTGAAAAGTGGGGAAAGACTGTGCTTAAGAGGATTAATAGGTTGTGGTGTTGCTACAAAAGTTGTAATAACAAGTTTTTGGTCTATGAATTTATTCCAAATGCAAGCTTGGTAGATACATTGAATGTCAAGCAAAACTTGTTAGATTGACATTATAATTGTAGCTCATCCATTGTTATTGATGCTTCTGAAGAATTTGCTTATTTACATCAGAATTGGATACTACCTTTGTATCTATGGGATATTATGGTTATATTGCATTAATGAGCAGGAGGAAAAGAACAAAGTGGGATCCTGGTGGGCATTTGGAGATGTGTGCAACAATTTGGTCCTTCAAGTTCAAGCAATGGGATCCGGGTAAAATTTATGTTGTGAGCAATTTTTAGAGGACAAGGTTGATTTTGAAGGGTTGGGTAATGTTATGATCCTAAAGGTCCAAGTTAGTGTCAAGCCCAAAAATGAAAGAAGTGATGACTCATCCACATTCTAGAATAAGTATGCTAGCATTATATAAACTTGTATTGACTTATTCAATCATTATGAAAAATGAGAAATTAGTCTTTCTTCTTATCTTCTTCTTAGGAGGCTTCTCTACCCTCGAAAGTAGAGTAATTCTATTTTCACAACCGTAACAAGCTCTTTCTAATCCTAAATAAACTTTATAGTACGTAGGCCAAATATATTAGGCATGTTATGTTATGGACGACTACAAATCATTTTGGTGTAAGACGTTCTCGATCGATGCTTCTTAGGCTGTTGCTTTGCCCTTATTTTTGGGTTTGACTAGTACATACAGAGTAAAATTAGTAAAACTCTGGCTTCAATTGGCCCCGCTTGGACGGTGGAATTGGTCTTTGAATTACTCCACATACCGAGTTATCGAAATAACTCAAATAAGAGTAAAAAAATATCTCATGGAGGAGTAAAGAAACAGAGAGACATTGATGGCACTCTAGTGGGTTTAGAGGGTAATGAAAGAGTTTGTTGAAGTAGTAGTGTTGTCATTTAATCTTCGATTTAGTGGGTTTACTGTGGCAAATCATGTATGCATTGCAGAGTGTGTCTGACTTCTGAAGTAGTAGTTCTAGTTCTAGGAAAAAAAATCATTGTTATTGTACTTAGAACTTAATTATGTCCTAGAGTGAGTTAGGACCAATTGTATCAACTTAATCAATTGCCACCGTTCCACTTTGTGATATGATAATGTACTTGTCATTTTGTGTAGAGTCATGGGGTGTGAGGGTAGAGGACATACTCAATTCCATGGTAATGAAAATAAATCTCAGAGTCAGGGGTAACTTTATGATATGATGAATGAATTATACATGCTTCTATTTATACTTGTTAAGAGTCCTCATCGGAGATGTGAGATGACATTAATATGGATTTTTAAGTAGAGACAATCCTCACCTAACAAGTCGGTTTTGTAAGAGTTAGTTTTCTAAATATTTTAATTATTTTGTTATTTGATAATTATTTTAAGTAGCCAAAGTAGAGTCATATTTATGTCCTTAAAAGATTCACATAATGCTTTAGTGAATTGGATTTTGTACACGTATGATTTGTAGATAAATCTCTTAGAATATAGATTAAGATTTGGCTTTATGTTTGTTATTTTAGTGTGGAACATTGATAATATGCATTTCCATTTATACACACATCTAAATTATTGACATATTTTAATTTTTTGCCATCTTATCCATTTCAGTTTCAACGATAATTTTTTTTATTTGGTTATTTTATTTCATATTCAACACAAGTAGTTGAAAAACTTATTGTGTGACCTTATTAAAAATGTTTGTGCCCTTTAAGAATCCCACTTCCCCACATGGACATACATACTGTGAAAAATACAGTACATTTTAAATGTTAGTGCCCTTTAGATTAGATTAATACTAAAAATTATAATGAACATTAAAAAATAAATATGAATGCATCTCTGTACTGTCAACAAAATTCAAAATAATAGTATCTTGTCGGTGCTCTTTTGACAATTAGATTAACCTGTCTTCCACTTTAATGACCAAAAACAACTTTAACAATGATTAGTAGTATATTCTCGCTCTAGTTCTTTTTATAAGAGACAATTCGCTTTTTAGATTTCTTGAATAATCGATGTATTTGATCTAAATTATAGATCAAATACATTAATTATCGAATGAATCTAAAAGGTCAACTATCTCTTATAAAAGTATCGACAAATTAGAACATAATTATGGGAGACAGTACTTTAGTTGGAAGCAACAGCTAACAAACCAAAACGCGTTACCTGCACCGAATATGAATGATCAATATGCAACCTTAGAAAACACAAAAAAAAAAAATCCTAAAATAATAATAATAATTGTTAAATGTTAAACTTAGATTAATAATTCTCATTCAACCAACCAAATCATATTTTCAAGCTCATTTCATTTCTGTATTTATATATACTAAGGTTTCATAGCTAAGTCGGTGTCAGCGTTGAAGTGTGTCACTCTCTTCAAACAAAACATAGATCTGGTACTACAAATCTTGTTCCTTCCTTTTATAGTAACTTAACAGTTATGTTTCAATTTTTATAGTTCATAGCATTCTAATAATAGTGTATTTTTATTTTCATTTTTCAGTGAAAACAATGGAAAGAACAAACACTAGTTTGTTACCTCTACTATGTCTTGTTCTTGCATTTATAAGTGTGTCTTTAGTGCAAGCAGAAGATGCATATAAGTTCTATACATGGACAGTGACTTATGGAACTCTTTCTCCACTTGGTACTCCTCAACAAGTGAGTAATGAAATATGAATATTAAATATGGTTTTATATTGGATCTGATATCTTTTTGTTAAAAAAATTCTGATTCTGACTTTTCTTTTGTGGTTACTTTTTGTAGGTTATTTTGATTAATGGTCAGTTTCCTGGTCCTAGACTTGATTTGATTACTAATGACAATGTGATTCTCAACCTTGTTAACAAGCTAGATGAACCATTTCTACTTACATGGTGAGTTTTGTATATATGTTTTTGTGTATAAATCAAAACCAATATTTCGAAAACCGGACCGAACTAATTGGTTTCCACCGGTTGAACTGACCGCCGGCCAGTTCATCGGTTGATTTGATTTTGGTTGTACTGTAGTCTGGTCGAATCAGATTGAACAAGAGTTGAACTAATTTTTTTCTAATACTTTTACTTTATTTATTTATTTATTTATTTGTCATTTATGAAGCACGGACACCTGACAGTCTGACACGTCACGTCGACACCGTTAATAATTTGAGAAAATGACGATTCGGTGTAATCATAAGTGTCGTGTCGGTGTTCGACGCCGACACGTGTCCAACACTGAACACACTTAATCTGAGGAGTGTCCGTGCTTCATATCCAATTCAACCAAACGTTCAATAGACGAATCAATTCAACTATGATTTGGAGGTCTCACCGGTTTAATCTCCGGTTTGGTTTTCAAAACATTTGTATCAACTTAGTTTGTTTGTGAGATTTTATCTGAGAACATGATTTAACAATGTTGGGATTAAACTAGGAATGGAATTAAACAAAGGAAAAATTCATGGCAAGATGGTGTTTTAGGAACCAACTGTGCTATTCCTCCAAACTCAAATTATACTTACAAGTTTCAGACCAAAGATCAGATTGGAACTTATACTTATTTTCCATCAACTAAATTGCATAAAGCTGCTGGAGGATTTGGAGGACTCGATGTTTACCATAGATCTGTCATCCCAATCCCTTATTCAAACCCTGATGGAGATTTTACTTTACTCATTGGTGATTGGTACAAAACCAACCACAAGGTAAGTAACATAAGATGTTTTTTTTTCTTTCCTTATAAACATCCTATATTAAAATATCATTGATACTGCTAGGAATAGGATGTTAAGGATTTGTGAGAATTAGAACGCGCTAGTTACAGATTATAAAAAAAGCGATTTTGACATGCATTTATTTTGTCTAGTAGACAAGACATTGAGCCAATCTTTAGATTCTGGAAAATCTCTTGGTTTTCCTGATGGCCTACTTATAAATGGTCAGGTTCATTCTACTTTCACTGGTAACCAAGGTAAATTTTTGTGTTTTAAACAATACTCGAAATTCTTCTAACAAATAAATTTCAACATTGTATAAACTTTGCTTTTACTAACAGTTTTGCACTTTGTTTTCAGGAAAAACCTATATGTTCAGGATTTCGAATGTCGGTTTGTCAACGTCAATTAACTTTAGAATTCAGGGTCATATGCTAAAACTGGTTGAGGTTGAAGGATCACATACTATCCAAAATTTATATGACTCACTTGATGTGCATGTTGGACAATCAGTTTCCGTGTTAGTAACCTTAAATCAACCTCCAAAGGACTATTACATCGTTGCCTCAACAAGATTTACTCAAACAGTTCTCAACACAATTTCAGTGTTACATTATTCAAACTCTCGTTCCTCAGCATCAGGACTCGTGCCTTCTGCTCCCCCTGCTAACGATTATGATTGGTCGATGAAGCAAGCTAGAACTTACAGGTTATTGAATAAATCATTTCTCTTTTGTAAGTTTACTTTGATTTGTTTATAGATTTTAATCAGTTTGAAATTATTTATTCTTGCAGATGGAATCTGACAGCAAATGCTGCTAGGCCTAACCCACAAGGGTCATTCCATTATGGAACGATAATTCCGACTAAAAGAATAAATTTGGCGAATTCAGCACCATTGATCAATGGAAAGCTTCGTTATGCAGTAAATAGTGTCTCCTATATCAACCCTGATACCCCTCTTAAGCTTGCTGATTACTTCAACATTCCTGGAGTCTTCAGTGATAATTCAATCCAAATCACTCCCTCTAATGCTCCTGCACATTTAGCTACATCGGTGTTGCATACTTCTCTTCATGATTTTATCGAGGTTGTTTTCCAAAACAATGAAAACTCCGTGCAATCTTGGCATCTTGATGGTTATGATTTTTGGGTCGTCGGGTATGTATACATGTTATAGCTTTCTTGATTTGAGTTTTGTAGAATTTGCTTAACAATGTTTTGACGATGCTCGTTGCTATAAATTGATTGCAGTTATGGTTTCGGCAAATGGACAGATGCTAGTAGAAGTTCATATAATCTAGTGGATGCTTTAACTCGACATACTGCACAGGTAACAAAACAAGACACCTTGTTTTATTTCTTATGTCGTGTCTTGTGTCCATGTCTGTGTCTATAATTCATAGGTCTTAAATGTATTATGTGCCGAATATTTGTTTCTTTTCTATATGCTTAATTAACTTATGTGCTTAAAATGAATGTAGGTATATCCAAACTCATGGACAGCAATATGGGTGTCATTGGATAACCAAGGTATGTGGAACTTGAGATCAGCCATATGGGAAAGACAATATCTTGGACAGCAATTGTATCTGAGGGTGTGGAATGCACAACGCACCGCCGCAAATGAATATGATGTTCCTAATAATGCTCTGCTTTGCGGCAAAACATTGGGACATCATGCATAGAGTATACATTTTCAACCATTTATTTGTGGTTTTTTCTAGTCATGAGAGCTTGACTGCATTTAGAATTCTTTCTTTTTTTAATGAAGATTATATAGGATTAGATGGAGAAGATAATTTCTCAAATGTTTGAGTCTTAAGGTAAATTTGAGAAAAATCTTGTATTGAATTTTCTTTGCCGATTTATTTATTTAGCAATTTATTTTCATTCGTGCACCTCTTTTGCCAAAACCAGAAACCTCTCCCGCTCCCCCGTCAAGTCAAATTGGACTCTGATACCACTGTTGGACTTTAACTAACACCTGATGCATCTCAGCAAAAATTGACAAAGGGCCTAAATAGATGGATTTGAGAAATTGGAACCGAGGACTTTTAATAAAGCCTGATGCATACCACGTTAATGCTCTAGTTTGAGCGTGGATATTTGAAAATATGTAAATGGGAAGATAATATATTCTTTCATTTTTTTGTCAAAAAAAATAAATATATTCTTTCATTTTTTGGTCAAGTAGCCTAGTGGCTAGAATTCCACCCTTAAGTGAATAAGTGAAGCGTCCGGGATTCGAACCCTGACTCCTGCATATAAAATGCGATCTCCCTACCAACCGAGCTATGCTCATGGGGGCTCACGAGGACGGATGATAATATATTCTAATCACATTAATTACAATATTTTGATATTCTTGTAGTTATTACAATTTGTGTGTATACATTAGATCCTCAATTTTGTAATTCAAAAGCATGGATTTCATCATACATATTCCTTTTCCTCTCAACAGTTTTAATCTCTAGCAGCAACCTTAGGATGACAATGTCTGTTCACGCCTGGAATTTTGTTAACATCTGACATTATTTTCAGCTTTTGGAGAGGCCATGCTACATACAATTGGTTATATCTACACACGAAAAGCAGCAAGAGAACTAGGAAAGGATATCCGGTTCATGAACGTTCCCTTCTTGGCAGAGTGGGTACGAGACAAAGGACACCGTATTAAGTCACAAGTGACGGCAGCCTCAGGTAGTAGACTACAGTAGTCTATCAAGTTGAAATGTTTTCTCAAAGTTTCTTTTGTAGGTTCTAACGGAACTTAACTACTTCTGTAGGAGCCGTGTCCCTAATTCAAATACAAGAAGAGCTCAAGAAGCTAAATCAAGGAGAAAATAAAGAAGAAAACATAATGAAAGCTCTTGAAGATAAGAAGGATACCGAAGCGTAATATTTATATTAGAATATCAATTATTCGGCATTCACAAGTTTGTTATTTTTCTCAGGTTCTTAAGGATCCTACCGTGTCCAAAGATGTTCTGAAGGCTCGGGCTAAAGCATTGAAAATGTTAGGAACCATCTTTCAAGTAAGTGATCCCTGAAGTTTGTATCATATGGTTGCACTTTAACATGAAGCAAAAATTTCAAGCTGTTACATTTTGTTGATATATATAAGAATTCGTCGTTTTTCTTATGAGGGACAGGGTGCTAAGGACGCTTTTAGGAGAGAAAACAGTCTACGCCAAGAAAATGACAAACTGGTCGAAACTGGTTCCTCATCATAGTCATCTTGTTCAGTTTGTTCAATATGGTTGATCATGTTGTCACTTTTTGGCTCTCAATGGAATTTGACATGAATATATAAATACTTTCAATTTGATTTGTGAATTGGACACCATAATGCAATCTGCATGTAAGTTTTTAGCTTATAGTTTGTAAAGCAATTAATGACTTGTGTTTATTATAACACAAGTGTCCATTGTAAACTCCTGTCATTGGGGAGAGGATATGCAGATGGACATTCTTTCTGTATGAGCAGATCTTTATTTATATATTTATTGCTTTTGTTGTATGATAGGCTATATTTCATTTTAGTGCTAATAAAATGTAATTTTAAATTGAACTTGACTCGTGTCAGCATCGAGGTTTGAACCTAGGATCTTCCTCTTATTCACTTCAAGAGGTGAATTTATATTTATTAGACTACTTGACAAAAAAAATTGACATGTTTGTTAAGAGTCATTGTAATATTTCATTATTAGATTTCTTCTTTCATAAAACAAGTAGACATTGTAATATGTTTTTAACCTCCATTTTCAACTTTTTTGCTCAACATAAGATACTATCCAATCATCCTCACCATGCCAATATTACACAAATGCTTCCACCACACAAATGCTTTATTAGACCTATTTAAAGACATCAAGTTAGGTGATTCCAAGATCCTAATTCTATATTTAGTTGCTAAAACTTATTTTCATTGAGAATCTTCATTTGATTGAAGGCACCATATCCACTTAGCTAGGAGAGTTATGTTGAACAATCTTAGATCTTTTACACCTAAATTTGCTTAAACTTATTTGGCTTATAAGCCACCTCGCAAGCTACCCACATAAGTTTTTTCACGCCAAGCACCCCATCTCACATAGATAGCTTGCGAGGTGACTTGTAAGCCAAAAGAGTTTAGGGAGTTGAATTTTCTTTAGCCTCGCTATTTTCTATGGGATTTATTTTTTCTTTGTACTCCACTTTTGATAATATATTTTGTTTGCCATTAATTAAAACAATAAAAACAACTCTATATTTTGGTTAAATTAAAATATTTCTAACTCTAAGTTGAATATTAACTATCTCTTCTTTGTGAAATACTCCCTCCGGTCCTTTTTATAAGGAACACTTTGGGGGAAAAATTTGGTCCTTTTTATAAGAAACTTTGACCAATTTTCAAATATTTTAAATGCTTAATTTCACTTATGCCCTTATTTATTATGAGAAATAATATTAAAATTAAGTAAGTTAGTTGAATCAAAAGTAATTAAATAAGGGTATAGATGGAATAAGTTTAAATTTATAGGAGTATTAAATGAAGATAACTATTTACAATGTGTTTTCTTGGTCTGTGTGATTTTTTCAAAGTGTTCCTTATAATAAGGATCGGAGGGAGTACATTCTTAGAGTTGTTGTGATGTTGTGTCCTAGCAATTAGTCCTTGCAAGTTGACCAATTATAGCCTAAGAGAGTTAAAGGAATCTTCTAATCAAAGATAGTGCTTGACTTAAGGGAACTCACAAACATTCTAAAACTAAAAGAAGTAGAAAAGATAAGTATATTTAAAGTCTTGAGTGCTCATCTTTATTCTCCACAAATGTCCTTTCATTGTTAATTGGTGCATTTTATTTGTCGTTAAGGATAATTGAAAGCACTTACAATGCATAATATTATTTTATGTCAACCTAATATCACTTTGTGTAAAACAACCTTTAGACCTATCTCCCTTTAATCCCTCCGCATGCTTTCTTACTTTCCATTAGCCTCTTTTAATTTTATGATTAGCTAATAAAACTTGGCCTAATGGATGAGATCAAATTCATAATTATTGCCATGTACATTATGATAAAGATTATGATTAATATCGTATCAATCGTATGCTACTTGCAACTAATTAAAATAATCACCTCCCTTCCACATTTTCAAAAATAATTGTAACATTTTAGTCAAAAAAAAAATATATTCTTTTCTTCTTTTTCATAAAATTTTATTTTCCACTCCCTTAATGTACTTTTAAAAAAAACACTACATTTTTTTTCTATTTTCACTTTTCCTATCCCTTAAATACATTTTTTTTTTCGATTTTCACTTTTCCTCTCCCTTAATTTTCTTTTCATTTTTTTTTTCTATCACCCTGCAGACAAAATTTATTCATGACATGGGAAAAAAAATGATTTTCCGTGTTTCTTTGAGTTGAAAATAAAAAATTGATTCAAAATAGGGCTTTTTTTTTTTTGTATTTTAGTAGTTAAAAATAAAATAAAACAAGTCTCCCGAATATGGATATGGTCCAACCGTGTACACTTGTTAACTCATATAGTGCTGATAAATTAGCACACATTGGTCACCCCTTGACCAAAAAAAAAATAAAAAATTAGCACACATTGAAGTTATTGCAGGGACCGGAGTTCGAACCCAGATACTCCCACTTATTCACTTTAAAAAAGTGAAATTATAGCCATTAGGCTACTTGACCAAAAAAAAAATTGATAAAAAAAAAATAAAATTAGCACACATTGAAATTTTTCCTTTTTTTAATTTTTATTTTTTAGAAAACTCACTGATGTAAATGTAATGCGGATCATTTTTTTTAAGCCACTAGGTTTGGTCTAGCGGTGAGGGGTTTTAATAGTACGTTATAGATCTTGAGTTCTATCCTCAGCTCATTGTAAACCAAAAAATGCAGTTCATTTTTTAACCATTTCTTTAGGAACCATATTTGAATAGTGGGTCATCAAAGATTCAAACTTTAACTACAAACATAACTTATTAACAAAATAAAAATTGCCTATAAAATATTAAATTGAAAATAAAGTAGAAAACATTTTTTTAAAGTAAATAGGCTCTTCTGTATTAATTCTCGAACTTTTTGACTAGGGTTTTTCATGAAAATGGTATGAAATAGAATATGTGGTTTCAAATTTCAATCCCTCTTTGAGATATACAAAAGTTTAGTTTCATGCCAGTTGCTTTTAAAGCTATTTTGTCCAAAAACAGAAAAAATGTTGTCACAAATAAAAGTTTGGTACAGTAAATAAAAAATTTGATTAGTTTGTTGTAAAGCTAATTAGGGGCTACACAATAATTTCCACTGAGGTTTAATTTCAAATATTATCCTAATTAATTTATTCCACTAACTTTAGACTTTAGTGCCCCAACAAAAGCAAAGTGGTCTACATTTACCTTTTTTTTCATTTGAATAATATTAATAATTATGCTTTCTTTTTAATTATTATTAGTGCAAAAAATTAATAAAACTGTCAACTTCAAGTTTTGTTGTCAACAAAAGCTTCCTCCTTAGGGAATTTATTTCTTCTTGCATTATACATAGGAAACAATAGTTTTGTGAAAGTACATGTAGAAAAATACCAACATGGATTTCATGTTTCTCAAGAAATTCACACTCTTCTTCCTCCTTATTTCTGGCTCACTTTTAGCAACTTCTTTTGCTGGTTAGTCTTTTTAGGTCTTCTTAATTATAGTGTTTCATATATATTATATTAAATTTATACTATGTTGTTGGGCTTAGTTTAACATATGTAAATTAAATTACTAATTTATATTTGATTCCATGATTTTGGTTCATAAGCCATGTGATCAACTTGGTAACTTTAATCTTTGAAATTGATTTTTTTTTTTTTTTTGCATAATGTTCAATTATATATATTAGATGAAAGAAAAAGTTATCACCTATGTGTTCTTATTGCATGTGCAGGTCGAGCATCTAATTTCACTTTCAGTAGAAAAAAAACAGTTTCAATTGTTGGTTAAGCGTTCCTTAAGATTCTCCATAAGGTTCTCGTAAGTTTCCTTATTTTCATTTACTATTTATTTTCTTTTGCTTCTCCTTGTTTCTCTCTTCTTTGACCAACAATCGCTTCAATGGTATAACAATTTCAATTGATTGAAACGTGGGCAAGTATAACATGTATTAGAACCGTTGGATTGTAATGGTGCATGGATCTTTTGGGGCACTTGATTTTCCTCTTGATATGCCAGCAGAGTCACAGATTAATACACAACCATCTCCTTTTTTATTTTTATTTTTTTCCTCTCACATTTTATTTTGGTATATCCTCTCACATTTTTTATTCAGTTGTTTATTGTGTTTCTATTTTCTTAAAGGTGAATAAGTGGAGTGTCTCGAGTTTGAACACGACCTCCTGTACATATAGTACGATATCCCTACCAACTGAGCTAAACTCACGGAGACTATTGTGTTTCTATTTCTATCGTATTTTTATTTCCTTAAAAAAGTCGGACCGGTCCAAAGATAAGACAACTAAACCAAGAATTTTAGACCCGAAAAAGAAATATACTAAAAGAAAAATGTAGCTTATAAATTCTAAGTTCATTAGTTTATGGTAGAAAAATATCTTGGAGAAAAACATAAAGACATTATAGAAAACAAATTATAAAATAAAACAAAAACTTTACAATTCTACAAAAATTTAAACAATTATTTTTTTTATTCACTTTAAAATCCACTTTATGCGTCCCGTGACCTTAGTTCGATTGAAATGGACATTACCAAACAACTTTAATTTTAGTTTTAAAGCTATTATTTTTAGCTTTATGATTAAAAGAACTTCTACACCTAAAAAAAATTGGGTCAAACGATACCTGAAAGACATAAACTCCTCATTATATTAAAAGACACAAGTAGTATTATATTAAAAATTGTAAGAATTATTTATTTTAGGATAAAATATTTTTACAAATTTGTACAAAATAAAAATTACAAATGAATCTTGAAACGGAGAAAGTAAAAAAAATTAGAATAAAGGTTGATAGTTCAAATAAATAAATAAAGGTTTATTTTTTTTCTTAACCAAACAAACTTAATTCATATCATTAACTAATAAGTGTTCAATACATAAGAAAGGTTAAAAATAAGTTAAAGGACAAAAGAAAAAATATTCTGTATAACAAAAAAAAAAACTGATATGGAAAGCTTTACAAAAAATTTCATAGGCCCTTTTAATCTAAAGGTTCTTAATGGTTACTCATAGATAAGAAATATGATAGGCTCGTTCTCTCACCCTAACCTGAGCCTGAAACAAATACACAAAAGTACATTTGAAAAACCAAACCTTCAAAGGTGTACAAATACTTGTCAAAAAAAGTTGTAACGGCGGTGGAGGAGATTGAACTGTGGAGGAGTGATTGAACGGCGGAGGGGATTGTGCGATATACGATTATGAATTTGGTCGTGTTTTGGGGTTGAGATTTTCCCCCCACTGAGAAGGAATTTCGCATGTGTTTTGGTGGTGTGAGAGAGAAGAAGAAAAAAAAATTAAAATATAAAACTGAAAAGAAGGTCACACATGTGAGAGGTTTCTTGATGAGCAAATTGACCAATACACCCCTTTGTGTTGTATATTTGTTGAGGATTTGTGTCCCAATAGCATTTCTGGTCACAAAAAGAGGATGGTTTATGATGTATGTTAAACAACCTATGTATATGATGTATGTTTCACAACAAATATCATCTTGTAATTCTCATAAAAAATTAAAGAAAATGTTAAACAGTGTCCAGGGTACTAGTTAAGAATATTAATATAGAAATTTTATCTTAGAATTTGTACATTCAACATATTAAAAATGTAAAAAGTCATATTAATTATCATTAATTTTATCTTTTTATTTCTTGTTTTGATATACTTAACTAGTGTCCTGGAGTCACAGTTTAGAATGCCCAAAAATTAATATCATTCTCACCTTTCACAAGATACGTACGTCATAAACAAGGGATTTGGATTTAGTGCTGTTGAAAAAGCACACAGTTTCACGCTGTTGAGCATCTCAGCTGTCCGATCAAGTATTGATGGATGAGATCATTTGATGATTACTTTATTTATATTTAATCTGAGACGTCCAATCGAAAATGAACGGCTGAAATACATAACAGCGTGAAACTGCGTGCTTTTTCAACAGCACCAAATCCAAATCCATAAACAAGTATCACCAGAACACCATACCTTTCTTGAACATGGTGACTCATCTCAATATTATTCATCATAAATTATACGTACAACATATAAATCCTCAATGGAAACATAGGGTGAGTGTCTTTCAATTGGAAACTTTTTTGAAGTAAAGTAATGTTTTGAGGAAATTCAAATGATTTGAGGTGAATTTCATTGTTTGGATGATAATTCGAAGAATTTTCAAAATAATGGAAATTTATGAAGTGCTTTGTTCAAGTTAAATTTAGAGAATTTCAAAATGACACCCAAAATCAAAAAATTTGAAATTTTTTCTTCTCTATAAACTTCTAAAAATTACTAATTGATCAAAAAACCTAAAATTAGCAAAAAAACCTAAAATCGACGATAAATGCTAAAATTGGCTGAAAAAACCAAAAATCGACTATAAAGCCTAAAATCGACTATAAACCCTAAAATCGGCCGAAAACCAAAAAAATTGCAGAAAAACCTAAATCAACCAAAATCCCAAAAAACGACTATAAATCCTAAAATCGACCGAAAACCCAAAAAAATCAGCTGAAAAACTAAAAAATATGCCGAAAAATCCAAAGTCGACCCTAAACTCGCCCGAAAACCTAAAATCGACCAAAAACCCAAAAATCAACTATAAACCCTAAAATCGATCAAAAACCTAAAAAATCAGCCAAAAAACCTAAATTCGACCGAAAACCCAAAAAACCGACCGAAAAACAAAAATCGGCCAAAATCCCAAAAATCAACTATAAATCCAAAAAATCGAGCAAAATCTTAAAAGTTCAATATAAACCCTAAAATCGGCCGAAAAACTTAAAATCGATCGAAAACTCAAAAAATCGACCGAAAACCTAAAATCAACTATAAACCCAAAAAACTCGGCCGAAAACCTAAACTCAGCCGATTTTTTGTTTTTCGGTCGACTTTAGGGTTTATAGTGGATTTTTGGGTTTTTGGCTGATTTTAGGTTTTTCGGCCGATTTTTTGGTTTAGGGTCGTTTTTTGGTTTTTCGACTGATTATTTTGTTTTTCGGCCGATTTTAGAGTTTAAAGTCGATTTTAGGGTTTTTCGTCGATTTTAGGTTTTTCTGCCATTTTTTGGGTTTAGGGTCGATTTTTGGTTTTTCGACTGATTTTTTGAGGTTTCGGCCAATTTTTTAGTTTATAGTCGATTTTAGGGTTTTTTGTCGATTTTAAATTTTTCGGCCGATTTTTTGAATTTCAGGTCGATTTTGGGTTTACGGTTTATTTTAGGTTTTCAGCCGCTTTTTTTTGGGTTTAGTGTCAATTTTATTAAGATAAATAAAATTAAGTGAAAGAAAGAATTTTATTACCCAAACAAAAAATTTTACGACTGATGAAATTTCACCACTTTATCCAAACAATGGAATTTGAAAATCAAGGAATTCAATTGAATCAATTGAATTGCCTAGTATTTAAAATCCCTTGAATTTTATAGAATCCTCGTCCAAACATACTTTAGATTACATCAAAAGCGTGATTCAATTATTTACTAACAACTAAAACTTCAATCCTCGTTAATATCCTCATTAATCGTGTGCATTTTCAAATCTGTAGTGATTTAAACTAATAAACCCAATACACAACCGTTACTTCATTTTTCCTTACTCACTTTCAGCAACACATAGCTCCCATTCTCTATTGTTCTCTCACGCCACACTAGTACAGAATGAAGATTCCACGTCGGGCAGAAACCACTTTTCACGTCGGTTTTGGACCAGACGTAAAGACTATCGTCGTTGTAAGTATGGAGATTCCACGTTGGTTCAATTTTTAAAATTGGTTGTATTGTGAAGGCACATATAGACTAACATTTTTACGGTCTTTATTTGGTTGGGTTTTTTTATTATGGAAATCCACACGATATGTATTTGTGAGCCCTAATTGTAGCTTTTCATAACTCAGTCAGTTACGCCGACGTTCTAGAGACCTATTCACCTCTAGCTGTCATTGAAAATTATGAATTAATACGATTATTTATGTTGTGTGTTACACATTTATGGATTATGTTTATGATTTGTGTAAATTTGATGATGACTCTTGACTAATGATCAACTGTAAATAAGTATCTCATGACTACTGACACCCTAGGTACCCTAGGTGGGAACTCATTGAGGCTTTTGTCTCATCACATGCCCTTTTATATTTGCAGATAAGCAGGATGACCAATATGGACGGACATAAGGGGGTCAAGTAGGGGCTGAGGCCCCCCCTCTTGCGGTATTTTTTTTCATATACCTGTTGATATATATGTACACATAAATTGATATTTGAGAGATGTGTTTAAAGATTAGTAACTACTGTTTGGTGCAAAACATGTACCCACAGCATAGTAATTGTAACAATTTACTTTAAAATATTTTGATAATATATATTATACACTACCAAAGTCCAAATTCAATTAAGTTAGTTCTGATTGTTTGCTATAAGTGAGAGATTATTTTCTGGTATGAAGATTGAGAAATATAGGTTGAGAAACAAGATAGAAAATGAATTTCAAACTAATTATGTGATTACTTACACTGAGAGAAGAATTGCTAAAAAATTTATTACAAATTCAATTGTTGATGAATTTTATGATATAGAGCAATGTCGTGTATAATTTAGATAAACAATGTGATGTATTTTTTATTTTTTATTAAGTATATTTAAATACTATTATAATTATTATTTATTTAATATTTATTATTTAGTTATTCCGACCCCGTTTTATAGATTCCTTGATCTCTGCCAATATATGAGTAAGAAGAGAGCGTATGAATGATTTGCGCACGAAATAATTATCTCATGTTATTTTATTTAGTTTCTTCCTTATCTTGCATTAGTATAATGTCATTTTTGGACTAAGTGATGTATGTTTCCAGTTGTGTCCTGATCCTTTTAGACTTATGTATTTCCTATAGTTTGAATTCATATATATAGGTACATGATGTATTATTTGAACAAAATTTGCTATAATTTTAAGAATTTAATTTATATGCACCGTCGGTGTAAAGTTATTTTGCACATGCATCCAATAATATACCGACCCATCATGTATGGTAATTAAAAACACATGATGTGTCACATTCATTAAATGATGTGGCAACGTGTTATTGGATGCATGTGTAAAAAAATGTTACACTGACGGTGCACAGCAATTAAACTCTAATTTTAATGTATCCAGTACTAGTATTTTATGTGCGTCTAAATATTTCAGATAAATTTAGAATGGATGTTAAACTCCTTCTTATTAGTCCTTCAATTATTGAATACAAAACCAAGAACTAATTAATATTATTAAGAATACAACTAATTGGATTTAGTAAGTAGCAAACCATAGTTGTTGCATCGTGCTTAGTTTAGGGGCTCCATTAAATGTATACACCAACAATATTTTGTCATCAAAAAATTCAGGGCCAACCCCTCCATCATTATACCCAACGATAAAAGGATTCAATAGTCTAAGTCAGTCATTTAATTTGACTTAGACTTCAACATTTTTTAGTTACAATAATTTCAACCTAATTTAGTTATTAAAATTGTTATTACAGCCAACCAAGCCGAAATCTTTTATTTAATTAAGTTACAAACACAATTCGACAACAAGCGTAATATTGAGTTTGACACTCAATCTTACAATTTTATTTACTACTTATGTGATTTAGTGTGTACTTGTCGAAATCGCCACTAAACAAACATTTCTATACTGTATATATAAACAAAAATAAATTTTATATTGATTGCTTTTACAAATGAAACTATTTCAAAAAAAAATGAATTTTATATTGATTGCTTTTACAAATGAAACTATTCCAAATCTCTACAAACGTATAAGTTAGTATTTCAATAAAAGAGTTTATGAGGCTAAATGACAATGATAAAGACTATAGAAAATTAATTGTTTGTACATTGGCCAAATCTAATACTCCCTCCGGTCCTTATTATAAGGAACAATTTGGAAAAAACACACATACCAAGAAACCTTATCTTTCTTAATAAAAATTCTAAACTTTTACAATCTATTCCAAAACTAACCTTGGTGTATTAATTTATCCTTAGGGAATATATCACTCTAATTAATGCATAACTTTGGAATGGATACAATTTAATAAGGGTAAAAATGGAATTGTAAGAATAAATTTAATGATTGTTTCTTATAAAAAGGACCAATTTTTTTTTCCAAATTGTTCCTTATAAAAAGGACCGGAGGGAGTATAAATATATATGGTTTCCTATATATAATAGTGTATCCACAATATATATATATATATATATATATATATATATATATATATATATATATATATATATATATATATATATATGTTCAATATATGTTCCAAAATACATATGGTTTTTATACAATATATGTTCCAAAATATTTCTATTTACTTACTGTCTGTGAATTCAAATTTTAATTTCCTTGTTTTTTAAAAGTAGGGTTATACAAATTAGCATGCCTCACTCTCTCATTATAATGATATTGTTATGTTATTAGATGGTAATTGTAACAAGACAACCTCAAGATAAAACCCTAAAGTGTAAAATCTCAATTATTTGCTCTCGTCTCTTGAGCTCTATAACTCAATTATAATCTTCTTAGATTATAAATCAATCAAGTAGGTCATACTTATCTTTAAAAATCTCTACATTGTTAATTCCCCAACAAAAACTAATAACAAATATTTCATAATATATTAAATATATGCTTCTTTATTGGATTACGTCTTGTAATCATTTATTAATATATATATATATATATATATTCCATTTAAAAGAATGTTTAACATGCTTTTACAAGATCGGAGAAAGATATTAAAGTATAAGAGAAATTATAAGAGTGACATATACTTTAAATCGGAACAACAATCACGACGGTACAAAATCCATCCAAGCACCACAGTGTTTCTGGAAAAGATTTTGGTAATATTTTATAGCAATCTTTAATAGTATCACATTCTGTAATGTACATTAAAAATAATGAAATATTATTAAAATAAGGGAAAAATTGTGTATAAAATAAACAAAATATAAAATGAGAAAGAGCTTACTATAATGATAACCAAAGACTGCAACGTTAAAAAGGGAAACAAAAAGGATCACAATATAAGCAAGTTTAAGAGTTTGAGCCATTTTTTTTCCACCTTTGCATCTTACAAATATAAACTGATTTAATAACTTTATATAGTAAAAACCATTTCTTATGTTTACATCAATTAGGTAGTTTTTAATGATTATGTTGTTGTTATAATTTATTTTTTCAAATTAGAATAATTATTAAATGTCTCTAAAGTATACTGATGAATAATATTTGTCCCTTTAGCTCATAGAATATATATATCATAAAATAACTTTGCTTGTAATTATAGAGTTCATTTTTGTTTTACCAACCTTTCATTATTATTAGTATTTTATTTTATTTTTATTTCTTGTCTAGTCTTTCATTATAGAGGCGAAAATACACGTCATCATGGTCACGATGGGTGCAATGGACGCGCAGAAAAGCCCAAAACTCAGCTGAAAAACTATAAATAGAGTCTCCTTCCTCCACTATTATGCATTCAGAAATCACTCAACAATAGTGATATTCACTCTAGAGTTAGGAGAACTCCAAGGAGGAGGCAAGGAGGTCAAGGAACTCCAAGGCCAACAAGGTTCTTTTATTTGTCTTTGTAATTTATTTTTCCTAGGTTAGGTGGAGTTGCGGAACTCCCTTACGAATACTTGGCTTTGTATTTTGTACAATTTGGGTATATATTCAATTGTTTCTACTTTCAAATTCTTTTATTGTCCGGTTTTATATTTATTTTAATATTGATCACATTAGAATAAAATCTAAGGACCTAGTGGATATCGCATAGGAAACGAAGCTAGTAATCCCGAACGAAGGACGGTATGATAAGGTCAACATGAGACTATTAAATTCAGTCTCCGAAGTCTTAGTATAGGATTAGAAAGAACGATAATTTCTACCTGAGGCAGAGTTAGGACTAGTTAGAGGTACACATGACGGCTTACGACACACGGAGTCACCAAGGTAATGATACCAACGTTTTTAACAAAAAAGTGGAACCTGTGGTGATGATGCTTAAATAGAGTAAGGGTAACCACTAACTAGGCTCTGAACTGTTTGTAATAGAAATAAGGAACGAGTGCTTCTGAACCTATTTTTAATAGTCTAATTTCTAATAGAGGGAAACAAGGGAATAACCACCAAGCAAGAGTAAGAGAATGATCCGACCACACTTAACCACCCCGTGTGGTCACACACACCATTAACTTTTCTGTCATTTATTTTCCTGTCATTTACTAATTATCCGCAAAGATACCCTTTTCAAACACCAAAGCGAAGACAACTATCCATATTCTTTAGTGAAACTAGTAACCTTGGCACAATCCCTGTGGAGAACGATAAACTTATCACTTTATTACTTGGTAGCGAATCTGTGCACTTGCCACCGTCAAAGATCAACATCAATAACAGTTTTACATCATGTACGTTCGACATCAATGACAGTTTTACATCATGTAGGATCAACATCAATACCAGTTTTACATTGGAGGATCAACATCAATGGTTCGATATCAATAAACAACAATAATTACAACATCATTATTTCAACACAATTAACAACTTCATTATCTCAACACTATTAGCAACTTCATTATCCTCAATGATTACTAAACTTATAAAACATCAATGAACATTTACATCATCAACCTAAACGATTACAATCAATAATTTTATATCAACATCAATAATAACAACTTAAACCAATACCGATACACAACAATTATTAGCAACTTCGATTACAACCATAATTAAAATTTCATAACTCAATTGGTAACTCACACCCCTCAACCAACATCCTATTACTCTTCTATAAGAGTACCCCTAATGCAATTTATCTCAATTTAGTCCACCGATGATCATGCAAATTTTAAATCATCACTACAAGAAAATTGTTACTTTGCGACACTTGTCTTGCGACACTTTGACCAGAACCGTTGTAATGTGCTAAATTTTGGAATTTTGCGACATGTGATGCGACAGTTGTATCAACCGTTGCAATGTTTTAGCTTAATTTTGAAATTTTGCGACAGTTAAGTGAACCGTCTCAATGTTTTTGCTTTACCACCAATGAAAAGTTTGCCTCTTTCTCTAATAAATCAAAAATTCACTCACATATTATTATTTTTTATTTTATTTTTATACGAAAGAACATATCACAAACCCTTTTCTTTTTGTTTATCTTTCCCCCAACATTGAACCACAACCACGAATTGCAAATCCCTCCGCCGAATCCTCCGCCGCCGAATCGCAAATATGGAACCACAAATCCCTCCGCTGGATCCTTAATCGAAGAACCTCAAACCCCTTCGTCGTCCTCCTTCGTTCAATCCGTCAATATCTCTGCCGTTCTTCTTCAATTACTCCACCGTTCTCCTTTAATCCTCCGCCGTTCTCTGCGGTCCAAGGTATCGAGTAACTCCGACCATCTCTCTGCTGTTTCATTGTATTGATTGCATGCTTGTTGTTTATCTTTAGCTTGTTGTTTTGTTAGTTAGGTATCATTCAATTCTTCTCTCTGTGAATCAAAGAAGCCCCTTTGTGAGTTGTTCTTATGGTCTCAAGTTATGGTTTGTTTTTTGTTTCTTTTACTGCATTTTTTGTAATTTCCCCTTAGAAGCCCCTTTGTTTTTGTTTCACTCTCAATTTATGTTTTGTTTCTTTTGCTGTACTATATTTTTTATTTCCCTGGGATATGAGGTTTTAATCTTTGTGCTGAAACAAATGCATTTTGTAGTGGTGGTGAGCAAGCCTTGAGGATTGAAGATGGTTATTCTGCTCATGAAAACATTGGTCGCCTTAATGTGTTAGACTTACAAGTATTTATCGATTCATTCCAGATTACATATGTAGATTCGCCGACTTCCAAAACCAGTAATTGCATGGTACTCTCTTTAGCTCTTTTTACCTTTATTCTTAATCTCATTTGTTATGCTCAAAAGCCTTCAACAGCTGCAAATTATTTACTAACATTAAAACAGGTTGCAGGGTATGCTGGTGGAGGTGGGCATGTATTACATATGGTTTGTGATTCAACTGTTGCAGCAGGTAATGCTATTTTCGGCCAAACCGGTCCTAAGGTGCTTCAATAACTTGCCTTTGGCATTTGTTTTAATCAAACATTTAATCACAATATAATTTAGTTATAGAGGAGAAAGTTTATATGCGCCCCTGTCAACTCAATTTCTGCGTGCTTTTTTAAGTAGCTTTTGCTGTAATTTGGTTTTGATTTTTGAATTCTCTATATTTATAATTATACTCCCTGCAATAAGAATGAAAGTAAAATCTTTACAAACTCAAAAACCATCCATTCCGCGTTCATCTCTCATCTTTTTAGATTTTAATGTCTTGTAGTAGTTGCTACGTTTCTTTCATGAGGCGGATTAGAAGTTAGTATATATGAATGATTGGCCCAAGCTATAAGTTATACTCCTTACATAAATTGTTCAGCATAAAATTGAACAATAGAACTAGTGATTTTTGACCAATTTTCCTAACATCTTATTACTATGGTGAAGTTTATGATACTTTTTGGTTTGATGGTTTTGTTAAATATTCATGGTGGCATATATAGTTGGAACAATAGGTAGGATCATTTAATACAAATGACTTATTTTTACTTCGAAGCCAAAGTTGAAAATGGAGTAAATTTCAAGCGACTAATTAGTAGTATAGTACATGAATCTGCAGCAACTTTCATATTATAATAATATGAATGCAGTAACTTTGGTTATTTCCATCTTATATTGCAAGCGACTAAATTATGTTGCACGCAGAAGTCTTAAGAACTTTGTTGTTTTCAATTTTGTCTTGCAAGTCTTTATTGATTATTGAGAAGCCGTGTGTAGTATTATTGTTGATAAATTTATTCTTTATGACAATTAAACCTTTCCTCCAATGTGCAGGCTGAAGAATATGCATACTAGAGTTAAGAACTTGGATGGTTCTTTGTAAAATCCTACTGATTTTTTCAAGTATGCCCTTTACTTTCCAAGCATTGTTCGAGCATGGAGGTAAAAAACTCTCCTCTTTTATCTCCTGTTATGTTCAGTTCACAAGTAATTTCTTTTTATATTTGATTGAACAATTCTGCTATGAGATACTACTTGTGCTTACAAAAAAAATTTGCTCTTTGAAAAGAGGTATGAGAGTTAATTGATTGCAGCTTGTCTCTACCTTTTCGGTAGCTTTGTAATCATGTCTTAGGCTTGATAGTTGTTTTGATAGAGCTTAATTTTGTTGCCCTTATTTGTTGTCATTTGTGTGTTGCTCTAACTATGGGGTTGTTAATGATTGAGTCACTTTGGCATTGTAATCATGTGTTTGTATGGTTTGAAGTGTTGCATTGTAACTATTTGGTATACCTTATCTCTCTTTCATTAATAAATTTTTCTTTGGCTTTTAAAAAAGAATTTGTCCTGTTATGAGTTCATTTATTTGATCTTCTTAGAAAAGAAATGCATTATGTTATGTTTTAAAATACCAATCTTGTGGAATTATACCATGAACTAAGTCAAATTGTACAACTTAGTTCGTTTTTTTAAGTATCCTAATATATACTTATGTTTTTCCAGGTAACCGAATAAGAAGAGTCAAGCGATGATAGGCGTTCTGAGTCTAGCTAACACTAATTAAGGATTATGAAGCAACATCACATATTTTGTGAACTTATTATGACGTAATGTTATGTTTAACCACTAGTAATATTTATGTTTTAGTTTTTGAATCTTTGAACTACATTAGTTTCTTTCGTTTGAAACTTCAAGTACTTTAATTAAATTTTTGATGTATGGATCTTGTCACTATTGAATGAATTAAATAAATGAGATTCAGTTATTTATATATTAGTGCATTTTTATTTCTTTACTTCTTTATGGATGTATGAATATTGTAATTGTTCTTTAATAAGCAAAGAATAAAAAATGTTTTAAAGGATTCTTTTTTTTAAAAAAAAAAAACAAGTTTGCGACGGTTTTGTAACCGTTGCAACATTTAATTTAGTGTTATGTGGTGAAAGACATAGCGACAGTTTGAAACTGTTGTAACAACGGTTTTCAGAACTGTCGCAAAGTTCTCTTGCGACGCCGAAATCAGCCACGGTTGGCTAACCGTCACAAGTGTACAATTGCAACGGTTTCAACTGTTGCAAACTGCAATTTTAACCGTCGCAAAGTGCATATTTTCTTGTAGTGCATTTTAATCAATAAAAGTTAGCGAAATAAGTTCAAATCCTTGAAGGGATATAAACTAGAGAGAGTGAGAAACCTCAGAGGGTCCCAAAATATTCAAAATACTGTACATAAAATTCGGGAAAATTTTCAAGAAATTATAATATTTTTAATCATCTTGTTATTTCAAATAATTAATGAAAAATAGCTACATGTGTCCAAAAATTACCCAAGTGGTACCAAAATTTTAAGAAATTATTTACTATTTTTCTGTGAAATAAATTAAAAACACTGGAGCTGTTTAGGCGTCACTCGCGCCCCCACACGCCGTACGTGCGAATGGGCGTGGCTGACGCGCACTATTCATCATCTCTCTTGCCTGGTTTCTGCAAAACGGGTCGCCATGACCCGCGGGTGACCCGGACGGTTCTCTCTCGTTTCGCAACGAAATTCAACGTTCTATATACCGTTTCGATCTTCATTCAATTTTGGAAGGATGCCCGGTATTATTTTTTAAAATCGATGATCGAAACAGATGTAGAGTTTTTCACAAACGTTTGATTTCTTTATGCTTCGGTTCATGAAATAAAAGAAATTGATAATTGGTTTAGGTTGACTAGGGAGTATATCTCTATCTATCTCACTGCCGCCTCCAAAATTCACCCAACTCTCAACACTATAAACACCCACTCATATCACGTAAAAATATTGCATTCTCACAAATTCTCTAACCCACAAATAACTATATTCTTTTGAAGTTATATATTTTCATCATCAACATCTTATTTGCATCAACTCCTTATTTTTTCAGGTAAGAGTTTTTTCCCATACAACTTCATAGGGATTATGTTGTGGAATGATAGTAGAACCTTTATTTTTTTTTTGGTTACAAGTAGAACCTTTATCTATTAAGAGAAAACTAATTAAAAGAAACTAGTAAAAAAAATTTAACTATTATTTATTTGAATTATTGTTCTTAATTTGATTAATATGTATACTGCCAAAATTTCAATCAATATCTCTTGTTTTGTGAAATAACTTATTGTATACCAATTTGATCATGTTATATGTGCATGTATTGTGAGGCTGATCCAATTTGGGAATTTTATTTAATAAACTTGTGCTTAGTATAAAGCAGAGGATACATATATATATATATATATATATATATATATATATATATATATATATATATATATATATATATATATATATATATATATATATATATAGGGGTTTTCTAACTTAGACCCTAGTTAGGTCTAAGTTAGCAAGGTGCACCTTTTCAATTGGACCAAAATACCCATTCTTTTTAATTAATTAACCAAAATACCCATTAATAGACGCGGATCCAGTGTCGCGCGCGTACCGAAGGACCATGGTTACAGACCGTTGATTTCCATCAGACAGCCAAGATCTGATCTCATCAAGACTGTCTGATCAATCCGACAGCCTAGATCATCCTGATCCATCAGATTCCAGCGCGTGCGCCACACTGGATTACACCCTGGAGAGAGAAAAATTTGCTTTTTAAAAGTAGGACACGTGTCACACAATGGTTGGCTGGACGTGATTTTTGTTCATTTAATACTTTGAACTCAATTATTTCGTTGTAAATTAATTTTTTATTATTTTTTTTTTATACCAAAATTCATAATTTTTTTTTTCTACAAATAGAGACTTGGTTCGTTTGATTTGGACACCGAAAAAAAAATGCAATTTTTCACTACCTTAATCTCATTTTTTGTCTACTAAATACGTTACTTGTGTGTTGTAATTTAACACGCACCACTCAACAAACTCACTGAAACCATTATACCAGGAAAATAGTAGATAATATTCTGGAACTTTTGGTATATTTTATGAAATTTTTGGAGACCTGAAACTATTTTTAGTTAATTAAATGAGATAAAACGGTAATTAAAAACTAATGTTTGCTTCTGAAACCATTTTACTGGTAGAATGGTTGCACATAGTTGTATTCTGAAACCATTTTACTGGTAGAATGGTTTCAATGAGTAATTTATTAATTGTGTTTGCTTCTGAAACCATTTATCTGGTACAATGGTTTCAGAGAGTTGTAATCTGAAACCATTTTGCTGGTAGAATGGTTTCAGTAAGTTGATTATTAGTTATTTGCTTCTGAAACCATTTAGCTTGTAGAATGGTTGCACATAGTTGTACTCTGAAACTATTTTACTGGTAGAATGGTTTCGGTGAGTAATTTATTAATTGTGTTTGCTTCTGAAACCATTTAGCTGGTAGAATGGTTTCAGAGATTTGTACTCTGAAACCATTTTCCTGGTAGAATGGTTTCAGTGAGTTGATGTAAGGTAGTGAAAAATGAGATTAAGGTAGTGAAAAATTGGGTTTTTTTTTCTGTGTCCAAATCAAACGAACCAAGTCTCTATTTGTAGAGAAAAAAAAAATTATGAATTTTGGTATAAAAAAAAAAAAAAATTAATTTACAACGAAATAATTGAGTTCAAAGTATTAAATGGAAAAAAAATCACGCCCAGCCAATCAGACAGCGACACGTGTCCTGCTTTTAAAAAGTAGATTCTTCTCTCTCCAGGGTGTAATCCAGTGTGGTGCACGCGCTGGAATCTGATGGATTCGGATGATCTGGGCGGTCTGATTGATCAGATCTTGGCTGTCTGATGGAAATCAACGGCCTGTAACCATGGTCCTGCGGTACGCGCGCGACACTGGATCCGCGTCCATTGATGGTAATTTGGTTAATTAATTAAAAAGAATGGGTATTTTGGTCCAACTGAAAAGGTGCACTTTGCTAATTTAGACCCAACTGGGTCTAAGTTAGCAGCCCCCATATATATATATATATATATATAAGTGTAGGGAGATCGGTGTTTCTAATTATTTTTGGTTACTGGTCTTGAGGTTTTATTTTTATAAAGATATATGGAAGGCTAGTTCCTGCATTGTTGGTTTGATGTGCTTGTTAAAAAATATTTTCTTATGGTTTTATTATAGCTTTTGTGGCATTATTATCTTTGTGGCTTAGTGGAAGACCTTAATGACAAATACTCAATCACCTTTGTGAAATTATTATCTTTGTGGCTTAGTGGCTGAGTGACTTAGTGGAAAGCCTTAACAGCAATTATTATTACACCTTTGTGGCATATTTTCTCATTTGAATGAGTTCTTTTATTTGCACTATTCGAGTCTATTTATTTTACAATTTGACCAGTGGTATTGCGAATCATTTGACCAAAAAATTTTGAACAATAAATTATTTATATATATTTTTCTGAAATCTTTTGATTGGTGAAGAATTTTATTATTGTTTTATAACATGTTTCTTGTGGTGAGTATGATTCAATATAGACAAGGAAACTGACCCATTACAATTAATATTTTAGGTACTCAAGAAAAAAGTTATGACTGAATGTGTTGCTTGAAGCGCGTACGAACGGGAAAAATTGGGTTTTTCCAAGTTTAGCATTTTATGAAATAAATAAGCTGTTGCGGCAATACTATTTCTATTTCAATTCATTTCAACTTGTTTAGAAATACAGATATGGATTTTCTTCCGCTAGGATTTTTGAACTCCTACTTAATTTTAATTTCGTTAAGTTATGTTTCTTTGAATCTCAATTCAGTCATTACTATATTGTTTTTATTTGATAAAAAAAAAATTAAAAAAAGTAGCCACACATTTTCTAATTAAGCTAAATTTTTACAAATAACTTGGATAAAAATTCGGGATATTACACTTGGAGAGCACACAACTCAGAGCAAACCACATCTATACATAGTCCACTTGGGTGCCTTTGAAGGGCAAAAGTTTACACTACAACATTCATGTCATATTTGTCTTTGTCGTACAAGTTTTCAAGCTCTTCTTTAACCACTCTCACTCCCAGCTCTCTAAATTAAAAACTTGGACCAGTATACTATTGAGTGAACGAGGTGCATTTGTGTTAAGCTTCTCAACTTGATTGAGTTTTATTTGTAAGCTTGTGATCCAACAACTCTATGTAAAAGAAAGATTGACTCAAGTCAATACGTAACTATGATTTGACGTAACTCATTCTTAGGGGTGAATGATGGCTTTTAGTCAAATGTAATTTTTAGAGTCTTTTTAGTCAGTTATTGAGTTTATTTCTTTCTATATTTAATGTTGATTTTAGAGTTTTGTTTGAATAAATTCTTCTTTGAACAAATAAGGTGTTTATGCCTTCATTTTCCCGATTAACCAAACTTTCTGCATAGTTTTGATTAAAAAGCAACATGACCATTGTGCGGTATTTTAACAATCTCTAGAGTTGTAAATGTCCAAATGAAATCAAACCAATTGCAAATGAAAGCTAACAACTCTTATGAAGATATGAAATTCCAATTCGGAGTGAAAATATCTCAATTCTATCCTTTTTCGCCTAGGCACCAATTGTTGAGGACAAAATCCTTATTTGATGTTTTAAAGATAACAAACATATTAATTAATTTTAATTATGATTATCTTGTTATCTACTAATGTGTTTTGTGAGAAATGTTTCAACGATAATGATATCATCTGTCAACGGTAACGTTATGGATGAGCAACCAATGGACAAGCAAAACATATAAGCAACAAGTAGAAACAAAAGAAGCATCTTAAAGTCTTGGCATAAATGATGAAGTGCTTCACAAAGATATTATTCCTTTGCCTCATCAAAAGTGGTAGTATTTTAAGGAAACACTTATGTAAGGAATATGCCAAACATGGCATAAATTGAATCATGGGCCATAAAGCCTTTTTGGACTAAAGTGAATAAAAGCCCCTTTGGACAAACAAAGGAAGCTTCCATCAATGATTGAAGAAGATTTGAAATTCAAATGAAAGCCACATCATACAATGATGGCTTGGACGAAAATTGGCCAACAAGGTGGAGTCACACCATAAGCCAAGTTGTAGCTTGCCTCATTCTCTTCAAGGGAACATAGAGGGGACAAGGAAACAACAAAGGACAATGAGTCACCAAAACAAAGTACAATAATTACATGATATTTTTTTCCCACTTGCATACAAGTTGTCCAACCCTAAATTAGGAAAGATTCCTTCTTATGGACATATATGGGCCACGTAAATGTAGTGGTTGTCATTGGATTAAAAGTGTAGTGCAGATTGCCATAACGGTAATGTTACTGAAGCAACGATAACGCACTATTCACAGCAAAAAGACAGCACAACATTGTGACATGTCAAGTTGGATTTGAAATTCAAATCCCTCTCTCATACGCTCCTCCAAGGTCTTATTTGCCTATAAATACAATGGAGCTACATGAAGAGAAGATTAAGAGTTTGCAAAAAGAATCAAATCATATACTTAGTTGAAGCAAAAATCAACAAGTAATAAACTCTTCAAAAGCAAAGCAAAGCATCAAAGATATATCATAAATTTGTGAAAAACAAATAGACAAAGCTTGCTATTATCAATCTCTCACTTGAGTTGATTTAACCCATATTCCCCACAAATATTGTAACCCTCTCAAGTCTTTCTTTCATGTTAGATTGAGTGTTTGTGAGAAAGTCTTTTCGAGTGAAGAAAAGCATTTTGAGTGAAAGTCTTTTCGAGTGAAGAAAAGCATTTGTGTGAAAGTCTTTTCGAGTGAAGAAAAGCATTTGTGTAAAAGTCTTTTCGAGTGAAGAAAAGCAGTTTGTATTGATCCAGTTGTGATCAAGTTTTTGATGCGAAGCAGAAGGTTCTGATCTGAGCATTTATAGTGGACAATCTCACAAGGACTGTGAGGACTGGACTAGCCCAAGTTGGGTGAACCAGGATAACTTTTGTGTGTTTTTCTCTTGGACTCTAAAATCCTTAAAACATACTAAACTAACTAACTGAGTAATACCAGAGTGCTCTGGGCCTTAAACATTTACTTATTCAGCAACTAACTCAGTATTTATTTTGTTCATTTATATATTGTTTATTTTATTGTTGCTAACTATATTTCTTTGTTAATTGTTAACTAACCAATTAAAAGAAATATTGTCTTGAGTTATTTTAAACTCACATAAAAGATTTTTAAAAAGGGTCACAATTCAAACCCCCCCTTTCTTGTGACATTTATTGCTACTTCAATTGGCATCAGAGCCTGTCTCTACAGGTTTATACACTTAACAAGTGTTAGAGGAAAAAGATTCAGGAAGAAAAATGTCAAAAGAAAGATACATTCCAGAAGGAGGATCTGCTTCAAGACCACCTTTGTTCACTGGAAAAAATTACTATTTTTGGAAAAACAAAATGCAATTGTTTTTAAAATCTCAAGAAGTAGGAATGTGGCGCATAGTCACAGAAGGAGATTATGTTCCTACTGTAACTTCTGCTGAGGGAGTCATTTCAGATAAACCTGAAGATGCATGGACAACTGCAGAACAACAAAAGGTACTCCTAAACTCTAAAGCTCATTTATTTCTATCCTGTGCTCTAAGCATGGAAGAAAGTGAAAGAGTAGATGAATGTGATACTGCTAAAAAGGTTTGGGACACTTTACAAGTTCACCATGAAGGAACTAGTCATGTAAAAGAAACAAGAATAGACATAGGAACTAATAAATTTGAAACTTTTGAAATGATTGAAAACGAAACTATTGATGAAATGTTTTCAAGATTTACTACTATCATAAATGAATTAAGATCTCTTGGAAAAACTTTTTCAACTAATGATAGAATTAGAAAACTTTTGAGATGTCTTCCAGTCACTTGGAGACCAATGGTTACTGCCATTACTCAAACTAAAGATTTGAAAACACTTCCCATAGAAGATCTTATTGGTACTTTAAAAGCTCATGAAGTTATTCTTCAAGGAGATAAACCTTTGAAAAAGGAAAAAACCATTGCTTTAAAAGCTTCTCAAAAAGATATAAGTTTTTTAGAAGATGACTCTAAGGAATTAGAATCTACCCAAGAAGAGGCAGAAGGAGAACTAGCTCTCATTTCTGGCAAAATCCAACGTATGTTAAGAAGAAGAGATCAAATAAGAAGAAACTTTTCTTCAGGAAAAGATATGCAGAAAAATGACTTTGACAAAAGTCAAGTGACCTGCTTTGGTTGCAACAAACTTGGACATTACAAATCAGAATGTCCCTTAAACAAATCACCCAGAAATTTTCCCTTCAAGAAAAAATCTATGTTAGCTACCTGGGATGATGATGATGAATTTGAAACAAATAAAGAAGAAGAAGAAGCCAACATCTGTCTAATGGCAGATTCAGAAAATGATGAGGTATTTCTCTTTGATAAAACTCATCCTTATGAAGAATTAGAAACTAATTTTGATAGTTTATTACATGATTCTGAATTCTTATCCAAACAATGTTTTTTGTTACAAAAAGAAGTTTCTGAACTAAAAGAAGAAAAGAAAAAACTTCAAATTGACATTCTTAATTTTGAGAAAATTAACAAAGACTTAATTGAGTCAAAAGAAAAACATGTTTGCTCTAGTGTTTTATCTAAGAAAATAGATGAAAATGTTGTGTTGAAAAATGAAATAAAAGAACTGAGAAATGATCTCACTGGGTTTATAAAATCAACTGAAACTTTTCAAAACATTATGGGATCACAATCTCAAGCTCTTAACAAAAATGGCTTAGGTTTTAATGAAGTTAAAAACAAAATTTTTGAAAATGTTCTTTTACCAGCAAATAGAGAGTTTAAGTTGAGATGTTCATTTTGTAACAAAAATGGTCATCATGAATCAATTTGCTATCAAAAAGAAAGTTATGAAAGTTTTTACCATGAACCAAAACGTTATCGTCACTTGGAAAGAAAAAATAAACATTGTTCATTTTGCAAAAACTTTGGGCATCTTGAAAAAGAATGCTATTTTAAAAATAAACAAATTGTGAAAACTAACCCTCAAGGACCCAAGTCATTATGGGCACCTAAACGAAAATTTCAAAATGCAGGGATACTATCAAAGTGCAAAGAAAAAGCCATGGTTTTTGGACAGTGGCTGTTCAAAACACATGACAGGAGATAAAAGGTGTTTTCTCTCCTTCATCAAAAAAGAAGGAGGGTCAGTTACGTTTGGTAATAATAATACTGCACAAATAAAAGGAAAAGGTATTATAGGTAATAATGATTCTGCAAAAATTGAAGATGTTCAATATGTAGAAGGTCTAAAACATAATTTACTTAGTATTAGTCAATTATGTGATAGTGGTTTTGAAGTTATTTTTAAACCAAACATTTGTGAAGTCAAACAAACTTCATCAGGAAAAGTTTTCTTTTCCGGATCAAGAAAGAAAAATTTGTATGTTTTGTACTTAGATGACATTCCAGCTGAATCATGTTTTATGTCTATCGAAAAAGATAAATGGATTTGGCACAAAAGAGCTGGTCATATAAGCATGAAAACAATTTCAAAATTATCTCAACTTGATCTAGTAAGAGGTCTTCCAAAAATTAAGTTTGACAAAGATAAAATCTGTGAAGCTTGTGTAAGAGGAAAGCAAGTCAAAAGTAGTTTTTATCCAAAAGATTTTATTTCAACTAAAAAACCTCTGGAACTACTTCACATTGATTTATTTGGTCCTGTCAACACCACTAGTCTTGGTGGAAAACAATATGGTTTTGTTATAGTTGATGATTTCTCCAGATACACATGGGTTTTGTTTTTGAAAAATAAAGATGAATCTTGTGATGCTTTTCAAAACTTTTGTAAACTTGTTCAAAATGAACAAAGCTCAAATATCATCTCTGTCAGAAGTGATCATGGAGGAGAATTTGAAAATTCATCTTTTAAATCATTCTTTGATGAAAATGGTATTTCTCATAATTTTTCTTGTGCAAGAACTCCTCAACAAAATGGAGTTGTTGAAAGAAAAAATAGAACTTTACAAGAAATGGCAAGAACAATGTTAAATGAATCAAATGTTGAAAAATATTTTTGGGCTGAAGCCATAAGTACTTCTTGCTATATTTTAAATAGAGTTTCAATAAGAAAAATTCTAGACAAAACTCCATATGAACTTTGGAAAAATAGAAAACCAAACATATCATATTTTCATATTTTTGGATGTTTTTGTTATATCTTAAACACAAAAGATAATCTTGGTAAATTTGATTCAAAATCAGATAAAGCTATTTTCTTAGGTTATGCTACTAACTCTAAAGGATATAGAATTTATAACTTGAAAACTCAAACCATGGAAATAAGCATGAATATTATCTTTGATGAATTTGATGATCTTATAATGCCATCAATTGATGATGAGCAAGAAAGACTAACTTCTCAGGATGTTCCAAATCAAAAGAAAGAAGATGATCCTCTTCTTCCTCCAAAAACCTTAAGAATTGTTGGGAATCATCCTCAAGATCAAATCATTGGAAGTTCCACTGATGGAATAAGAACAAGACTATCATTCAAAGAAAATGATAACAACATGGCAATGATCTCTCAGATAGAGCCAAAATCCATTGGCGAAGCCATTATTGATAATTCATGGGTAGAAGCAATGAGAGAAGAACTTCTTCAGTTTGAGAAAAATCAAGTATGGTTACTTGTTCCATCTCCTACAGATCATTCAATCATAGGAACAAGATGGGTTTTTCGAAACAAGCTGGATGAAGAAGGTAAGGTTATTAGAAACAAGGCAAGACTTGTTGCTCAAGGATATAACCAGCAAGAAGGTATTGATTACGATGAAACTTTTGCTCCAGTTGCCAGGTTAGAAGCAATAAGAATTCTTTTAGCATATGCATCACATAAAAATATTAAATTATTTCAAATGGATGTTAAAAGTGCTTTTTTGAATGGTTTTCTAAATGAAGAGGTGTATGTTCATCAACCTCCTGGTTTTGAAAATGAAAAGAAAAAAGATCATGTGTTCAAACTTTCAAAAGCTTTGTATGGTCTAAAACAAGCTCCAAGAGCTTGGTATGACAGATTAAGTGCATTCTTAATCAAGAACAATTTTTCTAGAGGAAAAATTGACACAACTCTTTTTACAAAAATTGATAAATTGGATTTATTAATTGTTCAAGTCTATGTTGATGATATTATTTTTGGATCAACAAATGAAAAATTATGTGAAGATTTTTCCCATCTCATGCAAAATGAATTTGAGATGAGCATGATGGGAGAACTGAGATATTTTCTTGGTTTACAAATTAAACAAGAAATGAGTGGAATTTTTATTTGTCAAGAAAAATATATTAAAGATCTTCTCAAAAAATATAAAATGAATGAAGCCAAAATCATGGCAACTCCCATGCATCCATCTACAAATTTGGATAAAGATGAGGAAGGAAAAATTGTTCCTGAAAAGGAATATAGAGGTATGATTGGATCTCTATTGTACTTAACTGCAAGTAGACCAGACATAGTTTTTGCAGTAGGATTATGTGCACGTTTTCAAACTTCTCCTAGAGAATCGCACCTAACTGCTGTTAAAAGAATTTTCAGATATCTTATCGGTACTACTAATCTTGGTCTTTGGTATAGCAAAGATTCTATTTTTGATTTAATAGCTTATTGTGACGCTGACTACGCTGGAGACAAAATTGAAAGAAAAAGTACAAGTGGTGCATGCCAATTTCTTGGAAAAGCACTCATAAGCTGGTCATGCAGAAAACAAAACACGATAGCATTATCTACCACTGAAGCTGAATATGTGTCAGCTGCAAGCTGTTGCTCTCAAGTTCTCTGGATTAAAAATCAGCTTGAGGATTTCTCAATAAGGTACGAAAATGTACCTATTTATTGTGATAATACTAGTGCAATTAATTTGTCAAAAAATCCCATTCAACATTCAAGATCCAAGCATATTGAGATAAAACATCATTTTATTAGGGATCATGTTAATAAAAAGGAAATTGAATTAATTTTCGTTGACACTAATAATCAACTAGCTGATATCTTTACTAAACCCTTAGTAGAAGATCGTTTTAATGAGTTAAAAGTTAAATTAAAAATAATTCAAAATCCCATTAAAAGCTAGTAATCTAGAAATATCTAAGGTGAATTAAAAAATTATCCTTTAATAAAATGACAACCCATTAATAATTTCCTTTCTTATTTAAATCCTTTCATTTAAGTTACCCTAGTATGATCATTACATCTAAGAAAAGTGTATCTTTCCAAAGATTACACATCTAATCACTTCACTCTCTCTTTCTCGGTATCCCAACCAAAAACTCCAACCTTTCATTTTCCTCATTTCATTTACTCTTCTTTCTCTCCCACCGTACTCATCATCATCATCTGCAAACCCTTCTTATTCCTTCTTCTTCCTTCATCTTCTTCACATCACAACCATGAGAACCAAACAAACTGCCAGGCGAGCCCCTCCTTTTAACTATTCACCACCACGGTTCCGCAACCCATCACCACCACCATCTTCATCATTACCTTTAAACTTGAAACCCCTAAGAACACTCTTCCCACCTCATTATGGTCAACCACCACCAAATCCAACTCAAACACCACCACATCTCAAACCAAAATCGAAAAGGATGAAACCTTCCTTCTCTGCACCTCCTCGCCGCTCTCAAAGATTAAAGGAAAACTTTGCAACTCAGAAAACTCAAAGCAATGTTGAAAAAATCCACATTGATATCGAATCAACTGATGAAGAAGAAAGTGACAAGGAAGAAACTGATGTTCCTCCGTCCTCAAAATCTTACTCAAATCCTTCCTCAAGTGAGGAAACCAAGTCAAACTCTTCCATTCCTCTTCAATCACAGTCTAAGAAAGGAAAAGAGAAAGTTGTTGAGACTACTTCAAAAAACAGAGCTAAAAAGGAAAAATCTGTGAATGCTATGTTTCAAGATGAAACACCAATGTACTCATCAGAAGCTGAAGAAAAGATTTTTCAAGAAAAATGGAGAACCAAGCCAATAGCACCAGGACGGTTTTTCAATTTTGAAGCTCTTCAATCACATCCTCTTGAGATAAAAGCCTACACTGACTTTCAAGGTTGGTCATCTTTTCTATCTCTTAAAGAAATCTATTACCCTAGGTTAGTTCAAGCCTTTTACTTTAAGGCTAAGTGTGATCGTGAAAATTGCACCATTAAAACCACTGTTAAGGGAGTAGAATTTGAACTTAACCCTGATGTTATTGCTGATGTCTTTAAAATCCCAAATGATGGATTTATGTCTTATGGAAGAAACTGGTATAGCCTAGCTAAAACCACATTTGAAGAAGTTAGAATCCCTATTTTCACTTTAGAATCTCCAAAAGACTCTCGCAAAACCTCTGACCTAAACTTTTTATCCAAAGTTTTTCATATCATAACTCAAGGAAGTGTTTTGCCAAGACAAGGAAAATATGCTGAGCTAGATGATAATGAACTCATGGTCATTCATCACCTGTTTGAAAGGAAAAAGCTAAACCTTCCATTCCTAATGATCAATTTTATGATGGATATAGCTAATAGGAATAACAAAAAATTCTGTGTCTCGTATGGCATGGCTTTAACCAAAATCTTTGATCATTTCAAAGTACCTTTTGAGGGGGAAATTGCTGAAACTGAACACAAGAAGTTTTCCTTAAAAAACCTCAAACACTTCAAGAATGAACCTATCTCCCAAGCTCCTGTAAAAGTTTACACACTAGTGCAAAAAACACTTTTTAAATCGGTTCTGAGAGGCTTTTTAAATCGGTTCCGGGACCGATTTAAATTCCGTCGATTTAGTAAGTTTTTCATTTTTAAATCGGGTTTCGAACCGATTTAAAAGATTTTATTAAATCGGGTTGCCCGATTTCAAAGAGTTTATTAAATCAGTTTGCCCGATTTAAAAAATGTTAAAAAAGTCATTGGAAGTTTTTAAATCTATTTGATCCGATTTAAAATCCAAAATTAAATCGGCTCAACCGATTTAAAAAATGTTATTTTAAATCTGTTCATATCTCACCCGATTTAAATGCTATTAATTTTTTTCTTTTACTATTGTTTCTCGAGTACCATACACCAAAATTTATTTAATCCAAAAATCCAAAATCATCCATTAATAACATAAAGTTACAAAATTATACTTATACACTAAAATCATCGTACTATAATAATAGAGTATCATACACCTAATAGCATAAATTATACTTATATATACTAAAATCATTCCATAATAGTAGAGTTAATATCATATACCTAGAATCATCAATTATAAACCATAAAGTTACAAATTTATACTTGTAACCTCGATTCCTTCTATTTGTATGCTTAACTTTGTCTCCTCCTTTAACAGTTAACTCATAAGTTGGTTTCGAGAGACCATTCTTAAAATCGCTGGGTTGAATCAATCCTCTCCATATTTCCATAGGGATGTCCTCGGACCTTTTAATTCTGAAAAGGAAAAAAAAAAAAAGAAGATAAACTCAGCTCAACGTAGAAGCATAATAAAATTGACAACTTGGAGAAAATAAAGCCTAGAAATGACAACAAACAATATCACAAAGCTGTCAGGAATTTCAATAATACTCAATTGAAATAATCAACACATCCACACAAATTCAAACCCAATTACATGAAATAATATATCAATTAATATTAGTTGGCTAATGATCCACTTCATATCCATTTGATTATCAACAAACATCGCGTTAGTTAAAATTTTAGTTTAATCGGCTTAGTTAACATGGAAGATTGGTTTTCAACAAAGATGTAGGACATGGATCACCAATCTACATGAGACTATGAGAGCCTGGCCACACATCCATATTCCAAAAAACAAACAAAGAGCCTAACCACACAGCCACACCCAGTGCACCGAAACACAAAACCAGGTCCCGACTGTCAAAAAACCAAGAAATAGCTTAAGCACACAGCCATACACCAAAAAACCAACAAAGAGCCTAGCCACACCCAGTGCACAGAAATGAAAAAATAGGTCCTGACTTACAAAAAACACAGAAATAAACTGTGAGGCACTCAGCACCAAGAGCAAGTCCGAACCCAGCCAGAGAAACAAACCAATAGTCACGAAAAAACCAGCACTACCTAACAAAACAAAATTGAGGTTCACAAGACCATTCATAAAGAAAACAAGGCATAATTTGACAACTGCTATATAAATCATAGTCATACTTAATAAGGCATACTTTGACAATATTTAATAGTCATACTTTAACATGACAATCAATTCATTTACTTACAATTTTATCGGCAACAAGGGGTGTTTCTTTTGATGTGTACTCTCCTGATGATGTTTTTTGGCCCCTTATGCACTTCTCATAGTGTTTTGTTGGTGTAGGTATTTATTACAAGCCTGAAACAATTTTCCCCTCTCTTGTTTCTCCTGTTATAAATAACACACCAGAAACTCTTAACAATAATCACTTGGTTTCAACTATATATAAAAATATAAAACACAATTCATGTAAATACAAAACATATAATTAAGAGATAGTTAGATAAGAGTTAGATAATGCTGGAGTAGTTTTGGCTACCATAAATGTATGCATATATAGTGTATTAATGTTGGAAATTTACATGAATATAAGAGCTCAATATCCTCTTGAATGAAATTTACTTTATAGTGCTTCCGGTGTCATGATCGAAGGAAATTTTGTGCATAAATCCCAACTATTGACTACACTTTCCTGTTTCATCAAAATGATCATTATTTAGTGTTTTGAGATCCAAAGTATAGAGGTATTTTACAAGAAACCTCACCTCTACCGCGTGAATTGCTTTTCTGACTTCGTCATTTGTAACAGAGCCATCCTAAAGATATCGTTAGATCGTGTTACTTATTTTTGGCAATAATCAAGCAATGAAATCAATTAGTAGCTAAGAAGTAGATATTAAATAAATGGTAAATATAGAAACTTAGATAGTAGTAAAGAAACATATTATCCGAGGAGGTGTTTTGTGCAGGACAACCATTGTCCGAGGAGCTGTTTTGTTCAATTCTTCCCGAACATGATATTCAAGGCGACTCCAGATATCAAAGCGCCATCACTGCAGAAAAAGCTTCTACCCAACAAATCCCACTTAGACATATATTTTCAACAACCAAATTCATCATCAATACAAGTAGCAGACTTAAACCAAGATGTGATAAGGGACCTTGTTCAACTAATCCACAACATAAAAAGTAACCAATTCAAGTCATGCATACTATATTTCATAAATTAGCAAGTATATACAAGTTAAATAAGATATGCATATCAGTAGCTACAAAACTAGTTACACTGAGATATCATTAGACTCTTTCAAGTGTCTGTTTCCTTAGAAATTATTCCTTTTCCTTATAATTCATTAATCAACCAACAAATACACATATTTGGTACATATATTTTAAGCAAACATCAATCACATGATCAAAGTCAAGAAAACAGAAACTTTTTATCTTATATCAGCAATTATATTTTGAAGTAAAATCCATCATTTCTTATTTAGACTCATATAAGGCATGCGGTTCCTAACCATTTCTTCCACTAATCAAATCCTGAAATTTCAAACATTATAGGCCTATAGTTCCTGATCTCTTCAAACATTAAATTTAATCATACCGCCAACATCATCCTACATGCAAGATCAAAAAAATCACTTAACACTTTAGATAGAACCCACATAAACACAAGAAGATAAATAGCCATTCCTTAATTAAATTTCACTTAAATTTAACTATCAATTGCTCATATGATCAAGTAATCAATTGCTCAAATGATCAAGTACAAGGTGTACATAGATAATTGCAAAAAGCTACAATCAAAACAAAATAAGAACCAAAGTCTGACTTGCTCTAAATATAAGTAAAACAACCCAAAAGCTATTATACTAGAAGAGCAAAAACAGAATTGACACATAGTGTTATACCACAGGGCGAAATAGCAACAGAAGCACTACACACCATATAAGTAGAAATAGAAAAACTAGTAGAAAACAGTCCCTGCATAAAAACCAATGACACGTACGGCAGAAACAAAGACATTGCGAAAATAGAACCGTCACCTGAGGAGTGGAGTATGATATATGGTTGTTTGTTCTTGTCTTGTCTGGCTTCTAACAGATACAAAGTTTGTTTACTGTGTTGAATCAATGTAGATGTTGTCATGAGGAAGATAGAATCCGGAGGAAATTTCCCTAAAAATATAAGGGAAAGAACTTGCGTGAGGAAGAAAAATATTGCACAACAAAGTCTACCAAGAAAAATATTGCACAACAAAGTCTACCATGATAACAAAGTCTACTTACAGAGCATCTATTTGGAATTAATAACAACATTAGGACCTAAAAGGGGCATTTACTTGAATCTGCAAGTACTTAACATAGCCATGTAAATGCGACAACACCAGAATTTTGGTGCAATCCAAACTGAGTCAAGTTAAGTAAATAGAAATGTGAACTTCCAAAAGGGAACTCAACAATAATGTAGAGGATGCTTCTAAACTTGAAACAATAAACAACCAAATACTCAGTGGTAAAACATACAGGACACACTCTAACTCAATCTACTCTAGCAGCTTCTAACACCTTGTAAAACACACCTAGCAGTCAATAAAGCAGAGTAGTAAAAAGTACTCTCATAATATAGTGCACATGTAAATTGACACCCACAAACAACTCTTAATTGATTTGGCAATGTAAATTGAACATTGCACTGAATTGAAAATCATATAATGTAACAGGGGATGGTTATAACTGAATTAACCTTGTTCTTTTCATTTGTGTAAATAATCAAAGAAAGAAAGAAAAGGACTTGAAGAAATTTGGTTTCAAATTTAGTTTTTTAAGTGTATTATTATTATTTTCTTTTTTAAAAATCTTCTTTTCCCAACAAGTTAAATTGCAGCACAGAAACGCCTCTGCTTATTGAAACTAAACCTAAACTAGATTATAAAATAGACGAGAAAACAAATCGAAGCTTAGAAAACAATATCAACACATAAAATTGAAATAAAAAACAGTTGGGAGCTACACACTGAGAAAAAGAGAGATACCTATAGGTTAAGAAGTGTCGATAGATGAAGATGATGAGAAAGCTACAACGACTGAATGCGAAGATGGCGGCAACGGCGAAGAGGACCCTTGAAAACTCTGAGCGCACAATGAAGCGAAACAAAAGGGGAAATTAGAATGAGAATCCATTGAATAATGAAGATAAACCAAAATCGAAATGGAAAGTGACCTATCCTTGGGAAAGATATGGTGAGACTGTGCTTCGTCGTCGTCGTCGGGAGAGAAAGGAAGAAGAAAGTACCTTTAGGGTTTGTTGTCGCATAAGAGAGGGAGGGTTTGTGAAAAGAGAAGGAAGTAAGGAAAGCTTTTTTAATTTCTTTTTTAATTTAAAATTCTTTTTTAAATCAGGTTAACTGATTTAATTATCATTCTCTTAAAAAATTTCCTTCCGTGTTCTAGTTTTGGACCTTTTAAATCAAGTGGATGGGTTGTGATTTAAAATCTCTGATTTAATAAGTGTTTTTTCCACTAGTGACACTAGAGCCAAGAGAAAAAGGAATGAGCAGTATGATGACACTGCACAATCTCAACAAATGCATGAACCTTTTGTTGAAGATGAACTTGTTTCAAATCCACCTTTTGCGCCACACTCTGTTGAAACAGAAATTCCTCAAAATGAGGCTTTTATTTCTCCATCCTCATCTCAAATGCTAGGCCCTAGAGCTGAGATAAACTTGAACATCCCTCTAGCCTATCCACAAAATGAATCACCAGTTGCAGCTGCACCTCAACCCGAGCCACAGCCTCAAATTGCTCCAAATTTAGCAGTCAATCAATTTGTGAACCAACCTGACCCTGACTCTGTGTTAAACCATCTCACCTCCTCATCCACTAGTAGTGCTCCATTGTTTACTTCTCCACCAAGCTTCAATCTTTCACCTATGTTCAATGAAAGCTTTAACAGTCAGTTCTTTAACTTTTCACCACCTCAGAATCCTATTTTCACTCAAAACATCTCCATTCTTTCACCCACTTTGAATCTCCCAAACATATCAAACTTCAATGCTGGACCATCAAATGCTGCACCTAGACCTTCACCACATTTACCAAGATCCAAAGTTGAGAGAATCACCTCCAAAACTAGGAGTGATGTGAAAAAATTGTTCCAAGCTAATCAACTTCTTGATTCTCATCTAACCTATATCACTCTTGAAAACTCCATCATGAGGGATTGGATTTCTAATGTTTTCTGTCCAAGGTTCAATCTTCCAACACCTCCAGCCAATCCATATCCCATTCCTGTTCATGTTATGCCTCAACCTTCCACATCATCATCATCAGATGGCTCATCACCATCAAGGCCTGCTCCTTAGTTCACTTTTTGATGTGACAAAGGGGGAGAAAAGAAAAGAACACAGCTGAGGCTGCAGATGCTGGCACAACACAAAGCGCGCACATTTTATTTTGTTCTGTTTTTAACTTATTTTGCTTTAAGCTATGTAATGTTAAAAGACTATGTTTTGTGATGCATTTTCATATGTTGAACTAATGCGCCAGTATGTTATGCTATGATAGCATGCATCTGTAAGTTTTATTTTGAAATGATATTTTGAAAAACTTTTGCTGCAATGAAATGAATGCTTATGTTATTATGTCAGCAGGTTTATGAATCATTATTTTGATCACAGGAAAAAACAAAGCTATGCTTTGAGAAATTATGCAGTTGAGAGATATCTCAAAATTTTATCATGATCTCTTTTTTTTCTGTCAAGAGACAGTTTCAGGATTCATGTTGAAATATGTGATAAATTTCAAATTGTTTGATTCTCTGAAACATGCTAAGTTTTAATCCATGATAAGTTTCTGCATTGAAGGCAGGTAAAAGATATTCAACCAAAAGGATAAGTAATGCTCTAATCAAAACATAAAAATGTTTTTGAAAATATCCTTAAAAACTCTGATATGAAACTCATTCAAATTTTGAGCAAAACCATCATAACCATAAACATTCACTTTGGTAAAAGAATGACTTATTAAAATTTGTCATATTATTATTAATCAAAGTTTAAACTCAATTTGCTATTGAAAATAGAATGCTTAAATTGAGGGGGAGTTATTGACAAATCAAATGCAAAAGATTATCAAAATCTTTTTATCAAAAAACTCAAAATCAAAATTAAGTTAAATGTTTGTCATCATCAAAAAGGGGGAGATTGTTGAGGACAAAATCCTTATTTGATGTTTTAAAGATAACAAACATATTAATTAATTTTAATTATGATTATCTTGTTATCTACTAATGTGTTTTGTGAGAAATGTTTCAACGATAATGATATCATCTGTCAACGGTAACGTTATGGATGAGCAACCAATGGACAAGCAAAACATATAAGCAACAAGTAGAAACAAAAGAAGCATCTTAAAGTCTTGGCATAAATGATGAAGTGCTTCACAAAGATATTATTCCTTTGCCTCATCAAAAGTGGTAGTATTTTAAGGAAACACTTATGTAAGGAATATGCCAAACATGGCATAAATTGAATCATGGGCCATAAAGCCTTTTTGGACTAAAGTGAATAAAAGCCCCTTTGGACAAACAAAGGAAGCTTCCATCAATGATTGAAGAAGATTTGAAATTCAAATGAAAGCCACATCATACAATGATGGCTTGGACGAAAATTGGCCAACAAGGTGGAGTCACACCATAAGCCAAGTTGTAGCTTGCCTCATTCTCTTCAAGGGAACATAGAGGGGACAAGGAAACAACAAAGGACAATGAGTCACCAAAACAAAGTACAATAATTACATGATATTTTTTTCCCACTTGCATACAAGTTGTCCAACCCTAAATTAGGAAAGATTCCTTCTTATGGACATATATGGGCCACGTAAATGTAGTGGTTGTCATTGGATTAAAAGTGTAGTGCAGATTGCCATAACGGTAATGTTACTGAAGCAACGATAACGCACTATTCACAGCAAAAAGACAGCACAACATTGTGACATGTCAAGTTGGATTTGAAATTCAAATCCCTCTCTCATACGCTCCTCCAAGGTCTTATTTGCCTATAAATACAATGGAGCTACATGAAGAGAAGATTAAGAGTTTGCAAAAAGAATCAAATCATATACTTAGTTGAAGCAAAAATCAACAAGTAATAAACTCTTCAAAAGCAAAGCAAAGCATCAAAGATATATCATAAATTTGTGAAAAACAAATAGACAAAGCTTGCTATTATCAATCTCTCACTTGAGTTGATTTAACCCATATTCCCCACAAATATTGTAACCCTCTCAAGTCTTTCTTTCATGTTAGATTGAGTGTTTGTGAGAAAGTCTTTTCGAGTGAAGAAAAGCATTTTGAGTGAAAGTCTTTTCGAGTGAAGAAAAGCATTTGTGTGAAAGTCTTTTCGAGTGAAGAAAAGCATTTGTGTAAAAGTCTTTTCGAGTGAAGAAAAGCAGTTTGTATTGATCCAGTTGTGATCAAGTTTTTGATGCGAAGCAGAAGGTTCTGATCTGAGCATTTATAGTGGACAATCTCACAAGGACTGTGAGGACTGGACTAGCCCAAGTTGGGTGAACCAGGATAACTTTTGTGTGTTTTTCTCTTGGACTCTAAAATCCTTAAAACATACTAAACTAACTAACTGAGTAATACCAGAGTGCTCTGGGCCTTAAACATTTACTTATTCAGCAACTAACTCAGTATTTATTTTGTTCATTTATATATTGTTTATTTTATTGTTGCTAACTATATTTCTTTGTTAATTGTTAACTAACCAATTAAAAGAAATATTGTCTTGAGTTATTTTAAACTCACATAAAAGATTTTTAAAAAGGGTCACAATTCAAACCCCCCCTTTCTTGTGACATTTATTGCTACTTCACCATTATGCCACGCCTAGGCACAACTCTGATCACTTCAACATGGTTCAACACTGGCTTGTTTTAACACTCAAACCCAATATTGGCCTTATTTTAGCATTTTGAATTTCTTTTTCAAAAACTACTCAGCGGATAAATAAGGTTCAAGACTTAAATCAAAATGATTGATATAATATCGGATTAACATATTATATTACAAATTATTTCCTAAACCTTACTAATAACATTAATTAGTAGAATATGTATTTATACAAAATCTTTGAATAAAATAAAGTATTATTAATGATACAAAATAATTAAGACTAGAGGACTCTACATATATAGAGCCCCCTTTTCCCGTGTCACAATCAGAGCGGGGGGCTTCATCAATACTCGAACACACGACCTGAGAGCATGGACCCCTAAAGGTCCAGCACACACACAAAACACAGAGTTAGCAACATATCGAACATAAAGTGCAAGTAACTCGATTACTATTTGCAATTCTGGCACGCTAGTATCACGGTGTTGAGATTGTGATATTTGATCTGATGATCCAACACTACGTCAACACAGTATTAGATGAACAATAAGAAAACGTAAACAACAAGAAACTAAATAAAAGTACTTGATTATACCCTAAAGGCAACAAAAAAATTCAAAGGCCTTAAAAGGGCATACATCAAAGCATCCAAGAGCCGCAACAGGGTGTACAAATTATCTAAGAAATACAAAATGCAAAAAGAAGGACAAAGGACAAGCAAACAAAGAGTATGAGTCAACAACAAATAGGCGGTACAAAACAACGCCGAGGTATAGTAATCGCCAAGTTGCTTCATTCAAAAGCACTTCGCCTTCCTGAAGCCTCGTGCTTGGGGGTTGTGGACTGGGCAACGGTCCAAGAGATATTTGGCTAGACCCAATAGTGAAAGGCCCAATACATCCAACCCAAAAGAACTTAAATCAGACAAATGGCAGGAATGAGGAGCTCCATGATCTCATCACATGCAAGGCAACATATACTCATGATCCCCATGATCATCTAAACGAGCAATGTATTACTCCCACTATCCCATGACTGCGTGGGTGGAAGACAGTAACCGCCCCACTTCCATAATTGGCCTATAAATAGAACAAGAGGAGAGACCTATAAATAGATCCTTTTGGTTATTGTAAAGAGGAACATTTTTTTTTTCTTCATTTTGACTAATCAATTCATTTTTCTCTAATCATACTTGTATTCATTTTCATTATTAAATAATACAAACCCCCTATGTTTTTTAGAATCTTTACCAGAACAATTACTATATAACATTTCTTTAAATATTTAATGATAAATAAATTTTCTACCTTAATATATAATGATAAACTTATATATCGAATAAAAGTCAATAGACTCACGAGTCTTTAAACTAGTTCATATTAAAATTTTATCAAGAGAAATTCCTATAATGTACTAAAAAAAAATTATGTACAAAACACTAGAAAATTCATAGTAAATTCTTTTGTATTTTATTTTCACTTTAATGCTTAAATTGTCTAAAATCATAATTTCTTATTTATAGGTATAAATCTGTTTGTTTTTTTTTTCAATAAAATAAATTAAGTAAGATGTTGGCAACATATTGGATTTTTCATGAGTTAGCAAATGAACAATTTTGGTTTTGATTTGGTTGTTGTATGTGAGGTTGGTGGTAGAAAATTGACGTTTTGTGTTTGGGGTTGAAGGAGGGGAATACAGTTGTGGTGATGGTGTGGTGGTTATGATGGAGGAATTGAGTTCAATAACACAAATGGTGAGTTTTTAGTGGAAGAAGATGATGAATAGGTATAAACATGAAGAGTTTAGGGCTACAACATTTTTTATTTTTTATTTTAATTTAATGTCTTTTTTATAATTAAAATTTTCAATTAAAATTTGCTCATAAGAAAAATATCAATTAAAAAATTTCTCGAACATGTGGAATGTGACATGAAATGATACATTACCCTTTAACGTTACAATTAAGCATGGTTATCTTTCAAGAAGACAATTGGGGAATGTTTTATCTATTTTGAAAATTTTTAAGACCAATTTTATCAATGAGTACAAATTTGCTTATTTGATCGAAATATTCGATTTAAAATAAATTTTAGAGTTTGTAGTTGTTTATGTTAAAAAGTCTCACGTCAGTTGTGAGATAGCCTTGACAAGTGTTTATAAGCAAGTGACAATCCTTACCTTATAAGCCGGTTTTGTAAGGATGAGTTAGGTGAAATATTCAATTCTAAGAGTTTCTCTATTAAATTTACACATACCAAATTCTCTAATGTGAACAATGAATTGAATATTGTACATCTTTCGAATCTTATAGTGACTAAGAAAACTTTACAATAAAATAAAATTCTTAAAGTATTTAACACACCTCATTACGTTTTATTTAATTTCACTCACCGTTCTTTTCATATCGATTGCCACCATCATCTTTGTTGTCGTCCTCTCCTTCACTCCACCCAAAACCTCATTCCTCCCTTCCCGTCATCTCTCTCTCTCTCTCTCTCTCTCTCTCTCTCTCCACTCTACAAGTTTTTTGAGGTCGAAAGTTGTGTAAGTTTAAGTTTTATTCTCGCATTCTCATTTTCTGGATTATAAGTATTATAAAAGGATTTGCACAAAAAAAGTAAGATGAGAAAGAAAGAAGTGAAGAAAATCTTAAATGACGATAGTTCTTAGAAAGTAGGAGAGGGTAATTCAAAGAGAGATACACCCATGATAAATGAAAGAGAGATACCATATTTTTAGGAAATAGAAACCAACAGATAATATTAATTAGGTATTGGTAAGTGGCGAATTTCAACAAATACAACCACTAAAATGATTAATTATGGCAACATTGTAAACTGTTTTTTACGTAGGTAGTAGGAGTTAGTTGGCAGGGGTATTAATCTGTCTCCCACCCTTGTTAACCCAAAATAAGGGTTTTAAGTTTGTTGTAAATTAAAGAAATTAGTAATAAAAAAATGTCATATGAGGTGTATTCATATATATAGTAAACAACCAGATTTCTTTCAACAAACTCCAATTGTCTGGGTGGTGTAGTCGGTTATCACGCTAGTCTCACACACTAGAGGTCCCCGGTTCGAACCCGGGCTCAGACATTTTTTTTATTTTTTCTCACCTATATATATATATAAAAGTCAGAAATAAAACGCAATTACACTTTCTCCATCTCTTTTCTTCACTTCTTCACTTTCCTTTCTTATTTTCTTTCGTTTCTCTTTTCACGCGCCTCCTTTCAATTAATATTCTTTCCTTCCATTTTCAATCACTACACCATCGAAATTCGAAGTTTCTCTCTGAAATCAAACACACAGAGAGAAACATGGATTGGGGAAACGTAACCGCCGAAGATCTGATCGATGCTCTCCGCGAAGTTGATTGGTCATCGCCGCCACGTCCTCTCGCTGAATTCTTCTCTCGATTCACCGTTCCACGATCTTCTTCCAAATGGAACAGTCGTCTCAAATGCAATCTCTACTAGTACCGATTCCTCCTTCATCTACTCTCTTTCGTTTTCGATTTTCTTCCCCAATTTCAATTTCGATTTTCCTAATCTTTTTTAGGTTTTTTCTTGCATGAACTGATTTTTGTTTGATTTTGAACTTATTTTGAGTTTTTTACCATTTTTTGTCACTGTAGGTATCGGTTTAATCGGAAAATGGATTTGTTTTTATTTGACTTTGTATAGATGATTGCATGATTAATTTTTAATTGCGTAGTAATTGGGGAATTATTTGTTATTGTATTCTGAATTATTAATTTATCACTGTAAAGAAGTTTTAGGGTTTGGAAATAATGATGGTTATGATTGTATTTGCAGCTACAGGACGAACTACTTCCTTTTGATTGTTTCTGTTCTCAGTAAGTGAGCATGATATGTAGTATTTAATTATTTATTTAGATTTTATTTTTGTTTTCATATGTTGTGATGTGTGTTTTGCCTTGATTTCTTATCACCTATATGTTGAATTTTGTAGTATTGGGGTTTCTTCGGAGGCCGCTTGCTATTGTGGCCGCGCTTCTAACGGCACTCAGCATCGCTTTTCTTAATGACAGGTAAGTAGTGTTAGTATGTTACTGAAGCTTATTTCTTTTGATATTGATTAGGTTTGAAGGTGTTGTAATGTTGTGCAATATAAGTGTGCATATTTTGTATCAGTTTAGAACTTTAGGATTTTGATGCCAGTTTTCATGATGTTAATCTGATTTCTGTGCTTGTGCAACAAAGCTGACTTTTACTACAATTTTTAGGGAATCGGGGGAAACTTTTCCCTCCCCAAAATCACTTTGGATGGATGTACACATCTGGAAACAATAACATTTTTTGTGGTGTCCGGATGTGTACTTCCGGACAAATACAGTTTTTGTCACTTGTGTTCCGGAATCCTGTGTGGTTTTTCAGAAATGTGAGGGTGGGTAAAGTTGCTCCCCAATTTGTTTGCCTTTTTCTTGAACTGCAGGACCGACCCACACAATGAAACCTGTCATGTAACTAATAACTAAAATGATATGAATCACATGGTAGTTTTAATTCCAGCTGTGGACACGGCTTTTTGATGCATAATTTTTGTAATAGGGTAACAACTTGTTTTATTTCCACAAGGGGCGACACAGTATTTTTACCTTGATTCTTACAGGAAGTACAAGTTTTCCGTCTTTTAATAATGGGATGAGCAAAAACAAACTTACAAATATGTTTTAGTCTGGAGTATGGGAAAAGTATTTATGATGTAAAATGAAGAGCTTAGACTACAGTATTTTAGATTATGTACATTATATGTCTATTGGATTCAACTATATCAAAACCCTTTCTCGTGAGTTTGATATATCGATAATTTATGTTCTCTTACTAGTAATCTACTAGTTTTTTATTTAGAGAGGAAAAGTGTCGATGTAAAATCATTTATACATGGCTGTGATATTATCATGTTTACCAAAAAGAAGTCAAAAGAACTCCGACGGTTAATGACACAGTTGTTGAATACAATAATCTTCCTAAAAGTTATACTTAGATGACATGGGCTATTATTTAATTATGTATGGACGGATGATTTGCAAAATATTTTACTAATTTTTTTTTTGCCAAATCTAGGGAATGATGAGTATGAGAAGATTTGAAATATGAATTCTTCATTTAGTTTGTGACTGTCCCATTTTTATTATAATGAAAATGCTGAATTTTCCAATATTTATTCCACATCAATCTAATGGGTATGTTTTTTTTGCAGCTTTGCGGGTACCTTTAGTGAGAAGGTGACAAGAACAGTTAGACAATTTTCACCACATTTAGCTGCCAAAATGAGACCTCCGCTTACGTAAGCATGTTTGGTTGTTATTATATATGTGAATCTTTGGATTTTTCTGCATCTTTAGTAATTATTTCAATTCCAGGCCTGTTATTCGTGGACGTCCTTCAGCCAAGAGAGCAATTTATATTTGTGGTCGGCCGCGTTGGGTGTTTGTCTTGGTCTTTTCTTCTGGTAAATATAGTCTGTGAAACTGTTATTTTTTTTCGCCATGTTAATAATATTGGATGTTTGCCCAATCCCTGCTACATTTCCATTTTTTTTGACATCAGTGCCTCATTTACCCCTTTATTTTGCAGCAAGTTTCTTTCTTTGGTTTGTTTCGGCTGGTCTCCTGACTGTTTTATGGGCGCTTGCTATTGGTCTTCTTGGTAATTGCAGATTGGGAAATTTTAATCTTAATATTGTTTAACATTTTTGTTCTTGTTTTTAAATTGATTTTTCTTGCTTTTTCAGCTACCATCCTGCATGCAAGCTTTAGAACACCTAACCTGAAAGCACGTCTAAACACCTTCCGTGAAGAATTTCGTGCTGTATGGCGCAATTACAGCGAGCTGTAGGTCTCATTAAATTTGCTGGATCAGATGTGAGTGCTTTCTGCCATAGTTTATATAATCATATGCTGGATAATTTTCTTCGTAAGCACAAATTTGTAAAATACAACTGTAAATTGTAATGATTGAGAGTAGATATGTAAGTTATAGACTTTTAGAGTGATAAGCATCTGATTGAAACATACTAGTACCATTGTATTTGGCTCAAGGGAATTAGAAGCCAAAGGGGAGGGGAGTGGAGGTGGACAAAATGTCTTTTCCTTAATTTTGGATACCCTCTAATACTAGGATTTGAAAAGGAGAGAATTGAATTTAGAAATATTAAGTATACCGACTCAAATGTATTTTATGTAGAAATCCAAAACTACCCTTCACCTCAGACATCAATTCCACTGCGAAGTTCTAGGGACCACTCACCTTTGTCAATGCTATTGAACATTTTACATTGCTTAAGTTGCTTGGTACCCTCAACTACAACCATCACCTCTGTTTCTGGACAACCTTTACCCCTTCACCCCCTGTGCTGCTAGGCACCTTCCACCGTTCATTACAACTGGGCACCTTCCATTGCCTCTGCTGTTGCTTGGTATCCTCAACCACCACCACCACTCGACCTATAATGTTCATTGTTGCCACCACCACTTGGCACCCTCCACCACCACTACTGTTGTCTGACACCCTTCTCCATTTTCTGTTACCCTCCTTCATTCGCTACTGCTCTGTAGAACTGGGCATTTAATAATATTCACTATTACAAGGTTATAATAGTAAATTAGTTTTATTTTTTCCCCCTCCCCTCTTCTCCCTCTTAATTTCCTTTACCTCCTTTGAGCCCAGCACTGTTAAAGTTGCATATTTTCTATTATTGTATAATCTTAGTGGCCATCAATAAATCTCACTCTCAACTAATTGTTCTATCCAAAACTGAAGTTTTGCCAACAAGATACATATTGGAGGCCTTTTTCTTTTAAGCTTTTTCATGTGATAGACCTGTAGGCCATGCTTATTGTTAGAAGTCCCACATTGGCTAGTGATATGGCATAGATAGTCTTTATAAATGTAGTGCAAACCTCAACTCACAAGCTAGCTTTTGTGGTTGAGTATAGGCCTCATAAGTTCTAATACTTATACTAACTAGGAGATCAATGCAATGAGTAAGGGAGAGATACAAAATTGCTTCAAAAACAAGAAGGGAGAGATACAAAAATGAGAGCACTACTTATACCTAAGCAAAACCGAAAAGCAATATATTTGATCCATCACCAACCGTCTGTGACATCGGATTAGTCGGGTGACGGTTTGGACCGGCGGTTTGAGACGGTGAGGAAATCCAAAATAACAAAACAGGAGAAGTGAAAAATTACAGAGTAAAGACAATAAATAAGAATAAAAATCATAAACAATATAAAATGAGAAAACAATTAACTAAAAAAAAAGAGAAAACAAAGAAAAAGTTAGCAACCTGGACAGATCTAAACGATAGAAACTTGGCTAGATCTAAAGAAACTTGGCTAGATCTAAATAGATCAATAAAGCAAAAGGGAGGGATGTGTGTGATGCTGCCACAAAGACTCAAAGAGAGGGATTGGTGTAATACAAACATAGTTGTGGAAGCTTAGCCATTCAAAAAGAAAAAAAAGTTGTGTTAGCTTAGATCAGGATAGAGAGCAACAACAGTTCATGAGAGAGGTTGAGAACTTGAGATGTGGGAGCAGAGAGTAGATTAGAGAATGAGAATAGTTTTTCTACTTTGTGTAGAGGGAAGGATACAAACATAGAGAGAGAAAAACAAAGTGAGAGACAAAGACTTTTTAGTTTGTTCCCCTTAATAGAATACATCTAAAGCATCCATTTTATTTATGATCCCCATCATTTTTAATCTAACGGTCCTAGTTCGGTCGGGTGCGGTTTGTGACAAATTACATTTCCCACATCCAATCTCGACCATCTCAAACCACATGGAACTGGATCTTCCACCCGATGGGCTGACCTATGTTGTTAATATCAGATAGCGGCGCGTAGCGCCGACCCTCAAAAATGCTATAGCAGTATAGCGGGTAGCGCTGTAGCGGTATAGCGGCCATGTACAAATTAAACATAAATTCCAACAACATAAATACTAAAAAATAGAAAAATACACAAAATTAAAAGGACTTTCTTACATAATAATTATACTAAATATTGTCATTTACCATAAAAATAGGTTCTAAATAAAGACTATAACATTCCATGAAGTTCTAGAAGTACTCAAAATGACATCCCATTAAAATAAAACATAAACAAGTTCTAAAAGTAAACAAAATAATGACAAGCCATTAATCTAAAATGGTGAAGAGGAGATCGTTGAAGGAGAAGAATGATTTGGTGAAGGAGTCCATTGAAGGAGAAGAGCGTGAAGTATGTGAGAAAAGAAAAAAGAAACAACTCAAATAGAAAAGTAATCGGCTGATGTGATGTGAGGGTTACTTTATGATGTGCAGAAAAGTCCAAAATACCCCTCACTTTATGATTTATTTGCAAAATAAGGGTTTTTATCAATTTTTTCCATCCAAAACGCAAAAGCAGCCAAATAGCGCTACCGAACTGCTACGCCACCGCTATCACAACGCTATTATCCTGCAAATAGCAGCCGCTATTTCCGCTTTCTCTAAATAGCGGAAAGCGGCCTTATAGCATATCGGAGTGGTGGTCTGACGCCATGCTATAGCGCCACTATTAACATCATAGGGGCTGACAACCCGATTGAACCCACCCGCTCGCAAACTTTTCTATGCAGGTTTTCCGGATTCCGGGCGGGTCCGGATTTGCTGCTCAGCCCTAACTTATACAGAGGCAGAGATACAAAAAAGTGGCAAGTTATAGGACGGGTGGGAAAGTAAGTTCCATAAGAAATTGCAAAAATGAAATGGGACAAGAGGGGTTCTGCCAAATGAGAAATTAGGTTAGGGGAAGCTGAATTTGAGGAGATTAAACATGGGAAATCAACATAATAAGTGAATGGGGTGATATGGCTTGGGGGGGTGAAGGGGAGGTAAGAAAGATATAAGGTAATGAGAGTCTGGGGTATTATAACCTAAAAGCTGGCTAGTACAAGGGGATTGATTAAAGTGTCTTTGTTCTTTCAGCTTTCTTTTCCTTTCAAAAATTTTCAGAGCCTAAATTCTTCTGCAAGGACTTGAGCTGCCAGTTATTTCCTATTAATATTACTAATATTGTATGATATAGTTGTTTCCATTAATGTTATTTAGTTTTGTATCTTCAACTTTATGTGTTATAGTTTGTAAAACAAGCTCTACTTGATAAAATTCAGAGCAGTGTCTTATCAAGAAAGGAACTCAATTTCTCTGGGTTTTCACTCTTTTAGTTTCTAAGAATATTCAATATCTATCCTATGTTCTATGATTTTGCTTCTCCCATATGTTGGTTTTATGAATTTTTCGTTGGAAAAAGGGTTTATGAATTTTTTTGCAGTGAATAAGTGATAAATGACTTTTTGATCCATAAGAGAATCTGCATTTAAACTAAGTTGGAAGTGTGATTTTCTTTCCTTTTTGTATAATTGTATCCATCACTCTTCATTTCTGTTTTACTTCTCCACTGTAATTAGTCTAGTTGGTGACTGAAAGAGGGATCTGGTTTCACCAGTATGACTTTTTGGCTTATTCATGTGACTTTTGGCTTATGCTCTATTTATAGTGTCAATTTTTGGAGTACAATCGTGACACATTCTATTCTACCCTTTATTATCTAAATATCAGCATTCTACCATGTAGATTTGCAAATCTTGGTACCTCTTTTATAGCTGTTCATTAATGACAACACAAATTGCACAACTGATGTGGTATAAATGTTGTTTTAGGTATGCTGTATGCTGTGTCAGAAAAAAAAAAGGGTATGCTGTATGCTGCTTTTTAATGGGAGCAATTTCCTTTAACTGGATTGGAACTTTCCAGGGAGGCTGCCAACCGTCCAACAGATTGTAAATTTTCAGAATTGTGTTTTTGTAAAGCACACTGGTTTCATTGTTTATTATATCTTAGTGGAAAGCATTGGACTATTGATACATCATGTAACATAGGAATTGCCAACATACTAAATCTTAGAATTCTTAATTGCTATGTGAGAAATTGGTAAAGCAATTACTTTCAATTACTTTTATGGTTCTTATTTGTTGGTTTTTATTTCATTTTATTATACTTCGATACTGTGGTTTTGATTTTCGTTTTGGTGGATAGAACTTCAGTTCTTGCATTGCATGTGTTTATTGATTTGCATGTGATTTTGTTATGGATGCTGCTTCTTATGTTGTGCGAGCATATACAAGCTTATGTAAAACTGTTGAGTATGTCTGTTACTTCTTCTACGAGAAATCATATCATATATAAAATGAAAAAAGCCTGGAAGGTTCCATCCCTGAAAATACTAGGGGGTGCTCGGAAATGGTTGAATAGGAGGATCGCTATGACTCTAGCTCTTGGTAAATTTGCCGATCAAAATGATTTTTTTGATATTGTGGATGACTGGTAACGGAGGGATCGTTTTGTTTTGTTTTGTTTTGTTTTTGTGTGTTGGTCCGGTTTATTGTGCCTATTTTGTTGTGGGGGGTTGGTTCACAGGTACCACCTTTGTAGTTTCATGGTATACTCATGGATTGACAAGTTCCTATTTGGAAGGAGACTCTGCCACGTTTCTGGTGATATTTTTTTTGGCTGATTGTGGTGATATTATCTCAATCAAAGTTGCCATGCTCCACTCATATTAATGTGATATACAAGAGTATATTAATGATGTCACCACCACCAAATATCCTGTTATTATAGGTCTTAATAATGCTTTCATGATTTATATTATCCTCCTCTAAAGTCTTGGAAATTACAGTCTCTCAAAAGCATAATTATTCTTTAATTTAGTGATTTCACTAAATGCAATAAGAGTTTCATCATTAATTGAATAATGGCTGAATTAATTAAATTTAATTATATTTTCTTAGAATTAAATTTATTTAATATTTTATTTTATTTTTTTTTTGCAAAAAGGTCAAATGAATAATATATCTGTTAAAGCATAAGTAGTATATACCTGAAAAGCAATATTTTCTTAAGAAAATTAAAAATTAAAAAATTATTCAGTACTTTGTTCAATTAATAAATACATGTATTCTTGACAATATACACTAAATATATTTAAACTTTACTTTTTAAGTGAAAAAAGCATTAAAATACAAATAGTTGTGTATATTTATGTATTTTGAACAAGTAAATGCAATGCGAGACAATTCAGTATATGTTTGGAATCACGGTGAATATGTCAGAATTACGGTGATCTACTGTGATTTTGCAGAAGCTACAGAGTGTAGCTTTTGAAAAATCACAGTGAGTCACCGTAATTCTGACATAACCACAATAATACCAAACATAGGTGTAGGGTTTTGTCTTTGGCTGGTATTTGACATCGTAAAGCTTTTGATCAAAAGTTATATCGATCAATATTCTGTCCCACGATGAGTTTCACACATTTCAATGTATAACTTTTGCTGTTAATATATTTAATTGTATTATAGAAAAAATTACTCAAAAGTTGATATTTAGAAAATATTCATTGAAACATCAATCATCTTATATGTTAATATTTTTATTTATTAGTGGAAAGATATGATCATCCACATGAGCATAACTCAATTGGTAGAGATATTAAATTTTATATGTAGAGATGTAGTTTGAATCTAGAATCTTCCATTTATTCACATCAAAAGATGAATTTCTATCCATTAGACCGTGTCAATAAATTGTAGACCTCTAAAATCAAGTTTTACTCTTTTAAAAATAGAACTAAATATGTACACGATTTTTTTTCTTTTGACAAAAGTCATGACGTCGTAAAAAAAAAAAAAGAAGTCCTGATGTACTTCATCTTTATGAGTACACATTTATGCTTAACGCGTTTGGCCTTCAAAGGGACAATTGACAATTATAAAGAAAAAGGACAATGACAAGATTCCCTGCTGTAAGCATTTATGCCAAATCTAAAAAAAAGACTTCTATTAAGGAAAAAACCAAATGCTTATCAAAAAAAGAAAAGGAAAAAACCAAATAAATTTATTACTATTTGCTTTACCCTTTAAAGGATTATAAGAGTTTGTACTCCTTTTGAGGAGCGTGGTTTAGGTTTGAGATCTTTAGCTGTTCTTAATGAAGCAGCTAATTTAAAGCTTTGTTGGGATTTATTGCATTCTCAAGAGGATTGGTCTCTTATTCTGAAAAATAGGGTCTTAAGAAATGACAATGTTGTGAAATATCATGTGTATTCTTCCTTATGGAGCAGTATAAAGCAAGAAGTTTCTGTTATTCTAGATAATTCGAGCTGGAAGGTTGGCTCTGGTACAAGTATCAAGCTTTGGACTGATGTTTGGTGTGGGAATGTATTGACTGACACCTTAAATATTCACTCTAATACTTTGTTTTGGCTTCCTAGCCTTGTCAGTGATATTATTCATAATCAGCAATGGAATATTCCCCAATACTTGGACTTTATGTTCCCTTCTCTCAAGACTCTTGTTCAACAAATTACCCTCCCAGTGGAACCTCTGTCTGATGAACTGGTTTGGAAAGGCTCTGTTAGTGGTTTGCTATCTCTTAAGGATGCTTATGACTTTAAGAGACATCATTTTCCTATTCTTCCTTGGGCTAAGGTTATTTGGTGTAAGGACATCCCTCCTTCCAAATCTCTTCTTGCTTGGAGAATAATGCTAGGCAAAGTGTCAACTGATGACAAGCTTTCTGAACGCGGTTGCAATCTTCCCTCTATGTGCTCATTATGCTATTGCCACTGTGAAACCATGTTCCATCTTTTCTTTGAATGCAGATTTGCCTTTAGCTTATGGCGCTGGCTTGCCACAGTTCTGGACACAACCCTTCATTTCCAATCATTGGAGGACATCTGGACGTTGTGTGATAGAGCTATTTCTCCTCAGTGTAAAGTAGTGATCAAAGCTGCCATCATCAATATTTTGTATGCAATCTGGATAGCTCGAAACAATGCTAGATTTAACAGCTGCAGACCAAATTGGATGTCTTCTTTATCTTGGATATCTGCTAACATCACTCTTACTGGTAACCAAACAAATCTTACTTCTTCGACTTCTATCAGAGATTTTTCAATTCTCAAAGCTTTCTTGGTTATCATCCACCCTCCTAAGCCATCTTTCTTGAAAGAGATTATATGGCAACCTCCTCCATCTCAGTGGATCAAATGCAACATAGATGGCGCTTCTACTCCTCTTGCATCAGCATGCGGTGGGATTTTTAGAAACAACTCTGCAGAATTTATTTGTTGTTTTGCAGTTAATCTTGCTTAGGGATGGCAGAAAAACCCAAACCCGTGAGACCCACCCGAACCCAAACCCAAGTCAACAGGCGAAACCTGAATTGACTGGGTTTGGGTTTGGGTTTGGGTGACACCCGAAAATATGGGTGTGAGTTTGGTATCACTCAAACCCACACCCGAAACCCATACACCCACCCGAAACATGTTAAAATTACCTAAATACCCCCCCATATATATATAAGTGTAAAAGTAAAATTAGGTTTTTCACAAACCACAAACCAAAATTGTGTTTGAATTTTGCTTGAAAGTTGGAAGAACTTAATTTTGGTTTAGTTGTAATTTAATTTTTTGAAAGACTATTTTGTAATTTTAAATTCCCTTGTAATTTTAAACCTATGTTTTTGCTAAGTGATTGATAATATGTTTAAATTCCATTGTTTTTGCTTAAATTTACCTTGTTTTGCTTAAATTTGCAAAGTAGTACAAAATGCGTTGTGGGTTTGGGTTTGGGTGTAAATAACCCGAACCCAATGGGTGTGGGCGTGGATGTGGTTTTGTCACCCGAACAGATTTGGGTTTGGGTTTGGGTTTGGGTGTTGATTTCGGGTGTGGGTTTGGTATCACTCAAACCCGCACCCGTGGGCGCCCGTTGCCATCCCTAATCTTGCTTTGTCCTCGGCGTTTCATGCTGAACTTTGTGGCCTCATGTCAGCTATTGAAATTGCAGACTCTAGAGGATGGAATAACGTATGGATTGAGACAGATTCCATGCTTGTAGTAATGTCCTACAAGTCTCCTAATATGGTGCCTTGGCCTTTAAGAAGTCGTTGGTACAATTGCATGGTGGCTTCTAGGCGTATGAATATCATTGTTTCTCATATTTTTAGGGAGGGGAATCAGTGTGCTGATGGTTTAGCAAATTTGGGCTTATCTTTAAACAGACTTACTGTATGGTGTGAGCTTCCTCATCAAATTAAGGAAAGTTTTAATTGTAATAGACTTGGTAAATCCTTTTTTAGGGTTGTACATGGTTAGAGAGGTTTTTGGCCTAGTCCCCCTCCTTCTTTTTGTAACTCTTTCCTCATCTTATTATATATATATTTTGAGGTAGTGACCCTTTGCTACTCCTCTTTTTTTTTTTTTTTTTTAAAAAAAAAGGATTATAAGAGTTGGAAGAGCATTAGTATTGCTAAGGTGTGACCATAAAAATCACAGGTTGGCCCCATGTTTTTTTGCACTCTTTCAAGCTCACACCCCATGTGCTACGCCAATCCATATATCTCACAAACACTTCTCATAATCCCAATTGATACCAATATTCTCATTCTCTAAAGGTTAAAGATATATCATATAGTATTATTCATACCACCCTTTGGTGATTTCAATTCTTAATACTCATAATTAATTATGGTATATATATATTATAGGTCATGAAAGGAGTTGAAGATCAAAGGAAGGGACAAAGGGGAATATATATGTAAAAAGAAAAATAATGGAGAATTACTTGAGATGGGTACAAGCTTTGGCTACGGCATGGGGATTCATGTTGTTGGTGGGTCTTTTATGTTGTTGTCTAAGCACCAAACCTCGACAAGATGGCGATGTTAACTCCGGTAGCGGCGGTTGCACTTGTGATGGTGGTGGCCATGGTTGTGTATGATGTTTATAAATTATAACTATTCAATCATCATATGCTAACATGAGAGGGTTATTAATTCAATTCCAGCTGTTTTTTGGGATGGTGGGTTATTAATCCATTAGGTTGGGGGTATACTTCATGTACATATTTTTATTGATTTATTTTTTATAAAAATATAGATTTGTTATAGTATTGAATATGTTCATAATCATGGGAGGATTCCCAGATAATTTAGTAATTTGGATTATAAATAGAGGGTTGTAGATAGATATATGCAAAAATTATTGTTAATGTTCTATTTTTTTTAAGTCTTGTATTTCTGTTGTCAGTTTTTTGTTACGGTCGACTACAGATCGTTAGATTTACAGAGAGAAAACATGTAGGCGACTATACTGTAAAATCGACGATAGAGAATCCATTTTATTTTTTTCTAATTTTTTCCCACCTTTTCTATAAATTGGTGCTCATTCTAAGAAGCTTGTAATGAATTTAGTTTAATTAGAATGAATTAATTAAATTTATACCTTATATAGGAATCCAATCAATCCATCTTTGCTTGACAGTTTGGAACGAGCATTTTCTTTGCTCTTTGTAATCAGCCATACGTTATAGCTTAGGTAGAGAATCGAATAACTTAATTACATTAAGGCTAAAAAAAATTTCAACGAGGGGAATGATGGTTAGGTAACTTCATGGGATGGTTTTACCTCTTACTATCATTGAGATCAAGCATATCCCAAAATAAACACTTAGCAATATCTTAAAAGCTGATGTCACTTTAATCTTCTTTTTTTGGACAAATGAAAAACCAATTAAATTAAAATATATAAAATAATTATATATGAACAAAAGATAGACGGACAACAAGCTTTGCCGCAAATCCTTTTTGAATAGAAAAATCCAATCTTTGAAAAACTACATTCCTAGACCTAGGCATCATGACATTACAATGCATGACCGTTTGAACTCTTTTCAAAAGGATTACAGCCTCTGGTGTTAGAAATCCAAAAGTATCGAGTGCAAATATTATAAAAACGTGTTGGTTGTCACAACATGGTTTCTCAAATTTGGCCATTTTGCAAATCATGGGGGTAGTTGATGTAAACAAGGTGGAGATTATTGAATAATAAAGAGAATGAAGATACATGCATAGAAGAAGGTCCAACACTCCACATAGAGGAGGAACATGGTGGTCCAAGCTAACTTGTACTACAAGCTATCCTAGCCCTAAGCTTACACTTTCTGTTATAACAGTTTTGATGCTGTTAGAATGTAGTTAGGATTCAGTTAGCATAGCTGGTTTTAATTCCATACATTAGGCATAGATTTGTTATCATGCACACTACTTCGAACAACTATATATCCAAGTCTACAATTATATCATTTCAGTTGTTGAAATAATGAGAACTTTATCTTCTTTTTCTCATTTTCATCTCTATTCACAATTCTCAACATGGTATGAGAGAGCTTCAATTCCGCTTTCATGGCTCCACGAAATTATGCCATTTCAGGAACCTCTGCTTCAGCTCCTGCAGATCCTCAACTTGATCAATCAGTTTGCAGCAACAAAGCTTAAATCAAAATCTAAGCGTGTCTATTTTTCATCGAGAGTTGAGATGTGAGAGTTGTTAAGACTAATCACTGTTTTAACTTTTACTACACAAAATCAACAAGTTTCATGCTAAATATGCAGTAGAACATAATAAGTCCCCTGCTCTGTATGCTAATTATTTATGATGCACAAAGTCATAAGGGGAAGCAAAAAATGTAAGTTGACAATTAGGAGGAGGAGTTATCTTTCTCAATGATGGCCTTATAAATACCATTGAATCAACAACATTAGCAGCCACTTTCCTGCAACCTTGCAAATTTATCTCTCTCAGTTGTGTGCATTTTTCTACTACTTGCATCACTCCCTCCTCTTTGACATTATCACAATTACTCAAGTCAAGTTGCAGCAGTCCAAAACAACTTTTTGAAATTATGTAGAGTGAACTATCACAAATTTCAGAGTTTGACAAGTTCAAATGTCTAATTTTACGACATTTCCTTAGAACTTGACCGATACAATATTCAGATATCTTAGTGCAAGAGTTCAAATCCAAGAGCTGTAAATTGGGGAAGATGAAAGGGAAGGTCTTGATGATATCATCCCTCAACCATGAGTTGTAAGCTAAATGGAGTGACTTTAATTGAGGGTAGACACCAAAATCCATCGATGAATCAGAATTCTCTATAATCCCACTCCCAATATTTTCCATTTTGATCTCACTAAGTAAAGGACAATTCCTAATGAGTGCAAACAAGGCTAATTTTGTGAGGTTATCACATCGGCTAAGGTTTATGGACACCAAATTACCCATAAACAAAGACAATTTAATAACATGTTGATCATTCAAAAAATCAGTTCGACTAAGATCCAAATGTTGTATATGTTGACACTTGGATAACAAAGAACCACAAAGAACCAATTCCAGCAACCAGCATAACTATAGCCGCCGCAATATTGAAGAACAAGTCTTCTCAATGGTAGGTCTTCTGTTGCAATAGAGGAAAGCAACTCATCCGAAATACATGAATCCGACAAATCAAGATAAGTTAAGCCCTTCAAATCCACCAACGAGTCAATGATGTTTCCATTGGACTTCAAACTAATGGAGAGAGATGTCAAAGATGGTCTCTCACGGATGGCAGAAGCAATGCCATCTGGAGTTAATAATATGCAGTTAAACATCACAATTTCTTCAAGAAACTCACAATTCTTACACAAGTTCAAAAGAAAGGAGTCGTTTATTCTCGAATAATAACCATAACGGCAGCCAGAGAGATTAATCTTACGAAGTTTAGGAAGCGCCATTAACATATTGAAGATAGCCATTACCCATTTTTTGCTGCAGATGAAATTCTTCAAGCAAAGGGAAACAATTAGAGATAAGATCAAAATGTTTTTCATCGCAAGAAACAATGTTGGACCATGTGAGAGAGGTTAAAGTTGTAATCTTTTTGGACAAAACTCGTAACCCTTTTGCGGGGAATTTGTTAATGTCGGAGAGTTTGAGTGATTTGAGTTTGAATGGAAATTTTGAAATTTGGCAGAGAAGGTCGTTAACGTCACCTAAGACACTTTTGATATGGATGGAGGTGAGGTTGGGGAACCTGTGGCATAGAGTCTGTATATAAGGGAGTGTTGGGGTGACGATAGTTAAAGAAGATCGAAGACGGTTGGTGATGGAGAGTAACTGTTTGGAAACTAGGGAAAGAGATTTTAAGTAGTGGAGGTTGTCGTCATCGTCGTCGAGGAGGAATGTGCAGATTGATTCCCAACAATCATCTGGTAATTAAATGTAAATGATAGAATATGCATTCATGTACAATATAAAATATATGCATTCATGTACAAAGATATTTCCATATTCTATCTATCTATCAAATGTTTCCATATTCTATCAGTAAAGAAGAAGAAGATTTGAGAGAATTTCTTGTTGTTCTCTTCCTTTTCATTGTGGAGAAATTCTTCCGGTGTTGGAGTTTTACTGTCGCACAGGATTTGAGATTTGAAATCTACTTAAAAGATTTTAAATATTGCTAAAAAAAAAGATTTAAAAAAAAACAATATATTAAAAGATTTGTTATCTACTTAAAATATTTTTTAAAAAATATATATTAAAAGTAATCTTACATTAATATATTAAAAGTAAAGTATCTAATTTATTCTCATTAATTTTAATAATAGTTCAAATCTACTAAACTTAAATGTAATATTAACTCTGTGCTTCAAAAAAAAAAAGTAATTCTAACTTTTTTTTTTAATCAGAAAGTAATTCTAACTTGGCTTAAATGCAGTTTTGGTCCCCCTATTTTCAATATTTTAAAGTTTTAGTCCCATATTTTAAAAACAAACTATTTCAATTTTTTTAAATTTTTGATCCCCCGCCCTATTTTTGAGTCAATTTTGTTGATGTGGGCAACTCTCTTGTGACGTGGCAGATGTCACATGGACACAACAATTACATGTCATTATTTTTTTATTTTAATTTCAATAAAATATATTACAATATATTTTTATTGATAAAATAATAAATTAAATTATAATATTTGTTAAAACAAAATAATCCTTATACCGTAAGAAAAAAACCCTAAATCCCATGGGCGCATATCTTGTGCCCCTAGCTAAATTAATTTCATTCTTCTTGCTGCAAAAAAATATTGTTCTCCCTCATTGAGTTTATATCTCTGTTCCATTGTTTCCGTACGTTTTTGGTTTTACCCTTTTAACCAAATTAATAAATTAAAGCTTCTTTATAATAATTTGTGTTTCCTTTATAAAGATGGATTTTTTATATTTTGCTCCTACTTACTTGAATTAAAATTTGTCAAGTTCTGCCATGATAATCTGGGTAATCTCTTTGTTCCTCAATAGGAACATGATACACAATTTTGTTTTACGATAGCTTTTTATATGTGAATGTTTATGGAGGAGAAAAACTTAATTGATGGATGGAGAAGTAAGGATCGATTAGGGAGAACATGGAGGGGAGAATATTGGTTTTGGAAAGATGGATTCAATTTGAAATTCATAGATTCAATATTATTTTATTTTTGAAGCAGGATTCAATTTTTATACGTAACATAAAGAATAATTACATGTATAACGTGTTTTATTAAAATTAAAATAAAGAATAATTACATGTATAATTGTTGTGTTCATGTGGCATCTACCATGTCATAAGTGACTTGGCCACGTCATCAAAATTGACTCAAAAGTAAGGTGGGGGATCAAAAGTAATAAAAAATTGAAATAGGGAGACCAAAAAGTTGGTTTTCAAAATAGCACTACAAGAAAAAGGAAAAGCAGCGGCAGCTAACTTTGGCAAGCGGCGACGGTTTTGAACTGCCCCTATTTGATTTTGCGGCGGTTTTCCAAGCGTCGCTGTTTTCGGCGTCGCTAGGTCCTTCAGCGGCGGTTTTAGCAACCGCTGGAATAACCGTCGGTACGGTATTTAGCGGCGGTTCTGTATGTTTGGCGGCGGTTTTTACTGAATTTTTTTTTAAAAAAATATTGAACTAATAGCGGCGGTTCCAAACCGCCGCAAATTTTAAAATGTTTTTAAAAAAAAATCCCAACAATAAATTGGGTATTTATTTACTCAATTCTTTTTCCTTTATATATATATATATATATATATATATATATGAAGATCACTACTGGTTTGTCCAATAAACACTAGCATAACTACTACAAGATACATAAGCATCAACCTCAAAGACTCAATAGCCTTTTGGAACATAAGAACAACGAGAACTATAGTCAATGCTCTCTTTGCTTACAAAAAAAAAGTCAATACTCTTAGAAATTGTGTTCTAAAACCTGAAAATCAAGTCATGGTAAAAGTGAAGTTAGATAAATTCTAGAACATCTTGCAGTTAGGACTTAGGATGTGTAAACAAGTAATTTCTACAGAACTAACTATTAGTAAATGCATGGCTCACTAACTCTAATATAATTAATTTCTTCTTAAAAAAAAAAAAAAAATAATTCATTTCATCACAATATAGAGATAAATAGCCATACTGTTGAGGTCACGGAAAAATTGATTGAATATAAATTCCTAAATTGTTATGGTGTGATGCTGGAACACATAGACATACCATTCTCCTAATTCCTAAACATAACCATTTGGCTTTGGCCCTTTAGCATTTCTTCTCTTATCGTCAGCATCGTAATGTACCAAGGCAGCTTCCAAATTCTTATCGTCAACATCGTAATGTATCAAGGCAGCTTCCAAAGCCTGCACACCAAAATATGTACTTTACTTTTAATCCTCCATAAGATGCAACAAACATGGTCAAATGAATTATGTGGAGCTCGCCTGGTGCATTTGATGGACAACAAGGGAAACCGGGTGCCGCAGGTCTGACTGTGCAGATACCTTTATTTCCTAGGATTAAGCAAATAAAAATAGGAACACTTAGTTACTACCAATAAAACTAATGATAGTGTCCATATAATGACAGAATAAAACAAACTTCATTCAACTGATGAATACTAGTAGAGGCTTCTACTAAATACATACCTCAAGTTTGGTATCTATTTGTGATATGACATCTTTCAGTCTTCTGGCCTGCATTTTATTGTCAAGTGAACAAGGCTTCAAATAGAATAAAATGCAATTCATAAAATTTCTCAATGAAACTTTTTCAAACTATCTGCAATATACTGGAAATATGATGCATATGGCCACGAATGGCATATAGCAGTAAGAAAAAATATATATATCAAATGAAATGTTGGTATCAGACACATGATAGGAGGTCAGACACATGATATGAAATAAAAATAAAAATAGTAAGCAGACAATCAAGAGTACCGATATTTTTGACATGCAGGTCAATATGATTCACCCAAAACTAAAATGAAGCTAATGATGTTTTTGTTGTTATTTCATTCATTCAGTTATTTTTTAGAGAAAAAAACAAGGCTCGTGATTTCATTCGACATGTGGAAAGAAACTAAGCAATTGAAGGCAAACAATGGTTAACTTTTCATTGAATGATTTTTCAGTAGATTCTGCAAAGTTGTCGAAGGCAGAGGCAACAGATCTGAGGAACACCTGATGGCCACTTAGATACTCACAATCTTTCTGTCAAAACCAAAATGCATAAATAAATACAGTAAGTTTAGAAAAAAGACAAATAATTGCATGAAGGACAACATACGCGCCATTACTAACTTGTACATAAATTCAACTTGATTATTAAGCATAGATTGGCAACTGCGAAGAATCAAACTCTACACCATTTTTTCATAAAGGCCCTCGATGCAAGTCAAGAACCATTTATCTCAAAATATTAAGCAATTAGCTGAAAACTCAAAAATAGTTTATATATCACAAATGAATAAAGAGAGAGTACGTACCTGAAGAAGATAAAAAGAAATTGGGAGCAATCTCTTAAGTATATGCAACAATCTAGACCCCAACTGATGAAGAAAGGGTTCAAATGTGTCATGAGCCTTTGGAACAGCAATTACACAAGCAGTCCTGGTTGGTCCAAATAAAAATTATTTTAATATTCGAAAGTGAGTAATACTACGAGAATGAGTAAATAGAACACACATAATTACCTAGAGTAGTTTGTCCCATCATGAATGTCTTCAACTCCGCAAGCATTTACAATTTCTTCCCGAGATATTGGAGGGCACTTGATTCCTCCAAATACAAAACGAAATTCAGCCATGCCCGAATGATATTGTGAACCACCATAAAGACGCATCCCTGCATTCTACATAGAAGGATAAGCCAGACTATCAAATGTTTGCTTACCGATATTCTGAAAATACTTCAAAAGCTTACCGCACAAATATAAAAAATCACATGAAAATGGTAATTACAGACATAAGTCAAACAAAATCATCAACTAAAAGAAAAAATTGGAAATTATAAATAATTTTTTAAAAGGGAAGATAACCAGAAACAAAACATAAAGATCATTAAGGAATATATCTACGAAGAAGAAACTAGAAAGAGTAATATTGCTTGTGAATGTGTAACTTGTGTGATGAAGAAATTTCTTCCAGTTGCATACATGATATGTATTCTACATCCAATAACAAGGAGTATTCAACCAGGAAAATATGGTAACCAGAAATCCAGAAGAAATCCAATTTGAAAAAAGTGCTTACCTTTGCATCTAATGTTGAAAAATCCCTCATCACTATAACGTGCACAAAGAACCTGAAAAAATTACAATTTCTAATTAAACAACCAATGTTTTTATGATGCAATAACCATAAAATATATCATTAAAGCCACCACAAAATGATACTGCTGGAAAATCAAAAGACTTGCCATCAAGCATTTAGGAAGAACCTAAGACAAACAAAGAATTGAACATCTATTAACTTACAACAAGAAACCGAAACATGCTCAAGATATGAAAACAAAAAGCCTCGAAAGAAGCAGTTTTCATCTCCCCGAGTACGCCGAATGGCAGCATATTGCTGATCAAGCACCTTGATTTTCTCCAATAAGATAGGACTGCCCGATTGATATTCAGCAGCCAAGCTAGATAGCGGTTCCTTGTCACCAACAAATGGAAATTTCTTGGCTTCATCATCCTGAATAGAAAATTGCTGCTGCATTACATCATCATCCTCAAAATTGCCCCAACAAGATTCTGGACCAGCCTCATACTCAACTTCCCCATCATCCAAAGCTGGTTCTTTATTCCGCATTTTTCTTCTTAAACCAATTCAAATTTCAATCTTTTTTAGAACAATCAACAATCTATTCAAGAACTAAACAACCATTTCGAAGCTGAAGATTGAAATGAGTGTGGCGAGAGTGAGTGAGGTGGAAGAGCAGCAATACTGAACACGAATCCCTAAATTCTCGAAATTCTTTTAATCAAATTAATGTTGTTGTTATTATAGCTTAAAAATAAAACAACAATTGAAACCAAATTGAACACAATACAACCGAACTCAAAACCCCAACTAAAAAAAGTATTCATAATCAAACAAAAATTTATTCATATTTCAAAATATATCACTCCTCAATACCATTGAAATCAAAAACCAAACAAAACAATTAACCCAAAAAACCATGAGTAAAACCCTAAAATGAAGAATACAGTAATTGAACACATAAACTTCAAATCCTAAATCATCATAATCAAAGTGTCAAGAATTTAACAAGAGAAAACCATGAAATTGTGAGATACATGCAGAAATTGCAACATACAGAGAGAGAGAGAGAGAGAGAGAGAGAGAGACAGAGACAGAGACAGAGAGGGGAGGGGGGGTGAAACCTGCAAGGAGAAGCTACGGCGGCGATGATTATGAGATAAACTATGGTGGTGATGAGAAGCTACGGAGCGAGAGTGAAATTTCGATTTGGGGAGGTAAGGGTGAAACTCTGCGAGAGAGTGAAAATTTTGATTGAAAAATCAAATTAAGTAGGGAAAATAAGGAAGATTCTATTAAGAATGCAGTGGCAGTTCGAACCGCCGGAGTAACTGCTGGTTTAATGGGAAGCGGCGGCAGTTACTGTTCATCTGCCTCAGTATGACTGTCGCTATATTCTATTTTTCTTGTAGTGTAGGGAGACTAAAATTTCAATATATTGAAAATAGGAGGACCAAAACTGCATTTATGCCTTCTAACTTTAAAGATATGAAAGTTAACATATAAGAATTTTTTTATTAAAAAAATATCAAAGACGATTTACGACTATGCCAACGGAAAGGAAGTTTGATGACCTCGAACAGATGATTTCACGTGTTCATGATTTTGTATAAAAATTATGATTCTTTCCTGAGCACGTTCAAAGAATGTTGTGCACAATGGCCCGTGTTCGCTACATATGTTGAGGGTACATTACTGGTGCCAGTCTAGGAGCAATTTGTGACGGCTTGGAGTGATTGCGTCATGCATTTGGTAATCCCACCACAAATAGGGTCATGTCATCTCATTCCCGTTTGAAAAAATATCTGATGAACGGTTTGAGTGACATATGCAAAAACTGAGAATGGATGGATAACATGCTCACAAATATGTTTACTGAGTTGCAGAAGGACTTTCAATAGAACATTATTTTTAAAGATGATATAGATTAACGAGAATGGTGTTGTCTGAACTACAAGGAAATATTTCTAGAGAAATACTCCCTCCGTCCCAAAATATAAGCAAAAGTTGGTTAACTAAAGAGAATGTATTTGATACAAATCGTTAACCAAATTCATCAATTTTCTTTGACTCACTTTTGCTTATATTTTGGGACGGAGGGAGTAGTGCTTTACTTAGCGGATGAGGTTGGTCGGATGGGCTCGGTTGGAATGGATAAAGCAAAGTGCAGAAGTCCGTTAATGTCAACAATAGGGTTGTCGTGCGCGTGCTCACTGGCCAAGACGATTAAGGAAGGTAACCAATTAGTTTGGCTGTCATTGAAAATGGTTGAAATTTGACACCGATGATTTATGTAAGAAAGAAGATGTCGATTTATCCCTTGCCAGAATGAGAAATTTTAAACGTATATATAAAAAATCATTTTTCTGGTAATGTTAATGTTGCTCTGGAATGTTTATTTGGTGGCTATGAATTTATTTGAGTTTGTGAGGATAACAAGATTTATACCATATAGGAAACCAATCAATCCTTCCTGATTGAATTGTTAAAAAAGATTAAAAAGTTGAAAAAGGTTCATTATTTAACATGTTTTTCCCATCAACAGAGTGTTTAAGTAGATTAAGCCACAGTCATTGTAGTTGCCTTTGTTCCATCAGTTTGGAGCAACAAAGCTAAATCAAAATCTAAGCATGTCTATTTTTCATCAAGCGTTGAGATGTGAGAGTTGTTAAGACTAATCACAGTTTTAACTTTTACTTAACAAAATCAACAAGTTTCATGCTAAATATGCAGCTCTTATTGTGGTTTTATACACAGCTCTTATTGTGCTTCCAATCAAGGTTTTAAATAGCGGTCGCGGTCACGGTCGCGGTCGCGTCAAGGATTTCGCGATTTCGGCTGTTACGGCTGTTGCGTTATGAGATACGGTCATCGCGGTGTGAATAAATCACAATATCGCACAAATCTTATTAAAATTATTTGTACTATGATACATGTATAACAACTTAAATATATGAGATAAATGTAAAGTTTTGAACTTGGAAAGAGTTAAAAAGATATAACACTTTATAATTTATGTTCATATTTGTATTAAAAATGCGATTTTTATGCATTTCTATTGGAAAAAATAGAAATCTCTATCTATTAGCATTTTGTCGCGGCCGTATTGCGTTTCTTTGCGGCTGTATCGGTGTTTCGTCACGGCCGTAACGGCGTTTCGGCGTGATTTTTTTTCACCATATAAAAACGGTGAAAAACGGTAACGCTAGGCCCCAATACCTTTTTGTCGCGGCTGTTTTCGCGGTAACGGACCTTTATTTAAAACCTTGCTTCCGATAAATCTTACTGCAAATTAAGTACACTGTCCAATAAGAAAATAAATGTAATTTTAAACTTTGTATAACACCAAAGTGCTTGGCATTACATTGTGCCATTATATAAAAATCTAACCATTCACAATTACAAGGGCAATTACCATGCACAAAGTCATAAGCGAAAGCAAAAAATGTAAGTTGACAATTTAAAAGAAAAAATCTCACAAAAGTAACTTCTAAAACATACATTTTGCTTATGTAAAAAAAAAAAAACTTTTGCTTACTTTTTAGAGTTCAAAGTACACCAGATCACTCTCCCAGAGTTTGAACAAAGCATCCATGGCATAAAAAATGTTTCATCCTGCTTTCACTACACCGATAATTAGGAGGAGGAGTTATCTCTCTCAATTGTGTGCAGTTTTCTACTACTTGCATCACTCCCTGCTCTGTGACATTAGAACAATTACTCAAGTCAAGGTGCAGCAGCCCAAAACAACATTTTGAAATCATGTAGAGTGAACTGTCATCAATTCCAGACTTTGACAAGTCCAAAACCTCCAACGTCAAAACAAAGTTAACTCTAGGTGGCTTCAGTTCTGATAAGTTCAAATGTCTAATTTTACAGCATCTCCTTAAAACGTGACCTATACCTTTTTCAGATATGTCTGTGCAAGAGTTCAAATCCAAGAGCTGTAAATTGGGGAATATAGAAGCAAAGGTGCAGCATCCCCTTCTGTTTGTAGAGAAAAAGAATTTGAAAATTAATATTAAATTTAATGGATACACAAATCATGGGTAAATAGGGTTTTACCCGCTGCAAAATGGCAAAAGTTAATATGCATAAGGGGATGTTTATGCATGGTGCATAAGCACAGAATTACTCACGCGCCCCCCAGAAGTTTCTCGCGCGCGCCCCCCAGCCCCCCCAAAGGCTCGCTATCCCCACCCCCTTTCTGCTGATGCACACGTTTTGTTTTTATTTTTAGCCTACTAGGCCTGAAAGCCCATATTGCTACGCGCCCCCCCAACTGCTACGCCCTCCCCCCAATTGCTACGCGCCCCCCCCCATTTTCTAGCCCCCCAATTTCTAGTGCACCCCCCAAGGTTTTTTTTTTTTTTTAGATTTCTAGCGCACCCCTCAGAATCGAATTTGAACGGCAATGAAGAACGTATGAATTAGAATCGAATTGGGTAGCTTGGTTTTTCTTTTTGTGATGAGGTTTTTTTTAGTGATAAAATATTTGTGTTTTTGCCGAATGGAGACAAAGTAGAGTGATTAATTTTTTTTTTTATAATTGTTGAGTGATTATTGGTTAGAGAATCTTGAGATGTTAATTTGGTTCAGTAATAGTAATAATAATGAAGGAATATTATTTCAATAATACAATAAATTCAATATTAAAAACACAATATTGATTTCAATAAACACATTGTTGGATATAAATTTGGTATTTATCAATTAAATATAATTGGTGGGTCCAATATTTATTTGGAGGTGATATTGTCAAAATGAAACTTTCAAAAATGGCGTCGAAAGCCAGCTAGGTCGAAGCCAAAAAGCGCTTCGAAAGATATGGATAATGCGCCCAATTTTGGTTCTGCCAGGAAGCTATCGAAAGCGCGAAATTGAACCGATGGAGAGTTGGGCCAAGCCCAAAGAAGGAACAACGAACGGCCCAAAAGGTCTTGGCGCGCGCTGAAGAAATGAAAGATGAAAGTGGAGAACGTGGTCGACGTGGCAAATGGAGGAGCGTCCAGATGATCGAAGAACAGTTACCACTTCGTAGTAGTATTTATAGTAGTTTTTCATTCAGAACAAGGGTCACAAAATTTATACAAACATTCTCTCTAAAAATTCTAAGTACTCAGCGATCGAACGAACGGAATTCGAAGGAGAAATGTATGTTTTGTGAACCATCTTTATTTGTAATTGTTTTTCATTCAATGCAATGCAATTTGTTTTCCAGTAATTTTTTCTAAGTCTGAATCCAGATACTTGCTTGAGAAACTGCTACTTCGAGGCGATTCGAATTAGTTTCTCTTGTATGCTTTAAAATATTTTAATTCCTAAGTGTTCGTTTCCTTATTCAAACGAACCTTCAAACAGTTTTCTTGAAACGAATAAACACAAAATTGTCCTGAGATTTACTAGTTGATCTCGCGAGTTTAAATACTTAAACTAGCGGTTGTTTACCAAATTCCAACGTAAACAAATTGGCACACCTGGTGGGACGGGTTTTGTGTTTGTTAAAGTTGTGTTTATTTTTATATTGTGGAATAAAAAACTTGTTACTTGCATATAACTGATGATAAGTTAGGTTATGGTTAAAACTACTCAGAAATCTAATCCTAGTAAAACTCCAAATTCTAGTGCGATGAGTAGCGAAGCAAGTTCGAGTGGTGGAGTCGATCCACCTCCACAAAGTTTGGTAACATCTGAGTTAGTGAATGTTCCAATATTCTCCAGTCCAACCATTTCGACTGTGCATGATGTTATTCCAACTTTGCCAATTCCAACTATGGCAATTCCGTCCGTAACTGCTGGTTTTGGACGTTCGAAACCACCATCAGGTCAGGGTTTTATGTATGGGCCTCCCCCTACACTTGGTTTAGGGATGCCAAGTTTCGAACCTGATAGGTATACTTCGTCAAGGGTAACTCCCACACCCTTAACGACTGCATCTGTGTTGTCTTTGAGACAACAAATGGATGAGAGCAACCATGAAATGGTTAATCTCTTAACACAACAAATGGGTACTGTGTTTAATCCATTAATTCAGAATACCAACGAGAGTTATCAAATGTTGGCATTTCAAATGAGTCGAATTGCAGATTTTTTTGGGACACCCCCACCACCTCCTAGAGTAAATCCCATTACTCCACAAGTAATACTACCTGCAATGTCTTCGACTCCAGTGCAGCAAAGGCCAACCTATGTGGCTACTGAAACAGTTCCTAACCCAACACCTACACCAGTTGTACAAGAGGAAACCTATTATCCTCACGAGGTTAATCAAATGCCTCAATTAGTAAATCAAAACCCTCCTGTTATGAACCCAAATCCACAAGTGGTACATCAGAACCCTCCAGTGGTAATGGTTAGGAGGAACCAGGATCCTGACGAGGTAGTGCGAGAGGTGCAAAACAATAATTTGCTTGGCCAACACAATTTGGCTAACATGGTCGAAACGATTTTGGCCCAAAACGGCCTAAACACGGGTTGTCGAAGGCCAAACTTTGTCTCTGCCTTCACTGAATATGTGCTGCAAACCGAGTTACCAAGAGGTTGGAAAGTCCCAAAATATACTAAGTTTGCCGGGGACACTAATGAGTCAACCGTAGAACATATTGCCAGGTATCTAGCTGAGTCTGGGAATTTGGCGAATAATGAAAATTTGCGAATGAAGTATTTTCCTAATTCGCTTACCAAGAATGCATTTACTTGGTTTACAACTTTGCCTCCCAATTCGATCAATAGTTGGGCCCAATTGGAAAGGATTTTCCACGAGCAATTTTATATGGGCCAAACCAAGATAAGTCTGAAAGAGTTAGCCAGTGTAAAAAGGAAAAACCAAGAGTCAATTGATGACTATTTAAATAGGTTTCGTTTGCTGAAATCCAGGTGCTTTACTCAAGTGCCTGAACACGAGCTAGTGGAAATGGCTGCTGGTGGGTTAGATTATTCAATTCGAAAGAAATTGGATACCCAATACCTTCGAGACATGTCACAGTTGGCTGACAGAGTGAGACAAATCGAAAGGTTAAAAGCTGAAAAAGTTAGAAATTCTAAGTTTCAGAAAAAGAAAGAAATAGGTTTTGTTGATTCCTATGATAATGAAATTGATTATGAAATGAGTGATGAATACTTAGATTTCGATGATAGTGATATTAATGTGGCTGAATTAAAGCCTGGGCCTCCTTACACTTGCAAATTGTTGAGGCCGTCGAATGGAAAAAATCCTATCGAACCAAAAAATGATAAGTTTGTTACGAAGACTTATACTTTCGACATCACTAAATGTGATGAGATTTTTGATTTATTGGTGACTGACGGCCAAATTATTGTGCCAAAAGATATGAAAATACCACCAATAGAACAAAGAAAGAAAAGAGGTTATTGTAAGTTTCATAATTATTTGGGACATAAAACTTATCAATGTGTTGTTTTCAGGGATTTGGTGCAAAAAGCGCTGAATGAAGGAAGGCTGAAGTATGCTGATAAGGCAAAGCCTCCAATGAAGGTAGATTCAGATCCCTTGCCACCTGCAGACGCTACCTATGTCGAAGTCTATGACTGCAACATGGTTGAAGTGATAGACGCTGCTGCTCCAATCAAGGCTGTGCCTGAAGAGGAGTATGAAAAGAGGGTACGTGAGGTATACCCCAATGCTGAGGAAGAATTGGTGGACTTCCTAAATAGGTGCAAGCTGAAGAATGCTGAAGTGATGCTTTGCCCTAGATGCAGTGCTGTGTGTGACAAAGAGGCTACTGCAGGCCTTCAAAGTGTTGTACCTTATGCTGAAAACAAGAGAAAATGGCCAAAATCTAGGCCAAATCAAAAAGCTTGGCCTTACAAAGGGGCCAACTGGGGAAAGCCTATTACCAAAGGCCTTTCGATCCATCAGAGGCTAGGCCCCCAAAACACTTTCAAACCATCTGGGAGAGCACCTGTTAACCAATGGGTGAGTGGACAGTACGTCACTTTTAATCGAAGGATGATGGAAAATGGAAGCTCTAGCAATGTTAATGTGAACATTGTATCTGAACCCAAGGGTTCAAAAGTGGTAGCTGGGAAGGAAACAGTGAATGCTGCCACTGAAGTCAACAAATACTCTTATAGGAATAACTATAAGGGAAAGAATCCTATGACCCGCACTCAGTGGCGAAGGTTCCAGAGGAAACAAAAGTTGACAGCAAAAGAGGCTGAGGCTGGGGGCAAGGCTGTAGCAACCCAGAAGGCTGAAAAGGTTGAAATGGCCAAGAGGCCAGTAAAGGAGAGGCTCTCCATAATATTGGAAGAGCCCATAGCTGAAAATGCCCAAGGAGGGGCAGAAGATGAGGATGACATGGAGGATGATGATCTCCTAGATGAGGGGTCCGATTTTGATGTCATGGTCAATGTGGTGTCGATTCTGCCACTGGAATATGATATACCTACTGAAGTCAATGAATTGGAAGAGGACTTCGAAGCCCTCAATTTGGCTTATCATAAGCCAATGTGTTATTATGTTATGCAAAATGGTTGTGTTGAAGAGCAAAAAGCTGTCTTCGAAAAGCCAGATCTGGGAATGCAGAACCACTTGAAGGCTTTGTTCATTAGGGCAAAAGTCAATAATGTGGGAATCAATAAAGTCTTAGTGGATGGAGGAGCCGTGGTGAATATCATGCCTCACTTCATGTTGAAGAAATTAGGTCTCTATGACACAGACCTTCATTCCCACAATGTGGTGTTGGCCAACTATGAAGGAAAAACTGGTCATTCCCTGGGGGCAGTGCAGTTGGAAGTTTGTGTTGGTAGTACAGTTCGAAAGACCTTGTTTATGGTCATAGCTGCCAAACCTAATTACAATTTGTTATTAGGTAGAGAATGGATACATGGTGTTGGAGCTGTTCCCTCAACCATGCACCAAAGATTAATCATCTGGAGAGAAGATGGTTTAGTCGAGAACGTAGAAGCAGATCAGAGTGCATATGTTTCAGAGACAGGCACTGTGACTTTACAGAATTTCGACAAAAACCTGGCCTCGATTGCTCCTTGTGGTGAGCAAGATGCTGCCTTCGATCCAAATGAAGTGGTATCAAAAAATGTATACCACTCAGTTAAGTTGCATCCAACCCATGGTTTTTGTTGGGAGAGGGAAGACATAGAGAAACCCTTGTGTGAGGATGCATACCCACCAGTGTCTGGATGGGTCAACCATGATGAGTTTGATGATTGAGTCCCCAGCATGGGATCGAATTACGGCTTACGCAGCCGAGAATAGAATCAAAATGGCTCTTGAGGCCATTAATGTTCAAGAAAATATGGCTGTCGAAGCCAATGATAACTTAAGGGACAAACTGGCCTTGGAGGTTAGTGAAGTAAATGATGGAGAGAAGCAAAGGTTAGATTGCATCTATGATGATGAGCCTTTGGGTTTTGAGAAAGATCCACATAGTTCGATTCAGAGAATGCAAGCCCAAGATCCTTTGCAGGAGGTTGATATTGGAGATGGCTCTGTTAAAAGGCCAACTTACATTAGTGCCAATATAGACCCAGCCCTAAAAGAAAAAATGGTCGAGTTGCTTAAGAAATACAGAGACTGCTTTGCATGGGACTATAACGAAATGCCTGGGTTAAGCAGAAATCTTGTGGAGCATAGGCTACCCCTTCGACCAGATAAGAAACCTGTAAAGCAGCTTCCAAGGAGGTTTGCACCGGAAATCATGACAAAGATCAAAGCAGAAATTGAAAGGTTGCTCAAATGCAAGTTCATTCGAACAACCAGGTATGTGGAATGGTTAGCTAACATTGTTCCTGTTATTAAGAAAAATGGATCACTTAGGGTTTGCATAGACTTTAGAGACTTGAATAATGCTACACCTAAGGATGAATATTCCATGCCTGTAGCCGAAATGTTAGTTGATTCAGCAGCAGGGCATGAATATTTGAGTATGTTAGATGGCTATTCAGGTTATAATCAAATCTTTATTGATGAAGATGATGTGCCAAAAACCGCATTTCGTTGCCCTGGTGCTTTAGGCACCTATGAGTGGGTGGTGATGCCTTTTGGATTGAAAAATGCTGGAGCAACATACCAAAGAGCTATGAACTTAATTTTTCATGATTTTATCGAAATATTTATGCAGGTTTATATTGATGATATTGTTGTGAAATCCGCTTCCCAGGATGAACATATCGAACATCTTAAAAAATCGTTCGAAAGAATGAGAAAATGTGGATTAAAAATGAATCCACTGAAATGTGCTTTTTGTGTACATGCAGGAGATTTCCTTGGCTTTGTTGTGCATAAGAAGGGCATAGAAATTAACCAAAATAAGACAAAGGCTATCATGGAGACAGAACCTCCAGGAACGAAGAAACAGCTTCAATCTTTGCTAGGAAAGGTCAATTTCTTGAGAAGGTTTATATCAAACCTAAGTGGTAAAGCTCAACCTTTTTCTCCACTGCTGAGGCTCAAGAAAGGTGATGTATTTGAATGGGGAATGGAACAACAAAAGGCATTTGATGATATCAAGGCATACTTGTCAAAGCCTCCAACTTTAATGCCTCCTATTCGAAACAAAGCAATGAAGTTGTACATCGCAGCGTCAGATTCGACTATTGGAAGCATGCTCGCACAAGAGGATGAAAATGGCGTAGAAAAGGCTATTTACTATCTAAGTAGAATCTTGAATGATGCTGAGACTAGATATAGTCCAATTGAAAAGCTTTGTCTATGTTTGTATTTCTCTTGTACCAAACTTAAGCAATATATCAAACCAGTTCATGTTTATGTTTATTCTCATTTTGACATCATTAAGCATATGTTATTAAAACCAATTTTGCATAGTCGAATTGGGAAATGGGCTTTAGCTTTAACTGAATATTCATTGACGTACCAACCCCTGAGGGCTGTAAAGGGTCAAGTAGTGGCTGATTTTCTTGTCGACCACTCGGTGACTGAGACCCCAATAACATATGTAGAACATGAACCTTGGATGTTGTACTTTGATGGCTCGAAGCACAAACATGGTACAGGAGTTGGAATCTTAATCATTTCTCCTTTAAAGATTCCAACAAAATTTAAGTACAAGATTAATGGAACATGCTCCAATAATGAAGCCGAGTACGAGGCTTTAATTGTAGGTCTAAAGATTATTTTGGACTTGGGGGCAAAACATGTTAAAATCAGAGGAGATTCTGAGTTAATAATAAAACAATTGACAAAGGAATACAAATGCATTCAAGAACATTTGATGAAATACTTTGTCATTGCCTTCTCGTTACTAAAACGATTTGATTCGTGTGACATTCAACACGTGCCTCGGATCGAAAACCAAGAAGCAAATGACTTAGCCCAAATAGCTTCTGGTTATAAAGTAACAGGGAAAAAATTAGATGAGATAGTTGAAATTAAAGAGAAACTAATCTCAAGTGAGGTAATACCCCATCAGCTGGGGGCAAATGAACCAAATGGCGAAAGGGAGTCCGAAATGGCTGATGCACACTTTGATGAAGTAATGACTGAAGTCTTTGTGATTGACAATTTGGCTGACACGGATTGGAGACAACCCATTGTTAAATATATAGAAAATCCAACAGGTACAGCCGATAGGAAGGTTAAGTATAGAGCTTTGAATTACACAATCATGGGAAATGAACTATTTAAGAAGACTCCTGAAGGGGTTTTGTTGAAATGCCTAAATGAAAACGAAGCGTATGTAGCAGTTTCAAATGCCCATAGTGGAGCCTGTGGTGCCCATCAAGCAGGCCACAAGATGAAATGGCTTTTGTTTCGACAGGGTTTGTATTGGCCTTCCATGCTTAAGGACTGCATAGAATATGCGAAAGGTTGTCAAGAGTGTCAAAAACACGCGGGGATACAACACGTCCCTGCCAGTGAGTTGCATTCGATTATCAAACCTTGGCCTTTTAGAGGCTGGGCTTTAGATTTAATTGGTGAGATAAGGCCCGCGTCATCCAAGAACCAGCGCTATATACTAGTTGGGATTGATTATTTTACCAAATGGATAGAGGCTGTGGCCCTAACAAACGTGGATCAGGAAACAGTGATCAGTTTTATCCAAGACCATATTATTTATAGGTTTGGGCTTCCTGAGACGATCACTACTGACCAAGGAACGGTGTTTGTTGGTCGAAAGATGCAAGATTTTGCTGAACAATCAGGTTTTAAGCTAATGACTTCGACGCCTTATTATGCTCAAGCAAATGGCCAAGTTGAAGCAGCCAACAAGGTTATAATTAGTTTAATTAAAAAGCACGTTGCCCAAAAACCAAAGAATTGGCATAAGACCCTGGACCAAGTCCTATGGGCATGTAGGAATTCTCCTAAAGAGTCAACAGGTTCGACACCTTTTCGACTAACATACGGTCACGATGCCGTGTTACCTGTTGAAATAATGATGCAGTCGATTCGAGTACAAAGGCAATGGGAACTACCTCCTGATCACTATGAGAACATAATGTTAGATGAATTAACAGACGTGGATGAGGAAAGGTTGCAGGCGTTAGATGCTTTGATTCGACAAAAAGAACGAATTGCTAGAGCATATAACAAAAGGGTTAAATCCAAACTCTTTGACGTAGGAGACTTAGTTTGGAAAGTCATCCTCCCCATGGACAGACGAGATCGAGTCTTTGGAAAATGGTCACCCAATTGGGAAGGACCATTTAAGATTTCTCAAGTTTTGTCAAATGGAGCTTATGAGATTGAAGAGTTAACTCCTGAGAAACGTTCAGTCAACATGAATGGCAAATATTTAAAGAAATACAAGCCAATGTTGCAAGAAATAACCATAAAAAATGAATAACGCAAGAATAAAATTTGCGAAATGGTAAAAGGAAATGCCAATAATCAAGTTTTATTTCATATAAAATCAACAATACAACCAATCATTCAAGAATGTTCAAGAAAATACAAGAAATGGTTGAATGTTGAAAGATAAACACTTAGGGTTTACCCTGAACCCGAGTTCCCTCATCCTTTGAATCAGAATTGGAAAGTTCTGAGATCTGAGAGTCTTCATCCTCAGAAGAAGGAGTTGGAGTTCCTGGGTATTCTTCATCAGGCTCTAGGGTACTGAGGAACTTGAGGTAGTCTTCATCTTCATCATCTGAACTAGAGCTTGAAGAATCAGAAGAGAGAATGATGGTTTCTACTACCTTGGCTGGTGCCGGCCTAGGGCGAAGGATTCTAGTGCGTGGAGGTTTGGAAGCTGGAATCTTGATTCGTCCCCTTCCAAGAGGACGTGGTGTGCTTGAGCCCGGGGTAGAGGAAGGAAGATCTTTCTTGTTATCCATTCTTTGTGGAGAGGTGTTGATGCGTTAATTGGTGCAAAGTGCTGAACAAAAGAGTTGCAAGGCGTGGGTATTTATAGAAGGATTAATACGCGTTAATAGCTAGGCAGTTACAACTAACCACGTTCAGTTTGCATAGGAAATGCCATTGCATTAATGCTCAAAGCCATGTAGTTAATTATGTTGACTGCTTTGGAAACATGTTCGCTTCATTCCTTACAAAGTGCCGTTAATAAGGCTTGGGAAAGTGGCCCAAAAGAAGGAAAGCAAACAACAACAAAGGAATAAAATACTCAGCCAATATATGAACATGCAGCATTAAAAAGCCAAAACGGGCATGCATTCAAAAGGCATGTACGAAATTGTTTGACAGTTGCTAGTGTTAAAAGATTTACAATTACGACATCCAAAAGAAAAAAAAAAAACTTGAGACTAAAAGGAAAATTTATAAAGTCAAGGTTGTTGTTGGGATGTTGAAGGAGGCTTTCGATTGGCCGCTTGAAATTGGTAATACTGAGTTCGAATGGACGCCAGTTTACGTTGTAGCATTTCTTTATCACTAGCAAGGTGCTCAACTCGCTTCTGGACAGCTAGACCATCACTGTAGTGTTGGATACCTTCACGTGCTAGCGCATCAAGCTTAACCTTTTGTGCTTCAATAGCCACTGCAGCTAGCTTTTCCATCTTAGCCTCCTCTTGTCGAATCTTTGCCTTTAGCGCTTCGATTTCAGATTGCCATTGAGCAATATTGTTCTCACAAGCCACAAGTTGCTCAAGAGCTTCATCAGAGGCAGCCTTGATAGTTGTGACCTCTGCATTGCAACTATTAGCTTGCTCGAAATGGTGTTGCTGGGTGGCAAGCAGAGATGTCAAAAGGCTGCTAGTCCTGGTTAGGAGCTGAGATTGACTAACGAATTGTTCTAAAAAGGTTTCAGCCTGAGTCACTAGAAGGAACATGGCTTCGTCAGTCCTTGGGTTCTGCAGCTTGCGAAAAAGGGCTTTGATGTTGTAATATATAGAAGAGTCACGCTCAAGCAAGCCCAGCATATCCCCATTAAGAATTTCTCTCCCGAACCTGATTTCATGCTCAAACTGTTCTTGCTCAAGTACATCTTCCCTACCCTCTGTGTCCTCAACAGCGGAGCTAGAGGTGCCATAGCTTGATAAAAGCTTGCTAAGTGCATCTACTGGAGTTAAATCTTTTAACTTTTTGGCAAGTTCAGCCGGCAGGACAACAGTAGGAAATGGCTTCGACACGGAAGTTCCCTCTTCACCAAGTGAATCACCAATATAGGAGTTCCCATCTTCAGAGTCGAAAGTGCCAGCACTGGGTGAACTAGACTCATGGTTTGACCCACTTAGTTGTGGGTGATTGGTAGTGGAGTGCTCGCCATCAACTGTTGGCTTTTGTTCAGTATTAGCAATGGGGTCAGCTTGAAAGTTGGTTGGAGGATCATTATCAGCCAATACTTGGGCAGGATTTGTCGAAGGATTCTGTTGTGGTAAGCTTTGATCGAGTTGGTCTTCTTCATTGTCAGGCTTAAGGTTGTCACCTTCGAAAGCGCGGTGAGGCGAGCCAGGAGCCTTGGGCGGTGACGAGGTTTCAGTAAGAATGGCCGTTCCGACAGGCTGAGGAGATGGGATTTTTTCTGCAACATCTTCAGGATGTGCATCGCTTGGTCCTTCGACCACCCCCTCAGCCGCTTTGCTAGGAGTAGGCTCATCCTGAGAAATAACTTGAACAGAGTTTTGTGGCTGAAACAAATAAAACCATGAAAGAATGAGTAACACAGCCAAAAGCTGGAGAAGTAACAAGAAATAAGAATGGCTTACTTGGGTTTGAGGGGTAGCAGAAGCTTCAGGTTGTGAAGTTGTTTCTTTTGCAGTAGCAGAAGCCTCGACAACAGTAGTTGCAGCAGGAGATTTTTTCTGCTTCTTTTTCTTCTTTTTCTTCCTCTCCGGTTGTTCCAAAGGAGGATCTTCAGGTGATGCCAGAGTATCAGGTTGTGCCTCAATCTCAGAGGACTTGCGCTCAGGAGTACTTTCTTGGGTGGTTTGGCGTTCTTTCTTCTTCTTCTTCTTTTTCTTTTTCTCATCAGTAATGGGTTCAGCACTGGGAAAAAGATCTTGAGTAGTAACAACGGTAGTCTGTTCGGGGATGGTCGAGAGAACAGGAATATCCTGCAAGCCACAACTCCGTAAGTTCGCAGGTAAGGAAAAGAAGAGAAAAGTCTTTGCTAGATAAGTACCTTATCTGGAGCACTCGAACAAGTGGCTGGAACAGGCTTTTGTTTTTTCGAAACAGAAGGAGTTTCAGTTGAATGAGGCCTCTTGCGTGAAGCAATCTAGGAAGGGCATATCAAAGTTAACATAGAAATCTTACAGAAGTGTGAGAAGCCACAAGAAGATAAAAGCCTACCTGTAGTTCAACCTTAGATGGTGGAGGAAGAGGCTTGCTAGAGTCGCTGGAACCTGCCTTCGACTTACTCCCTGCATCGGAGAGGTGCGCATAAGAGAAAAGCACGCAAGGTAAAAATGATGCAAGTAAAAGTAAAACTAAAAGAATACCTCTGGCGTTCAATTTCGACTTAATCTTGTTCAAAATAGATGAGTCGAACCCATTAGAGATAGCAGTGAGTAAGGCAGTCTTGTCAACCAGGCGTCCTTCATAGTGTCGAGACCACCAGGTAAAAAATTCCCTAGTGCAGGCATGTGAGGGAGCGAAGTCGAATGGGGTGAGCTCATAAGAAGGCTGATTGAAGTGGTTCAAGAATGAATGGAACTGTGGTTCTGTCATGCCATGCTTGCCTAAACAAACCTCCCTTTCTTCCAAGTATATGCTCTTAGGGAGTATTTGAGTTAAGCCAAATTGGCGAGACACCAGGTTTGGGAAGTAGCCAACTAACCCAAAATCTCCAGAGGTCAAGCCAATTCGACAAGACAAGACTGTAGGCATCAAGTAAGCATTCCAAATGCTGTTGGTTACCATCTCAAATTCTGGTGGAGAAGGAAATCTGTGAGTAAACCAAGGAGGACCAAGTGGCCTATCTACAAAAGGAGCAAAGCTAGGCTTGAACTTCTTCAGGCTGAGAAAAGCATTAAAATACTGTTGGAAGGCTACATCATAACCAAGGCCTCTTTCCCTAGGCACCATTCTCGCCAACCTCGTGCCTTCGACTCGACGTGTTCTTGATTCCTCATAGTATGGCTCAGGCAAGAAAAGGTCAAGCTCAGCATGAAAAGTGGCAGTTAGCCATAATTGCAGTAACCAGAAGGGGCCAGCACCTAAAAAGGTGGATCCATCACCTGTTCTTTTAAGATGTTCACAAGCATCCCTCATGGATTCATAAAGACATCCAAGAATAAGCCGAGCGAAGTTGAATTGCTGGCACTCATGTAATTGAATAGCCATAGGGATGAATTTCTTGGCTACTTGGAGAGATTGAGTGCAGAAGACATACTGCGATAGCCATAAGGTTAAGAAAGCGATGTGTTCTTCGTCACTTACTTCATCACTAGTCTTTCGATTCTCCACGATGTATTTAGAGTAAGACTTGTTTCGAAAGTCGAATTTGATGGTGTCGGAAGCTTTGCAAGGATCATAAGTGTCGCCAAGAGGCGATAAGCCAGTAATGGCAGCAACATCCAGCAGTGTAGGAGTCATCATGCCACATTCGAAGTGGAAAGTGTTGGTGGAAGACTCAAAGAAGTGCAAAGCAGCAACAATCATTTCCTGTTGATATTTAAGGCCGGTCCGAGAAAGTTGAATAAGGTCATAAATGCCACAAGCTTGCCAAATGTCAGCTTTGTCACGTTGTACCCTGTCTAACCAGCCAAGGTATTGATCATTCAAAGAAGGAGCTGATCGAAACACTCTGTTAGGCGCCTTGATATAGCTAAAATTATAGGGTTCACTAATGAAAACCCTAGGAACACAAGGTTTATAAACAGGAAAAATAGACAAAACCTTGGAATTCCGACTTTTATCACTTGGTTTGGGTCCCCCAAACGCATGCACAAGATTATCAACAGAATAAGGAAAGATCAATTGATTTTCCCAAAACTTTTGCAAGTCCAGACGCAACGACGGTTCTGGAACCACATCCGTATCATAAGAAGAAAGAATGGCGGCGGTCCACTTACCGGCGGAAGGAAGGATTTTTCCAACATCTGAACCTGACGCCATTGATGAAGGTGTAAAGATGGTGTAAAAGAACGGATTAGGGTTAAATTTGGGAATCACAGGTTGTTGAGATAGTTGAGGAGAATTCAAGTGAAAAGAAAAGTAATAACTTGGTGATAAACAGAAAGGTGAGAACAAGAAGTCTTTTGAAAGCAAGAATTCAAGAAAGAATCGCAGAAGATGAAGAAGAAGATGAACAGTTGACAGAGCGAAAATTGGAGAAAAAACGCAATAAAGGAAGAATCTGGCTATTTATAGAGGCACACAGATTGAGGAAAATAGCAAATTTTTTCAACTTCCTATGTTGACAAGTGTCCAAACCCCTTGACAGGTAAAAACAAAAAAAAAAAAAAAAGTTTTGGAGCCAATCCAAAGTTTTGAATGGCAGCCTAAACGATAGGAGAGATAAATGGAAAAGAAAGATATCCATTAATACTTTCAAAAACGCCACTTCCTCTTTCGATAGACACAGTCGAAAATGGCATTTTTGGGGGGCAATTTGTTGGATATAAATTTGGTATTTATCAATTAAATATAATTGGTGGGTCCAATATTTATTTGGAGGTGATATTGTCAAAATGAAACTTTCAAAAATGGCGTCGAAAGCCAGCTAGGTCGAAGCCAAAAAGCGCTTCGAAAGATATGGATAATGCGCCCAATTTTGGTTCTGCCAGGAAGCTATCGAAAGCGCGAAATTGAACCGATGGAGAGTTGGGCCAAGCCCAAAGAAGGAACAACGAACGGCCCAAAAGGTCTTGGCGCGCGCTGAAGAAATGAAAGATGAAAGTGGAGAACGTGGTCGACGTGGCAAATGGAGGAGCGTCCAGATGATCGAAGAACAGTTACCACTTCGTAGTAGTATTTATAGTAGTTTTTCATTCAGAACAAGGGTCACAAAATTTATACAAACATTCTCTCTAAAAATTCTAAGTACTCAGCGATCGAACGAACGGAATTCGAAGGAGAAATGTATGTTTTGTGAACCATCTTTATTTGTAATTGTTTTTCATTCAATGCAATGCAATTTGTTTTCCAGTAATTTTTTCTAAGTCTGAATCCAGATACTTGCTTGAGAAACTGCTACTTCGAGGCGATTCGAATTAGTTTCTCTTGTATGCTTTAAAATATTTTAATTCCTAAGTGTTCGTTTCCTTATTCAAACGAACCTTCAAACAGTTTTCTTGAAACGAATAAACACAAAATTGTCCTGAGATTTACTAGTTGATCTCGCGAGTTTAAATACTTAAACTAGCGGTTGTTTACCAAATTCCAACGTAAACACACATAAAACCATTTTATAATACAAATGGTTTCACTTTTTAACTCTTTGAAACCATTTAACCAGCATAATGGTTTCCAGGATTTTTAAAACCATAAAAACACAATATTGATTTCAATAAACACATAAAACCATTTCATAATACAAATGGTTTCACTTGTTAACTCTCTGAAACCATTTAATCAGCATAATGGTTTCCAGGATTTTTAAAACCATAAAAACACAATATTGATTTCAATAAACACATAAAACCATTTTATAATAGAAATTGTTTCACTTTTTAAGTCTCTGAAACCATTTAATCAGCATAATGGTTTCCAGGATTTTTAAAACCATAAAAACACAATATTGATTTCAATAAACACATAAAACCAATTTATAATACAAATGGTTTCACTTTTTAACTCTCTGAAACCATTTAACCAGCACAATGGTTTCCAGAATAATTGTAACGAAAATTCACTGTTCATCTTCTCTTACGCGAAACAGTGAAAACGTGATCACTGTTCATCCGCGATCACTGTTCATATTCTTCACCTTCTCTCACGAACTCCGATTCCAATTCATCTCAGAAATTGCAAAACTCCGATTCCGATTCTGATTCATCTCAGAAATTGCAATTCGTTCTTGTTTTCGTTCGATTCAAGAGAATCAATTTGTAAGATTCCGATTGGAAAACGAAGATAGCGAGAGCGAAGAAGATTGAAGAGCTTGCAGCGGTTACAGCGATGATGGTTTGGCATGATTTTAGTTTAAAACTAACTACTAAAATAATTAACCATACATAATACTCTGAAATTTATCCCTAATCAATAAAATAAAATAAAATTCAATCAATCAAAATTAAAAGCGTGATAAAAAAAATCTGAGGGGTGCGTTAGAAATCTAAAAAAAAAAAAAAAAACCTGGGGGGGTGCGCTAGAAATTGGGGGGCTAGAAATTGGGGGGCTAGAAAATGGGGGGGGGGGCGCGTAGCAATTGGGGGGAGGGCGTAGCAGTTGAGGGGCGCGCTAGAAATTGGGGCTAGAAAATGGGGGGCGCGTAGCAGTTGGGGGGCGCACGTAGCAATATGGGGGGCGCGCATAGCAATTATGCACGGTGCATAAGCTTGGGCTTATGCAGCTTAACCGGACCCCTGCAAAATAAGTCAGTTTTGCTTTACCCCCTGCAAAATATTTTTTTTTGGATTACCCCCTATAAAATGAAGATTCCATCATTTACCCCCTGGATTGATAACATGGACGCTGATTGGACAAAATTGATGTGTGGCATGCCTACGTGGCTTTTCATTCATTTTTAATTAAAAAAAAGTGTGCCACATAGATAAATAAGGCCACATAATATAATAAAAAAACTTTGTTAATTTAATTATATAATTTGATCCCATTAGAAAATAAAACAATTTCATAAAAAATATATATATTAACTTCCAACCTTTGCGTCAAAAAAAAAAAAAACTTCCAACCTTTTTTTTAATATAATTTTTTTCGTTGACTCTTTAAATAAAATAGCTATAAATTATAACAATAATCTACCATCTAAATCCAATAACAACAAGTAAGAAATTAAAGATTTCACTCAAACAATTCATCTTCTAAATTCTTTCCCTTTTCCATAAATCTAGAAACCTCAACCAAGATACCACTAGCTAGTTCTTCCATTCTTGTTTTTCTTTTGTCTATTATGATTTTAATTTTCAATTGGCACTCCACTTTTTTGCATCTTGTTCCCAGGAAAAAAAATAACAACAAGAAGACAAATGATTTGATGCTGAGATTAATTTGAAGAAACCCAAAAACAAGAAACTCATATCGATTTTGGAATTGTTAGAGAGAAGACCTAGATCGCGAACAAATTAAGCAAACAACTAGTGAAGAAAAAAACTCAACCCATCATCATTCACCAAACAACAGTATCATAGATCTCAATAATCACAAATCAAAACTCTGAGATTCGTTTGCATTTTGTTGTTGTTCTTGTTGTTTTGTTGTTGTTCTAGTTGTTTTGTTCTTGTCGATTCGTTTAAGTTTTTGTTGTTGTTTATGGGTTTCGTTTGCGTTTTGTTCTTGTCGTTTGCCGTTGGTTTCATTTGCGTTTTCTGGGTTTGGTTGGGTTTGAGTTTGAAGATGAAAGAATGGTTTGAGGTTGAAGATGAAGCTCGTGTGTACTGTTCATCTTGTTATGTTAATTTTTTGGTTGGGTTTGGAATTGAAGATGAAGGAATGGTTTGAGATTGAAGATAAAACTTGTGTTGTTATTCATTTTGTTCTCTTTTTTTTTTAATGTTAATTTGTTCTTTTAATTTTTTGGTTGTGTTATTGTTTTTTAAATTTTCTTAAAAAAATAAATATGTAAGGTTGAAATATATTTATCTACGTGGCATTAATAAAATTAATAAAAAAATAAATAAAAGCCACTTGGCATGCCACGTCAAGATTCTGATACAATCACCTGCCAAGTTGTGCAATCAGGGGGATAATCCAAAGAATCTTCACATTGTAGGGGGGTAATCCAATTTTTTATTTTTTTTTTGCAGCGGGTAAGACAAAACTAACTTATTTTGCAGGGGGTAAAACCCTATTTACCCCACAAATCATAGAGCGTATAATAAAGGCTACATAAAATCTTACAGTCCCCGTGCGTTTTTTAGAGATATAAAATTTGAAAATTAATATTAAATTTAATGGATAAACAAAATGGAAAAACAAAACATAGAGCGTATAATAAAGGCGACATAAAATCTTACAATCCCCGTGCATTTTTTAGAGATATAAAATTTGAAAATTAATATTAAATTTAATGGATAAACAAAATGGATACACAAAACATAGAGCGTATAATAAATGCTACATAAAATCTTACGGTCCCCGTGCGTTTTTTAGAGATATAAAAATTTGAAAATTAATATTAAATTTAATGGATAAACAAAATGGATACACAAAACATAGAGCATATAATAAAGGCTACATAAAATCTTACGGTCCCCGTGTGTGTTTTAGAGATATAAAATTTGAAAATTAATATTAAATTTAATGGATAAATAAAATAGATACACAAAACATAGAGCGTATAATATAGGCTACATAAAATCTTACCGTCCCCGTGCAAGAGTTCAAATCCAAGAGCTGTAAATTGGGGAATATAGAAGCAAAGGTATTGATGTTTTCATCCGTCAACCATAAGTTGTCAGCTAAATGGAGTGATTTTAATTGAGGGTAGACACCAAAATCCATCATAGAATCAGAATTCTCTACAATCTCACTCCAAATATTTTCCATTTTGATCTCACTTTGATCTCACTAAGTAAAGGACATTTCCTAACGAGCTCAAACAAGGCTAATTTTGTGAGCATATCACATTCACTAAGGTTTATGGACACCAAATTACGCATAAACAAAGACAATTGAACAACATGTTGATCATTCAAAAATTCAGTTCGACGAAGATCCAAATGTTGTATATGTTGACACTTGGATAACAAAGAAACGATTCCAGCATAACTATAGCCTGTGCAATTTTGAAGGACAAGCCTTCTCAAAGGAAGGTCTTCCGTTGCAATAGAGGAAAGCAACTCATCCGAAATTTCCGTATCCCAAAAATCTAGACAAGTTAAGCCCTTCAACCTCACAAACGAGTCAATAACATGTGAATTGATGTTGTTCTGGTTTCCATTGCACCGGAAACTAATGGAGAGAGACGTCAAAGATGGTCTCTCACGGATGGCAGAAGCAATGCCATCTTGGGTTAATAATGGACAGTAAATAAAAATCACAATTTCTTCAAGAAACTCACAATTCTTACACAAATTCAAAAGAAACCCGTCGTTTATTTTTGAATAATGACCATAATAGCTAGAGAGATTAATCTTGCGAAGTTTAGGAAGCGCCATTAACATAGTTATTACCCCATCTTGAAGATTGTCAATACAAGAGTTTTGCCAAAGATGAAATTCTTCAAGTAAAGGGAAACAATTGGAGATAAGAGCCAATGGTTTGTTATTGAGATAATGAATGTTGAAACATGTAAGAGAGGTTAAAGTTGTAAACTTTTTGGACAAAACTCGTAACCCTTTTGTGGGGAATTTGTTAATGTTGGAGAGTTTGAATGAGAATTTAGAAATTTGGCAGAGAAGGTCGTTAACGTCACCTAGGACAGTTTTGATATGGATGGAGGTGAGGTTGGGGAACCTGTGGCATAGGGTCTGTATGTAAGGGAGCATTGGGGTGACGATAGTTAAAGAAGATCGAAGACGGTTGGTGATGGAGAGGAACTTTTTGGAAACAAGAGAAAGAGGTTTCCGGTGACGGTGGTGGTTGTCGTCGTCATCATCGATGAGGAATTTGCAGATCGATTCCCAACAATCATCTGGTAAATAATTATTTTTTTTATAAAAATAATTACTTTTAATTGTTTTGCGTCTGTTTGTTACAGATTTTTAAAATAATCAAAAGCTACAAATAATCAGAAAACATGTAAAAATGAGAAGCTATGAAAAGAACTAAGGAAGAATCTATGAAGAAAGTGGATTCAACGGAACACTTTAATATTGGTATTTGGTAGTAGCATCTTCTGCTATGTTTTAATATTGTGGATTCACTGGAACACTTTTAACAAACCTGAAGACACTTTTCCAAAGTGTTCCGATAAAGTGTTCCGGTAAATTTTTTTAAATAATTCTTAAAATTATACAAACTAGAACACTTGTAAATTTAACAAACCGGAAAAGTAGAGAAACTTACCAGAATAATGTGTTTGAAGGGGTGGACAACATCTACTGAAAAAGTCAGAAAATGATAAATTAATAATAATAAAAAAATAATATAGTAAAATAAGGATAAAATGAGAATATTTTAAAATATCTAAGAGTAAAGGATTAAATGTAGGAGTAAAAAAAAAAATTCCTCTTAATTAGTCTCAAATCTCAACTATGAACATTCAAGAAGTAGTCGCGTACGTAACGTAAGTCTCTACTCGGTTACAAATATTTTGATGTTGGAAATAGTCTTTCAATAATTTATTTCAATTAATTAATCTTTAGCTTACCTGTTCCTATTAAAATTGTTTAGTTTCAAACCCAACACACGGATAAAGAATTGTTCATATCACTTTCTTTGTCACATATATATATTTACCGAAGGCCATGCCTTTGATTTCAGAAAAAATATTTACATAGAGAATTCAGTAAGAGGTTCTTTCAAGTAAAAGGTTGTTATTATGGGGTTTCTTTGCTTTGGAAGAAAGAAGAAACAAAATACATATTTGAGAGATAGTGTTGCACAAACTTATAAAGGACCTCAAAAAACTTATAAAGGACCTCAAAGTTCTAATTACCAACCTACGCTGAATAGAAGGAAGAGTTTTTATTTGCTAAGTTGCATTGATTGTGCCGGACTATGCGCTGATATTTCAAATGATGGAGGAGGCAACGGTGGAGGCGGAGGTGGTGATTGAGGAGGGAGCTGGATATGGTGGATTAGGAGGGTTGAATTCAGACAAATTTTATTTTTGGGTTGTATACTTGTAGTAAAATCTCATAATTTTTTTTTTGATATAGAAAATCTCATAATTTTTGTTTTATAGATGCGTAGGAAAAAAATGAAAGGAAAATAAGTGTAAAAGTTTGTCATCTATTAATATTCAAAGACTTTTCTTTAGATTGACCAATGCTATATATATGTTAAAATAAAAATCGGTCACAAACTAACCACGAAGGTCGGCGCAAAGGTAAGGCAGTCATTGTCGTCACTTTAGGCTCTTACGTTTTGGCCCAAAAGAATTATGTGTTACTTTACTCCCTACGTTCCAAATTAATTGTACTTTAGGAATAAAATTATCTCAAAATAATTGTCATTATTACTTTTCAATGTAATACTTTCCAAATATACCCCATAATAATTACTATATGTATTATTCTCAATCCCAAGAAAACAAATTTATAACTAATAAGAGTAATTTAGTAAAAATATTATTTCTTTTAACAAAATCATTACATAATTACATTTCTTAATAGTATGTGTGAAACAATTTTAAAAGATACTTTTTGAGACAGGTGGAGTAATAATAAAGTAACGTTTGTGGTTGGTCCAACCTTAAGGAATTTAAGTGGTCAAACATTTAATTCTAGTCCACGAATTCTATGAAGAAAACTAGGGGGATAACTTTTTGATAGGAGTTGGGGGATCTTAACTCTTTTGATAGAACTTGGGGAGAATTTACGATGGATTTTCAACTAATTTTTGACAAAGATCGATGAAAAAAATGATTATCAAATTAATTATAACATGACTTATATATAAATTTTAGGGTCAGGATGAATGACACAAACTAGTTTGATACCAAATGTTACACCCCTCAATAATGTTTTAACCGATATAAATTTTATAAAATTCATCGTTGGATTGAAAATTTATATCATAAAGATCATTTGTGTAAAATTTCAGACAAATCCAAAATCATTTGGTCATTTGATCCTAACCCGTAAATTTAATATAAATATCTCAAATTTTATTTAATTTTTTTTTCAGCAACTCTTGATTTTTTTTTAAAATTTGTATCATAAATTTTACTCCCTATAAACACCACATGTAATCTGTTGAAATCAGGTTGAAAATTTAATACCCACACTTTTTCATGTTTTTGAAAATATCATACACCCACTTATTCATTTTAAAATGTAAATTTTTAAGCAAAGTTTTATCCATTTGACTAAAAGCAAAAGTCTCACGTTTTTTTTTTTACAAAATTAATAGTCTTGCATTTATCGTTAATTTTGTAACGTATGTGGCACACAAATATATAATTCCCTTATCCATTGCGTGGAACTTCATAGAATGTTTCTTGTAAGCACGGTCGTTGACTATAAATTTTAAATTATATCGATAATGGTTATAAATAAAGCATTATAACGTAAGACTTAAAGCCAAAAAACATATAGATATGGGAAATTTTTGCTCCAGACATGAAAAGAAAAGAGATTATAATAACAAACACAAGAAAGATGGAGGATTTCAAGCCATCCATGCCTCTAAGGTTAGTGCCACAAAATATAGAGATGATGGTGGTGCTAGAGATGGTAACATGGTTTTTATGACTGCTGCTATAGCAACCACTCCTGTTGACACAACCTCAGGTGGATATCATGGTCATCATGGAGGAGACAGTGGTGGACATGGAAGTGGTGGAGGTGACGGAGGCGGTGGAGGTGGATGCGGTGGCGGAGGGTGTGGAGGCGGTTGTGGCGGTTGAGATTATCGTTGGATTTAATGTTGGAGTATTGACTTGGTCCATACACACACCTTTGTGGTTGTGAAAACTTTGTATATATCTATTTCTGTCCATATATGTAATATCCCTTTATTAATTTTTTAATTTATATATGACATAAATCATGTTGTATATTTTGTAAGTTTCTACATATTTGGGTGAACGTTTGTATTTCGTAATTTTGAATGAAATTTGTTTATTGACTTTGATTCGGTTGAAATTGTCAAGTGATTGTTTGATTCATCTCTTTGAAAACAAGTTAGATTAAAATTTATGAGTCCAATTAAAGGATTAAGCTTTTAGGAAACACTTTGCATAACCAATATGGACATAAAATGGATAATTTTTTAGCCTTACGATGTTAAGAAATATAAGTGAGTTAAAAGTTTTATATTGGTTGAAAGAGCTGAGGTTGAACAATATATGATGATTCATTTAGGGATGGTAATTTGATCCATATCTAGAGGGTACCCGCAAAAATTATCCACAACGGGTAGGATAAAAACCCGCATTTTGGGTACGGACATGGGTATGGGTAATTACATTTCTTTTCTTATTGGAAATACATATTTCTTTTCGAGTTTGCATCATGGATGCCTTGTTCAAACTCTACGAAGTGATCTGTTAGTTATAGTAGTGATCTGTTAGTTATAGTTTGAACTCTGAAAAGTAAGCAAAATGTATGTTTTAGAAGTTACTTTTGTGAGATTTTTCTTTTAAATTTTCAACTTACATGACATTGTGCATTATTTACAGAGCAGCGGATTTATTATGTTGTACCGCATATTTAGCATGAAACTAGTTGATTTTGTGCATTACATTGTGTAGTAAAAGTTAAAGGTTAAAACGGTGAATAGTCTTAACAATTCTCGATGAACAATAGACGCGCTTAGATATTGATTTAGCTTTCTTGCTGGAAACTGATGAATTATGTTATTTGTATGTATATGTATACTAGTATGTTTCAACTTTAGTCTTTTTAGCAATTCAATCAGGACGGTCATAAATTCATAATCCAAATTTAAATTCTATATACAATGACCAGAAACTCCTAATTCCTGTAAGCTTAACATATTGCATTGGTAACTAGTTAAACTATAACATCCAGGTGGGATGGGTAGTTAAACTAGTTGAGCTAAGGGTTAAGGAACTGGAGATCCACGTACGTTCAAGTTTTGGCAAGGAGAAAAATTATCATAACATTGTAATATACTAATAACTAACAATTTGCCATTCAAAAAATAAATAAAAATAACATCCATACTAATTTATCTAGAATATTAGTTGGAATTAATCCAGCGTCAACTTTAGGATTCGATGGGTTTTACATCCCAACTCATGGCGCTTAGGCGCAATCCCTTATAGAACTCTATACTATAAGTATATTAAGTTACGCCTAATAAACCCAACTAGTTGTACTGAATACATTAGAATTACAAACAAATTTGTTTGAATTAATACATAAGCACTAGAAATCCAAAAATAGAAATACATAAGTCTGAATTCATGAGCATAAGACTAAACATAACATTAGTTCATCAAGTTGATTAAACAAGAGTACATGGAAGAAATCTAATGATAAATTCCTAAAGAAAATTAATATCTTGCTTCAAGCATCAGCTTTCTTCTAACCCCATATTCAACCTGTTTATCTGAAATCAAAATGTGAAGAGTGAGATAGTCACGTTGTCTCAGTGGTCCCATCTACCTATGAGGTTAGTCAAACTAATAATCCTTATACTATGAACATTAAAATTAAATATTTAAAATCATGCAAGGAAATTAAAATTAAAAACAAAAGCGACATTTTCAAAGTCTCAATAATAATATCTTAAAAAAAATTATCATAGTTCCAAAATCTAGATGAAAACAAATAACTGAAGCAAATAAAAGTTCCCCCAATATCACACTATTAGAGCGACTCCAAATTAAAAAGAATGAAAGCGATAAAATCTGAATTTTTTTAATACAAAGTACCAAATCTTTAAATTTATAATGATATTGTTGACTGCGTGAAAGCTTGCATCAAATTATAAACTGTTGCCAATGCTGCAACATTAATGCCTACCATAATCTAGCAGCCACCGCCACCGCCTCCACCTCCACAGCCTCCGCCACCGCCTCCACCTCCACAGCCTCCGCCGCCACCTGCTCCGCCACCTACTCCACCCCCACCATGATGACCTTGATTTCCATCTGAATCGTCACTACAAAGTCCGGAGCAACAATTTCCCATATCTAGTACGTATGTTCTTGGCCTAAGTCTTGGTTTCCTATGAAAACTATAAACTCTTTAGTCTTTATTTATATAACTGTATAATTTATGGTCAACTACCTTGCTTACTCGAAAAGTTAAATGAATTTCTGCGCAGTTACATATGGGGTCCCTAGTCCCTACATACATATGGGAACTAATTTGTCAGCCATATGACGTTATTAACATATGGGAACTATTTGGCAACCATATGACGTTATAATAATCAATCAATGAATGATAGAGAGAATGTTCTCCACAAATATAAATTGTTTTTTCTGCAACAATATTTTTTTTTTTTTTACATTTCTATTTTAGTTTTCCTTTTCTTACTAATGATTTTTTTTTTGCAAAAATATGACAATATTTTTAAAGTTCAATTAAAATATGACTTTTACAATTTTGCTATCAAGGACACCGTCCCCCTAAAGCCCAACATATTTTTGCAAGTGGTCTTTTTAGCAAATTGTTCAGGACATGGATTTAGCATGACCGCAAAGCAAAAAACAATTTTTGGGTGTCAGAAAGCGGCACATGCTAAAATACAAACATGACTTGGTCAAAGATGTGATTTTTGATTTTTTTATGCGTGCGAGAATCTCTGTTAAGAAAATGGCACAAGTGAACTTCTTGACTGATCCACAAGAAGAGAAATCGACACTTCGCCCAGCGGATCGATGTTCGGGGTTTTGGATGGATAGGCGAAAAACATGTTTGTGTAGATTTGACTTGAGTTTTCCCACTTGTAGGACTAGAGGCTGGGGATTTTACTGTGGGATGGGCAGCCCTGATAGCTGCTTCAAGCAAACTGGTCAAATATGAGCATGGTCCGACAATCAATACGTTTTAATACCGTTTGCATTCGACACTTATGGATTTCTAGCACCAAAGACTATAAACCTTTTGAAAAAAGAGTTCAAAAGGTCATGCATTGTAATATCACGACGCCTAGGTCTAGGAATGTAGTTTTTCAAAGATTGAGTCTTACGGTTTATCAGTTTAGATCGTTGGCTGCAATATTATCTATTCCGATGCCTCGGCAATCCGATTGATTTATTGAACGAGAATCCATTAGATTACAAATAAATACATCGTTGTGCTTAACTGATGTTTCTGGACTCATAATTTAGTTAGGGCGGCCATTTCTTGAATTAGCCACTGTGATTTTTATTCGATTCCTCTTTGTATGAGGACATTTTGATTAATGACATGAGTTAAATTTGTGTGAGTAAAAAAAAAAAAAAAAACTAGTGTTTCTGGAACAGTGCTAGTTAAGCAACTAAATAGAACGTCCAAACTACAAGTCCAAACTGTAAATTGAAGCCATTGTCGTGGTTGAGGGAAGGGAACAGGAGGAAGAATGAGCAACTTTGAAGGAAAACAGAAGGTAAGTGTGCAACTTTAATCTCACCATAAGAAATTTGATCTTCGCCATTTATTTTAATCAAATAGAATTAATATTCAATGCTCTCATCTCTTATATATATATATATATATGATCGTGTTGATCAGAATGATGCGACTTCGCCGGCGTTTGCGGTGGTTGAGAGCGTTTGAGACCCCTGTTGGAGCGGAGGGGGGTTGTGTACCTGCAGGCACTCCGACGCTCAAGTCAGTATGTGTGTAAGGTTTTCTTAGCTATAAAATGCGTACCTTGCAAATGAAGTGGAGATGCATATATATAGCCCCCAGCGCTGGGCTAAGACCCTTGATGACATTAATGACCATCAAGTGGCTGCCGGAAAACGGCTTGGAGGCCTTGATGCGCAGTAAATGCTCATCATTCCGGTTTACGGCCGTTACAATACGCAAGGGTATCTGACCGTTAGGACGTGCTCGGATGGTATATGTGTTCGACACCCTCTGATGCTCGAGCTCTAAGCTCGGCCCAGAACAGGAGCCCCCCAAGTCGTTATGCTCGTAGACGAGGGTAATGACTTGAAGCTTTATCGATTCATCTCGATTTACCGAACACAACAGATCCGAGTTGGGCAGCTGAATTTTCGCAGTGTTCCCGTGGTCAAAGTCAAGCTTTGGAAAGGGAAAATCGTTTATTACAAGTGGTCAATCCTAGGTTTCTGCAGCCGCCTCTCGCATTTATGGGATGTCAGGTATGGTGACTGGTCCTTTGGGCGGCAAGTTTTGCTATAAATACTTGCTTATCCTTTGGCTTCCCATATCCTGAGTTTGAAGGCTAGCGATGGATAATAGGGATTCCAAGAAGGTTGTTGCTGATGGCTCTGAGTCTCGAAGAGGAGAAAAGAGAGCGGAGGTTCCTAAGTCTGCGCCGGCTCGTTCTCAAAAGGGGAAAGAAGCTAAGGTGATGCTCCCTTCCTCGGATACTTCTGATACCTCAAGTTCCGACGAATCGGCGGATTTCATTGGGGCAATCGAGGAGTTCCTGAGGGCTCGTCAATCTCCCCACCTCTATCCTCCTGGCCCTGCCTCTGGTGAAGGAGGGTCCCAGGTCGGGAAGGAGGCTAAGATATGGCCAGAGGAGGTGCTGTGGACTGATTCGGATTCCGCAATTAGCTCAGGTTCCGAGTATGAGGATTAGGTGCTCGGTTCCCCTTGTAATCCTCTTCCCTTTGTAATGGATTATCATTAATAAAGACTGTTTTTACTTTAAATATTTTGAGCACATTTTATTTGCATTCATGCTTTATGTATGCTCTTAATTTAATAATGTCGTGGATTTTCCGAACGATTCCGAGCGGACTTTCGATCGAAAAACCGTACTCCTTTTTCGAGCATGTTTCCGAATTTACGAATTTGTCGAGGAGCGCGGTGTTCTTATTCGGTTGCTGCGGCCTTCCCCGTATTTTTAGCAAAGAAATAAGGGGAATGGGTTTCGAGGATCTTGCATTACCTTTTTTGGTTGCGATTTTCTCGGGATGTGGTGTCTTGGATTTCACGAGATTTGCGCGAGCAGACGGATGTGACTTGAAAGGACGAGTCGCTTCGTTTCCTCTCGCCACGTGTAAAGACTATTAAATAGTACTCGAGTGGCTATTACTGAGATTTGAATCTCGAGGTCGTCCTGAATCGTTGGATTTTCGCGCCTTTTCGTTTCTCCTGAGATCAAATCTGAGCCACTTGATCGTGATTGATTCGGACCGTTGGATCGATCCCGTGGTTCAGATGGAAGCGGCGCGGATTTTCCTGTACGGATGCGTTGGCCTATATATAGGAGGGAGGTTTTTTTCGTTTGAAACTTTACAGTTTCTTACTCACTCCTTACCAACTTCCTTGCTTCCAGGCCTTCCGGCGATTCATATTTTCTTTGTTGCTATACTTCAAGCGTCTTCTTTTCCATTAATCACCAAGTAAGTGTTTTATCCTTGTTAATCTTTTGAAGATTTGGCTTTGGATTTTACTTTGATTGAGTAAATAGTTCACGCGGTAGGGGTTTTGTAATTTGGTCTCCTGTGTAGTTTGGGTAGCCCTTTTGATGGTTGTAGGTGGTGATTAGCACCCTTTTCCCCCCAAAAGAAGGGTTTTTTGCGGTTTCTAGGCGAGAAATCGCTTGTTTTCACCAACTAACGGTTGGGTTTTAGCTTAGAACAGTGTCGAGCACCATATGCATTTCGTGCTCGATTGTTTACATGAATTTCGCGTTCGGAGAGATGATTTGTCACCTTTAGTTTCCGCGCAATCTTTTGTTTGAGACCCTCGCCCTTTCGCTTGATTTGGCGGTGGAAGGGTGGATTTGAATGTCGAATTCATTTTTCCTTCCTCTGCTTTTTCAGGTTTTCTAGATGGCTGAGGGATCTCAAGGTGACTTCACGTTCATAGATCAACAGCCTTCCTCATCAATTCGCATCCGAGCCGACGTTTCGTGGGTGGCGGATGAACCCCGAGAGACGGAGTCAGTTTATCAGGATTGCGAGAGTGACATCCCAGAGACGATGTGCACGGATATTCAGACTCCTCCTACCGAAGACTTCGAGGTGCGGATTCCCACTGCTCGCCACAGGATCTGCGGCAATTGGGCTTGGGGGACGATCCCCATGTACGAGATTGCTTTTAAGCATCTGGGAATTCGACTGCCCTTCACCGATCTGGAAGTGTCCATCTTTCGGCATCTTCGGTTAGCCCCTTCTCAACTTCACCCGAACTCGTTGGCCTTTATCAAGGCTTTCGAAAAGACTGCTGAGTATTTGGGTCTGGGCCCCACCTTGCCTTTATTTTTCTATCATTTTGGCCTTCAACGGAGCTGTCCTCGGGGGGAACAGGCGAAAGGGAAGCTCGCGAAGGGAGCCCCAGTACCGGGCACCAAGCATGGATGGGTTTCTTTGAGGCAACGGAAACGCCTCTTTGATATGTTTGACGAGTCGGTTCGGGGGTTTAAGTCCGTGTTCTATGGAGTTAGGCCAATCACGACGAAAGGTTGGAACAATTTCGTTCGTAGGGGGCATCGAATTGATGAGCTTGGACGGGAAGTGCTTGATGAGCAAGGTCTCCCTATAGAGGAGGATTTTGCTAGATTCCCGTTCTATTGGCGCAGGGATCATTATTCCATGTCGACCAAAGAATTTGTGTTTACGCTGGGAGCGTTATCAGCTGAGGAGAGAGCTGACTATAAAAAATTATTAGAGTTTGTGGAGGGCTTGCCTCCTTTCCTTCTGAGTGACTCGAATGGCGAGCCTTTGCTTGGGGAAAATGGTCGAAGGTTGACCTGCCCGAAGGTGATCGCTACGAAGGAGTTGCTCGCTTGCGATACCTCGGAAAAATTGACCGCTTTTTGGAGTATGCTCGCAGCTTTCTTTTATTTGCTTTTTTTACTAACTGTTTTTGCTTCTTTTACTTGCTCGCCTTCTGTTTTGCTAACCGTTGCTCTGATTTGCGTAGGTACAATGACCAGTGGATCTGCCGCTCTCCGCAAAGCTCGTGCCGCCAAGAACAAGAGGGAGGCGAGCAGTGCTGCTACAACTTCCTTTGCCCCTCAGTCTCCCACAGCTTCCAACGTGGATCGCTCGAAGAGGATTCGACTGGAGGAGGAAACCTCTTCTCGTCAGGATCATGTGGTTGTGGATCTTTCTGGCCAGGATGATCCTCCTCTCCCCGGTCCCCACAGGTTGATTGCTGGCGTTCCTGCCGACGATTTTGTCCTTCCTCCACTCTACGCTCATAGCGATCTACTGACCGGGGTTACCAAAGTGAAGATTAACCCAGCGGACGAAGCCATCCTATCGGATATGGGTCCCGAGGCTCTCCGTGCCGAGATAGCCGCTCAATCCATGGCTCTGCTCAAATTGGTCGAGGTGGTGACTTTTTTGAATGGTCGGGAGTGCAGGTATTTGGAGGAAAGGGATGAAGCTCGCAAGGAGTTGCCTTCGTTGCAGCGGAGGTTGGCAGAATCCGAGGCCTCCTGTGAGGTGTTCAGGGAGGAGCGCAAGACTCTCTCGACCAATCTCAAGGAGGCGGAGGATAGGCTCAAGACGGTGTCCGAGGAGAGGGATAGTGTCGTGCAGAAGGTTGATGAGCAGAAGGGTTTGATTGGCGAGCTGGAAGGGAAATTGGAGAGGCTCCAAGTCACCGGGGTTGTTGATGATCGGGAGAAGGAGCTCGATCCTCAAGGGGAGTATGCTTCCTCCTCTCGTGCTGATCTGATCGCCAAGATCCAGGAGCTTGAGTCCAACATGGTGGCTGCTGCAGCCTTTAGTTTTAACAACGCAGTGGCTCAGCTCAGGATTCTCAACCCCAGCTTGATCGAGGAGGGTTTGGATGAGGAGAAGGAGGTGCGGGGGGGAGCTATTGTTACTCCTGATGATGATGAAGTGTAAATTTGTTTTTCTTCCTTTATTTTGTCCGGGCGTTTGCCCCTCTGATGTAATTGACAATTATGGCCCTTCGGGGTCTTTAACTATCAGTACTTTAATTTATTCTCTTGTCTTTTTACCTTTATCTCGTATCTAGACTTAGGCTTTGTATAGCGATGTCTTCAATTTCCCCTGAATGTCGAATCGGTCGTTCGTATGCTTCAACGTTTTTAGGTTCGTGCTTTGATTATTTCTTTTTGTTGCGATGACCTGTATGCTTGCGCTCGACCAGCTTTGAGGTTTTTAACTTGATAAATTTCCAAACATTCTATGCGCCGAGCTATGTAATTCCTCGCGCTAGTGTGTGTCTGGATGGTGGTCATCGTTATGATAGCTGGTACCATTGATGCCGAGCTTAGAAGGTGCGGGGAACCACTCTAAGTGTTTGGAGATGTTAATCCAAACTAACAACGAGGAGAGGGGCTGTTGTTAAGCTTTCCTCCTCGGGGTGTGAACATCCCATCGCGAGCTGGGGTTCTACCGAGCGTGTACTACGACGATGGTGTCCCGTGGTCTAGAACTATCCTCGCCAACATCATCGAGTTCCAAGTGCCTCGACTTTGTTTTATGTTTTAAGATTCATGCCCGTACCTAAGCACTCCTCCGTTGTATAGGCGTGCTTCTCATGGGCGAAGACACAGCCTTCGTCGAGGGATGGCTTGGAGCTTCCCTCAACTATAGTATTGTTTGAGCTTTTCGGCATTCCAAGGTCGTGGAATTTCTTTTCCGTAAAGATCTTCCAAATAATAAGCGCCGTTTTCGGTTTTGGCTCGGACACGATAAGGTCCCTCCCAATTTGCCGCGAGTTTACCCTCGCGAGAATCTTTTTGGTTGCGTCGGAGTACTAGTGTCCCAACGTCAAATTCTCGCTTGATGACCTTTTTGTCATGCCGTTTTGCTATTTTTTGTTTCAAAGTAGCTTCTGGGAGGGCTGCGCCGTCTCGGAGCTCTTCCAAGAGGTCGAGCTCCTCTCTGAGCATTTCGTGGTTGTCTTCCCCTTCGAGGGGTACTTCCGTTCGGAAGGAGGATGCTCCGGTTTCTACTGGAATTACGGCCTCTGTTCCGTACGTCAGTCGGAAGGGCGTTTCTCCCGTTGTAGAGTGTGGAGTGGTTCGGTAAGACCAGAGTACGCTGTGTAATTCCTCTGTCCATTTTCCCTTTGCTTCATCCAACCTTCTTTTGAGTCCTCGTAGTATAACCCTATTTGCAGCTTCGGCTTGGCCGTTCGTTTGAGGATGTTCGACAGAGGTGAAATGTTGGGTTGTACCTATTTTTGCCATGAATTCTCGCACTTTCTTGTCCGTGAATTGAGTCCCGTTATCTGTAACGACAACTTGAGGGATCCCAAACCTCGCAAGTATATTGCGTTTGAAGAATCGCAACACGTTGAATGTTGTGATGTGGGCGAGAGGTTCGGCTTCGATCCATTTCGTGAAGTAGTCGACAGCTACTATTAAGTATTTATTTTGTCCTGCTGCCGTTGGAAACGGTCCTAAGAGGTCCATCCCCCACCAAGAAAACGGCCACGGGGACGATAGCGTTCTTAGCTCGTTTGGAGGGGCCAAGTGCATATCCCCGTGACGTTGGCATTTGTCACATTTGTTGACATGCTCCTTTGCGTCTGCTTGCATGGTAGGCCAATAGAATCCTGCTCGCAAGGCCTTTCTGGCCAAGGAGCGTCCGCCTATGTGTTGACCGTTTATTCCTTCGTGGATTTCGCCGAGGATCGAGGCTACTTCGCTTTCCTCGACGCACCTTAGTAGAGGGATGGAAAATCCTCGGCGGTACATTTTTCCATTTAGGATTACGTATGCGCAGGCTCTTCTTTTTACCTTAGCTGCCTCCTTCTTATCTAGTGGGAGGTTTCCAGTGTTCAGAAATTCGAACACAGGCGTCATCCAGCTGTTGGCGTTGATCTCGCATATCAGGAATACTTCGGTGGGTTTCACTATGCTCGGTTTGGATAGCGTTTCCTGAATAAGCGATTGATTTCCGCCTTTCTTTCTTTTAGTGCTTGCGAGCTTTGATAAGATATCTGCTCTTGCATTGTGTTCGCGAGGAACGTGCTTGATTTCGGTTTGTCTGAATTTGGTTAATTTTTCTTTGATCAAGTTTAAGTATTCCGTGAGTCGCTCGTCTTTTGTTTGGTATTCCCCGGTTATTTGTGATGCGACGAGCTGTGAATCCGTGAATATCTTAATTTCCTCGGCTTCCATATCCTGAGCCAACCTTAATCCTGCGAAGAAAGCTTCGTACTCGGCTTGATTGTTTGTGGTTGGAAAGGCGAGTTCGAGTGAAACTTCTATGAGCACTCCCTCACCGCTTTCGAGTATGATACCTGCGCCACTCCCTTGTGGATTTGAGGATCCATCTACGAAGATGGTCCATTTGTTTTTATCCGGGGTAGATGACGTGGTCATTTCGGCTATGAAGTCTGCTAGCACTTGGGCTTTTAAAGCCTTTCTGCTTTCGAAAAAGATTTCGAATTCGGACAACTCGAGCGACCATTTTAGCATTCGTCCTGTCATATCTGGCCTCGCGAGGAGTTGCTTAATTGGTTGATCAGTCCGGACAACGATGGAGTGAGCTAAGAAATAGTGTCTTAGTTTCCTCGCGGCCATGACTACTGCTAAGGCCGTTTTTTCAATCTGTAAATACCGGAGTTCTGGTCCTTGCAGAGCCTTACTCACGAAATAGACGGGTTTTTGCCCTTGCTCGGTTTCTCTTATGAGAACGGCGCTGATGGCCTCCGATGCTACGGCGAGATAAAGATATAATGTTTCCCCTTCGTCGGGTCGTGTTAGGACTGGAGGTTCGGATAGTGCTCGTTTTAAATGTTGTAGCGCATCCTCGCATTCCTTTGTCCATTCAAATGCGGATTCTTTTCGAAGTAATTTGAATAAAGGTAGCGCGTGTTGAGCGGATTTTGCGACAAAACGAGATAAGGCTGTGAGCATCCCGTTTAATGATTGGATTGATTTCTTTGAGTCCGGCGTAGGGAATTCAAAGAATGCTCTGCATTTATCGGGGTTAGCTTCGATTCCTCTTTCGGTTAAGTAAAACCCGAGGAATTTCCCAGCTTTTACGCCGAACGTGCATTTTTCAGGATTGAATCTCATGTTATACTTTCTCGCTTGGTCGAACACTCTTTTTAGATGGGCTGTATGATCGACTTCCTCTTCGGATTTGACGATCATATCATCCATGTAGACTTCGAGCATGTCACCGATTTCATTATTGAAGACTTTGTTCATCATCCTTTGGTATGTGGCGCCTGCGTTTTTAAGCCCGAAAGGCATTACGTTGTAATAATAATTACCGGATTCGGTCATAAACGCTGTTTTCTTTTTATCGATTTCAGCCATTTTTATTTGATTATAACCCGAGTACGCATCCATAAACGATAGTAATTTAAATCCTGATGAATTATCTACTAATTTGTCTATGTTAGGTAAAGGGTAAGCGTCTTTAGGGCAAGCCCTATTAAGATCGGTATAATCAACACACATGCGCCATTTTCCATTCGATTTCTTAACAAGTACAACATTGGATAGCCAGGTGGTATACCTAGCTTCCGAAATGAAATTTGCCTCGAGGAGGTCTTTTACAGCTTTTTCGGCAGCCTCCGCTTTTTCGGGAGACTGCTTCCTACGCCGCTGAACAACGGCACTAGCCCTAGGATCTAAAGTCAACTGGTGACAAGCGACCTCAGGGTCGATTCCAGGCATCTCTGCAGCGCTCCAGGCGAACAGTTCAGCATTGTCCTTAAGGCAGGCGATCAGCTGCTTTTTGACCAAGTCGGGGAGTCCAGTTCCAATCTTGATCCCTTTGAGGGGGTCTTCGCCCAAGGGCACCAGTTCGAAATCTCCGTCCGGGATGGGGCGGTAGATTTTCTTTTCAGCATCGGCGAGGTCCTTCTGTTTTTCTTCTTGATGCTCCTTTTTTGTGAGTCGAGCATCGATGTCGATGGAACCTCCAATAGTGTTTACCCCCGGATTTTTCTTTTCAGTTTTCTTGGGGGTTGCCACGGTGCTCAGATTCTTCGCCGCGGCCTCGAAGCATCTCCTCGCAGCAGCTATGTCACCGTTGATGGTGGCGACCTGGCCGTCCAGTGTGTAGTATTTCAGCTTCAAGTGAACGGTGGACGACACGGCAAACAACTCCGCTAAAGTAGTTCTGCCGATGATGCAGTTGTACAGCGAGGGACAGTCGACGACCATGAATTGCGTCCTCACGGATTTCATAGCCTTTTCCTCGCCGAAAGTGACGATGAGGTCCACGTATCCCCAAGGCTTGGTAGTCGACCCGTTGAACCCCTGAAGGTCGGGTCCTACATATGGAACCAAATTCTTCTCCGACAGTTGTAAAGTTTTGAAAAGCCCCGAGTACATTACGTCGCACGAGCTCCCCTGATCTACGAGGATGCGGTGGACGTCGAAGTTTGCCATGCGAGCCCTTACCAACAGTGGTATCTGATAGTTTGGTGAGCCCCCAGGAACTTCTGATTTGTAGAAGGCCAGCGGGTCGGAGTCTCCCTCAGGTTTGGTGACGGTGATGGGAGTCACCGAGCAAACGTTTTCCAGCTCCTCGAACTTTCTTTTTACCGATCCGAGGGTGATTTTGTTTAGCCCTCCACCTGTTATCACCAGTGCTTTTGGGAAATTTTCCCATGAGCCATTCAGGTGGGCGTTGAAATGCCTCAGGAGCGCTCCCTCGTCTGACCCCGGGGATGGGAGTGGAATTTCAGGTGCTGAGATGGCAAGCGCCTGAGGGACGATGCCTCTGTTTTCCTGCTCGGGAACATCAATGGCCATTGCGACCTCTTGAGGCTCCCGCCTTTGTTGTTGTTGTTGTTGTTGTGCTTGTTCGTCATTCTGAACATATCTTCGGGCATAACCCTTTTGTATCAGAATCTCGATGGCATCTTTTAAGTGGACACAGTCCTCAGTGACGTGTCCGTGGCTTTTATGATAGCGACAAAATTTCGTCCTATCAGTATTTGCCTTCATGGGCTGCTGTCTTGGGAAGTGGATCCCAGCCTTTTTGAAGTCCGCAGCGGAGACTTCGGCGAAAATGCGATCTCTTGACGCATTCAGTGGAGTGTATGTTGTGAATTTTCCCCGAGGAGGTTTGGAATCTTTAATCCTTTCTTCCTTTTGCTTTTCGTTACCTCTCCGCGAGGTTCCAGCTTCATCTTTTTCGTGGTTCCTGGTTTTTTCTTGACCTTTAGGCCTTCTTAGATCTTTGGCCCTCTGTTTTTCCTCGTAGGCAATGTAATTCTTCGCCTTTTCGAAGAATGCATCCAGCGTTTTCGGCTCTTCGATACCGACAGCTTTAGCAAAGTCGCTGTCCGGATGTAATCCCCTGTCGAGGAGATACAGCTTCATGCCCTCCTCGACCTTCACTTCTACGGCTGCTTTGTTGAACCGTTCGAGGTAGGCCCTTAGAGGCTCGTTCTCGCCTTGGATAATGGCCTCGAGGGTTGCTTCAGTTTTTGGGTGACGCCTCGAGGAAGTGAAGTGAGCCCGGAAGCGGGCGCACAGGTCCGACCAAGAGTCTATGGATCCTGGCGCCAAGCTCTTGTACCAAGCCATAGCGCCTTTTGCTCAGAGTTGTGGGAAAGAGCTTACACTTGATAGAGCCTCGTACATTTCTGTACTCGAGGAGAGCTTCAAGATTTTCGATGTGCTCGTCCGGGTCTGTCGAGCCATCGTAGGTATCCATTGCCGGTGGTTTCTCGAGTCCGACCGGTAGGGGGAGTTCTCGGATCCTTCGGGAGAGGGGGCCTTGGTGACTGTCCCTCTCTTCCGGGGATCGGTTCCTTTGGCGGCGAGGAGGGTTGTCCCTTCTAGGGGAATGTCTCCTCGGCGGGGTGGAGTTTCGAGATATAGCCTCGTTTCTCCTTGGGCTCGACCTCCTTTCGCTTCTGTGGCGAGGTGGTGAGCGAGATCTGGAGTAGGTTCTGCTCCTCACTGGTGTGGGTGAACGGCGAGCTGGGCGAGCTTGCGCCGTGATCCTCGACTCGGCAATTGCGTCGATGCGACGGCTTTGTTGCTCGAGCCTTTGATTCTGCTGCTCGTATCGCTGGTTCTGCTGCAGCAGCAAGTCCGACTGGCGGTTGATTGCATTGACCAGCGCAGCCATCATTTCTTGCATGGGAACGCCCGGAGGGATAGCCACTGCCGGAGTCGCCTGTGGCGGGGTAGCCACAGGGATCTGCGGTTCTTCTGGGTTGTAGGGCTCGTAATGCGCGTCTTGCCCTCCCTGGCCATCTTCCGTTACGGAGGCGAATTGTCCATCCAGCGGATGGTACGTCGCGTAGTCCATCGGCGATCCATGGTTCTCCGCCACGTGCTCCGGGATTTGGTGGTTGTTAACGCCAGCCATTGGTCGTGAAGAAGGTGTTTTGAAGGAAGTTTTTTAGTTTTTGGTTTGGTTAAACAGGGAAACTATAGTCCCCACAGTCAGCGCCACTGATCGTGTTGATCAGAATGATGCGACTTCGCCGGCGTTTGCGGTGGTTGAGAGCGTTTGAGACCCCTGTTGGAGCGGAGGGGGGTTGTGTACCTGCAGGCATTCCGACGCTCAAGTCAGTATGTGTGTAAGGTTTTCTTAGCTATAAAATGCGTACCTTGCAAATGAAGTGGAGATGCATATATATAGCCCCCAGCGCTGGGCTAAGACCCTTGATGACATTAATGACCATCAAGTGGCTGTCGGAAAACGGCTTGGAGGCCTTGATGCGCAGTAAATGCTCATCATTCCGGTTTACGGCCGTTACAATACGCAAGGGTATCTGACCGTTAGGACGTGCTCGGATGGTATATGTGTTCGACACCCTCTGATACTCGAGCTCTAAGCTCGGCCCAGAACAATATATATATATATATTAGTTTTCATCACTAATATCTAGCCCAATAAACTTTTTAATTTGATTCGGGATCAATTGCAATCAATGGATCAAATCGTAGTCCTATTTATTAAGTCTAGCGACAAACCGCACAAGACCAACCAACTATTCGTTAAATATATAAAATATTTTTTTTTGTTGTGGATAAAACACCTTATATTTGTGGAGATGATTATCTCAAGATATTTTTTTGAAGGAATGATTATCTCAAGATATTGTTGAGAACATTCTCGGTATCCTCATTGATTATATGGCTGACAAATAGTTCCCATATGTTTATAACGTCATATGGCGGCTGATAAATAATTCGCGTGTGTACGTAATTGCATAGAATAATACTACCTCCATACCAGACTTCATTTGACTAAATGCACTATTCATATATCTTGTTTTGTTCGTATTTTTCTAAAATTATATAAATTTAAATATTATCATATAAAATCTTGTTTGATTTGTTTCGACGAGTATTTTCAAAATATCAAAAATTTATAATTTTTACTAATCGTCAATTAAAAATATTCGTAATTAAAGTTATACATTGGTGTACGTGCAATGATCAACTGATTATTATAATTTGGGACAGAGGGAGGATATATATAGAGAAGCTTCATAGGAAACCAAGACTTAATTCAAGCCAACAGCGTATAGATATGGGAAGTTTTTTGTCTGCACTTTCGGGTGAAAAGAGTGGTGCTAAAAAGAGTTCAGATGGAAATCGTGGTCGTGATAGAGCGGGTGGAATAGATGGTGGCGTTGGAGCAAGTGGAGGAGATGGTGGTGGCAGAGGCTGTGGAGGTGGAGGCTAGGCATTAATGTTGAGAATTGATGACGTACAGTTAATAAGATTTGGTACTTTAAATAAAAAAGATCATATTTTATACAATAAAATTTGAATATTCTGATCACGATCCGTCCTGTATGTGTTTAAGCTGATCGTGAATGTATGTAATCCTAGTTGTACTTCTAAATTAATACAGTACCACATTGTTATCTAAGTTCTATATATGTGTTTATTATTTATTATGGTAATTTTTTTATATTTTTTAATGACAAATTGTTAATTGTTAGTATATTTACAATGTTATCTTAGTATTTTTTTCTTATAATACTACCCATCTCATGCACCCGATTTATTATCGTAATTTGTACAACATATTTTGAGCAAGAATAAAATTTTATTATATAATCTTTAATTCTTACTTATTCACACTTCAGCATGTGGAGTAGAGGTGTCAACTTAGAGGGCCGAGAACATTTGAGTCAAATCCTAATATGAAACGGCTGAAATATGATAAACATATATTGGTTTTTTATTATATAAGTCCTAAATATACTAAGCGTCTTAAATTAAAAATAGACCCTAAAGACCAATCGTTAGTTGGTTTAGTGGTGATTGACGCTGAATTTGGTAGGGAGGACCGCGGTTCGATCCCCCGCAACTGCGATCGAGAGGGAGCTGGAACCACTTAATGCCAAAACTGACCCTCGAGCCAGATTCAACTGGTGATGAAAAAAAAAAAAAATAAATAAACCCCAAAGGCCTAATAAAATGATCCCCAAGTCTCCAGTTTCGGAAAAATTTTGGGTAAGAATTACCAAAATCTTTTTAGAAAAATGTTATGAGTTTTTCTTGGAAAAAAAGTATTGAAGTTTGAATTGGAAAGTTTCTGCAAAAAAGTTATCGAAGTTTTTCTCGAATCCTATCCATTTTTTTCTATCTTTTTTTTTTCCTTCCTAATTTCGATCCTATACTTTTTTTAGGATTTAAATGGTCTAGATTTCAGATTCATTTTAATTTGATGGCTAGTATAAATTTGTTTTATTTTATTCTCACAAAATGATTTCATATTTTATTTAGTAATTTCAGTTGAATATTTAATAAGTTTTTTATTTAATTGTTTGGCTAAAACTAAGCATGTGAACTTAATGATATCTCATATAGACTATTCAAAGATAGCCGTTCAAAAAAAAAAGACTATTCAAAGATAGACTATTCAAAGAGTATTATATCGTAATTTAATTGTAAAAAAAATGTCCTAAAATTTTATAAAATAAAAAAGGATTAATAGAAATGCAAATGGAATGTGAACGTGAACGGATCCAGAAATTTTGAATAGTGGGTAAGAATATATAATAAATATTTATTAAATAAATTTATAAGTCATAATTACCGTGAAGGGGAAAGATATTGTTGGACTTGGACAAAAAAAATTACAAAGAAGAAAGGAACAAAGAAACATACGGTAGGATATTTATATAGCGAAAGACAATTTTTTTTTTAAAAAAAGAAAATCCTGATTATTCAGAAAAGAAACCAAAAACCATGTTTGTTTTTTGCAAAGTTTTCATTGTCATGCCTAAGGTGCAAAGTTCAAACACGCCTTAGGAAAATTGACAGGAGAAAAAGACATCTACACTAAGAAAAATCAAAGTTAAAATATTGATTCTTTTTCCCATGGTTCTGTCATTGGTTTCGTTTATAAATTACTAGACCCTTACCCGTGCGATGCACAAGTGTGAACACTGTTTTATACTAAATTAGACACTTGTTATAGCATAGATTAAATTTCATTTTGGTTTGTAAATGAGCATGGGAAAACTAAAAATGTTTTCTATAATAATGGAAAAAGTAAGGTAAATATTTCTAAATTGATATAGTATATATACACTTGCCTGTATGTGTCTTGAGAAATGGATTTGTGGAGATAAAAACCATCACAACATTTCACCGAGAAAATGATGAATATCTATGCACCGTTTATATAGTCATATAGGTATAGAGTGCATAGGAATAATTTAAAAATGAAATTGATCAATTTAATAAAATATAAATGATTTTTAATGCATTAACTATGGAGCATGCATGATGTAAATGGATGGATTTTTTTTTTTGCAACCGATGGAATATATGTAGTAAAGTGTGGCTCTTTAGTATAAGTTCCTCATGTTTTAATGTGGACAATATAAAAAGTCATCTATATAAATGTAGGTATATGAAAAGTAGATAGAGTCTAGAGATGATAATGATGTAAAGAGAAGTGATGTGGCATTGTAAGTGGCTGACGTGGCTAAATGAAAAAAATTCATTGGCTTTAAGTGGATTAAGGTTTACATAAATAGTAGGAGAACTATCTAGGAATTATATATATATATATATAGATAAGGTGTTTAGATGATGAAATTTAAAGACCATATACTGATTATCCTTTACACCTAAAGTTAGTTTTTACAATTTATTATAAATATAAACTTCCAATTGAGACATTGAGTCACACCTTAAGAGAGCAATTTTGTAACAAGTTGGTCACCGTAAAGGCTTTAAATATCCAAACTTTACACCATTAATAATATATAATTTAGGCTTCAGATGGGTGAAAATTATAATTTTAGGGTAATTACTAATTAATGTTCTGGTGGTCGTTACTAATAATCGTGAAAGGTATTGTGTGTTTTGCTTCAAGGAAGACGAGGATATTCACCATGCTTTTCTCAAGTGTAGTGTTATCTCTAAAGTGTGGCTCAATATATTCAAGTGGATGGGCACAAACTGTTCCTATTTTGTAGATGTATCGCAACACTTTTTTGCTTTTGGAAATCTAGCAACAGGCAACATTAATAAGCGATTACACCATATTATTTGGTTAGCGACAACATGGAGCATTTGGCAAACGCGCAACAACATATTATTTAGAGGTGCTTGTATAGATATTGATTCTTTAACAGAGCAAATTATTTACTTTTCATGGTATTGGTTTATTGGTCGTTTAGGGAACAATGCAAATTTGGTTTTCTCAAATTGATGTAACAATCCTTTAGCCTGTTTACAATGTATGTAAGGCGATAGGCCGTGAATTGTAAGGGTTGAGTACCCCTTAACTGATGTATGTAAGGCAATAGCCTGTTTATTGAGGGAAACATTCCGCCACTAACTGATTTTAAATTTTGTTTGTAAAACAAGGTTTTCTTGTAGTGCTTGTACTCCTTATAATTCAAATTTTGATTATAAAAAAAAAAACTAATGTTCAGGTGGTGGAGAGAGAAAGGAACGATGAAAGAAAAAGTGCACGAAAGGGAGAGAGAATGAGATCGGCCAGGGAGGGCGGAAGAATTTTTGTTTTCTTTTCGAAATATAACTTTAACAAACAAAAATCCTAAAAAAGCCCCATTTTTCGAAATATAACCCAAATTTTTTTTTCTTTTCGAAATGTAACAAACAAAAATGCCCTACTTTTCGTTGTGAGGGAAAACACCTTTTGTAGGGCCGCGTCCATATGAAGGACGTGCCATCCATAGCACAACATCCATAGGTAGGACGTGCCTTATGCGTTGCAGCGTTCAACTTTGACTTTTTTTTATCTTGTTTTTACATACCAAAGGTTTAAGGGTTAGAAGGATTTATTAGGGCTTTGTTGTTTTCTTGGTAGGAGTGTAACCATTGTGTGCATGAATTCCTTTCATTTGTCGTTTTAGATTTCTGCACATATGTCAATGCACAACTTTGATTAACAGTACTAGAAAATTACTATTTAGAGAGGTAGAAATCCGTCGCAAAATAAAGTAAATTCTGTCACAAACATAAATAGCGACATAATTTGTGACAACCCATAATCCGTAGCTAAAACTGGCGTCGCAAACTGCTTGTGAGGGCTAAGTTTCCATCATAGCTCTTTCTAATCCGTCACAAATTAGTGGATTAAGATATCAAAATTTTTTTTGGTCTTATATGAAGTGGTAAATCCACCAAAAACTCACATTAATATTGTGAGATCTCGGGTTTGAACCCGGGTCACGACGTCCGGCCTAACAATTTCGGCATTTTTCGCTGAACAGTGACAAATTTGGAAATTCCTCATAAATAGCCATAAGAGCACCTGATTTAGCGACGGTTTATTCCGTCACAAACAGGGATTTTTTATTTTTTCCAAATATAAATAGATTAGCATTAATTAAAACTAAAATTAATCTAAAAAATCTAATTTAATTACTTAGCCTTCTCTTAAAATGCTTAGTTGTTGAAATTGACCCTCCAAGTATACAAGTTAGTATAAAAATCTTACGTTAATTTTGGTCATGGACGGATCCATATACGCCAATCAGAACTATCTTTACTCCTAGTTTTTGGATATGAATCATCACGGGATGATGATGCATGCAAATCGTCATCAATATTTGTTACCATCCCACAATAAAGTTTGCGTCTCAGGAGTAATATGAAACTTATAATGTGATTAATGAATCATAATTTTCAACTATTTAATATAGTACTAAATAATTATTGAGTAACACTCAGTCGAAAACTGTTCCCTGTACCTATAGACAACAATTTTCATGGACAACAATTTTTATGGTTTAGGCTACAGTTTTGAATTGTTATTTAAAAGCAAAAATGTTGTAGTGTCAGATATATAGTAGACATGAAATAAGTACATTAAATAAAACCACAAACCACCATAAAAAATTGTGCTCTACTAATTCATCAACTTAGTTGTAATTTTATTCTATTTGGTTGTCACTATTTCATTACCTCAATCAAATATGAGAGAGAGAAATCAATTCATCTTTCAAAAGTAAAAAACAGCATAAGCAATCGTTTATGAAATACAGCCCCACATAGTCACACATGCATATCGGATTGAAGCAAATCATCAAGTTATTCTACTTCATTCGGAATTTTTTTTTTAATTTTTTTTTCATTGCCACACAGTGTGGGAATTTATTAATGGCTTATACGGCTTTGGTGACTAATTTATTAAAAAACCAGAAATTTGGAACGTAGTGAATAATGGAGAAATCTATGCGTTTCTTAAACTATACATCTATAAATTTTCTTTATTCTTGATAATTTTTAAGCAATATAAACATGTAGTAATAAAATGTATAAATTTTTATCTACCAATTTTTTTTTAAATATTTAATAAATTTGTTTATAACATGTAGTAATACAATGTATAAATTTTTAATAAATTTCTAATTCGGACAATAATGAGGTTAATACACTAGTAATTAATAAATTTATTTATAAGTACTAACATTATAGCTTACAAAAAAAATTATAAGCTTAAAAATAACATAGCATTATTTATCAACTTAATGTTTCTCTAGGTCGCAGTAACACAGAAACATACGACACTTCTTAACGAAAGGAAATCGACATATATTGGAATCACAATCATCGTCAGTATAGCAAAAGAATTTATCTGCAATTAATGTCAAATAAGAATAAACGAATATTATTAAAAAGAGATGACAATTATGTATATGAAAAGAAAAACTTTTAGTGAAAAAAAACTTACTGTCATAGCTGGTTGCAAAAATAATTAGAGAAATAAAGATGATCAAAGCATAAACGAATTTAAAATTTTCAGCCATATTTTTCTTCTTTTACATATAATAAATAGAAAGTTAATTGGTTGGTCACTTTTATAAATAAAACCTTTGCATTGGTAATAACTTCATCAATTTAATTATATATGTTAGTGTCTCTTAAATATAGACTTTTAGACTTTATTGTTAACTTCAATTAAAAATTATTTTAAGTGTCTCTCAAGTACATCATCAATATATACTTTTCGACTTTATAATTTTTAAGGAGTTGCAAGAAGTTATTAATAAAATAAAAATTATTGTAAGTGTCTCTTAGGTACATAATTTGTTGTGTGCGGGGTGAATCTGTGTAAGGCTTGGTGTAGCTATAGCCACACCAGTTCAATTCAAATGTTTTATTTTGGGTGGGTGGGGTAGCTCAGTTGGCACTTGCTGACTGAGCAGGTGTAGGCTGTTGGTCAGGGGTTCGATCCTTGGCAGCAGCAATTGTAGTATTTTCTTTGTAAATATCAACTTTTTTTAAAAAAAAAAAATGTTTTATTTTAAAAAAAATAATTATATTTTATAAATAATTTTCGGATATTCTATATACATATTTGTACAAATATTAATGTAAATATTAGTTTAGAGTTTATTATTAATGAATGTAAGTTTTTTGATACACATATTAGTTTAAGTATTAGTACAAATATTAATTCATAATTTATTATTGGTGGCTTTAATTCTTTTGTAAAAAAAATTGGATAATTAATTGAATTTGTAGTATTGAGAAAAATTAGTAATTGAACTAGCATATAAATATGAAATAATAAAAAATCATATGTTTAATTAATATTTAATTTTTTCAAGTAAGATAATATGAGTTAAATTGGATTAACTTATCAAAATAAACTATAAACTAGTATAATTTTGGTCCAAGGTAAGGATTTTGTGAAGCATCACCCAATAGCGATATGCATGATTTAACGGATATTCGATAAGTTATGGTCAATTTTTTTTCGAATAAAAAATTTGTGCTTTTTTAGATATAGTTTGTTGATTTCTTTTTTTAATAAAAATTTTCTTTTTTGTTGCTGTTTTTTTTATTATTAGATAGATCTAACTCGTCCTTTCATTATCAAAAGAAAAATTCAACCTTACATAATTGACTTTTAAAATAAAAATCATTTCTCATTAAAAACGGATCTAATATAAAAATTAAAAACTTATTACTCTTAAAAAGTATATTTTAAATTTTCACCACTTTAACTAATATTTATACTTGTAATTGTTTTTTTGACAAAAGAGAAAACGATATTCATTCATTCCAATAATCGATAAAGTACATCATATGCAAATACAAATTCAACATCGCTAAAATCAAAAAGGATGAATCTGCGAACAAACTCACAGCATCCAAGTTAATAGCACAAAACGGCAAAATGCTTGCAAATAATATGATAAAATTAAAGTCACCGAAATGTCTATGCTTCCGGATCTGCAACGTTGATGCCCAAATCATTGATGAAATCTGCAATTGATTTAAATTGATTTAAATTGATCTTTCAATATGAACTGAAAGAACACCGCAACAAATATGAACTGAAAGAACACCGCAACAAGACGGGAAATCAACAACGTCATACCAAGATGACGACCAACACAATGCGACACTCTGGCGATGACAACACAAATACAAAAGAAAGCAACTAAAAAACTCAATCTATGTGAAAATCACTTATTTAAATTAAAACCAGGAAAAAGAACCTAAAACCACCCCTCATTAGAGGAGGAAGAAGAAAACTCAAGAAGAATATAAACTAGCGCCGGCAGGCACAACTTGTAATTTTTAGACAACTTTTTCTCTAGGTGGCAACTTGACTGCCCATTTTATAGAACTGGGTTACTCAGCCCATCTGAGTTGTCATAAATATAATGATTTACACTATTTATATTATTAAAAAGATTATAGTTTAATTATGGACAACATAACTTGTGATAATTACAAATTCATCCCACTCATTTACTGCGCACACTATCCTAAAAGCCATCATTTACACTTACAGAACCAACTAACCACCACACATTAATTCCTCTACAACTTTCAAAACTCAAATTTGCATATCAAGTGTGGGTGGTGTTATTTTAAGGAAAATAAAATTTGATTAGTTATAAAGAAAGACATAGTCGTATACCTATAATGTGTGGTCGTTAGTTTAATTTTTTGTCTTTGCAATTTTTCTATTTTTACACGAGATTAATTTTTATAGATTAATTTTGTTTACAATGTCGATAAATAAAAATTAAATTATTTTATAAACATGATCTTTGTATCTTATAATAATTGTCACTTTTATAAATAAATAAAATAATCCAAAATGAATGTCATTAATATTTTTGGGTACGACATTTATAACATAATTTAAACTATAAAATGGGTCTTATAAAAGAGTTATATCAAAATATGAATATAATGATATATACTACTTCCGTCCCTAATTATAATATTTTATTTGACAAAAATATATTATTTATTTATCTTGTTTTGACCGTATTTTTTTAATAATATATAAATGTAAATATTAGCATATAAGATCTTGTTCAATTTGTTTTGATGACTATTTTCAAAATATTAAATTTTTATAATTTTTACTAATAGACAATTAAAGATATTAGTCATCAAAATTGTGCATTGGCGTATGTGCAGTGGTCAAACAAGATCTTATAATTAGGGACGGAGGTAGTATTAAATAAAAATATAAAAAAAATCACATTATTTTTTTTTCTTTTTCTCTTTATACACTCTTGTGAGAGTGTCTAGATCTTGTGTTCAAATTATTTTGATGCTTGCTATGAACCTAACATGTCTTACGGTCTTACCTCACTCGTTAAGGGCTTGCACTCGATGAATGTGTCTTTCAACGAGATGTTCATACTCGACACATTTCCCTAAAATGACAGGACGATTGTGGTCAACGAATTAGCTGAGATTGAACCGTTAGACTGTCCCAATTAAAATTCACAAGTGGTTGTTATTCTAATTTGGTGATATTGAGCGTTTAGATTGGGACTAATGATTTGGACTGACTAATGGCCAATTGTACTGGGCGGCTCCCTAGATCTTAGTGGGCTCGCCCCACCACTTGGGAGAACGGCCCAAATAGCTGGACCGGCCCATAACGACTAGATATTATCCCTTTCGGCTACCAGGTCAATAGCCATGTGGGTGAGAGATCCGGGAGAGCTCAACTTCCTCCCATATCTTAAGGAAAATGTAGGCTCCCCCTCTACTAGGGTTTGGACCGCCTATATATAGAGGCTCCAAACCCTGTCCAAAATACGTTCTACATCAATACTAGACTAACCTAGCTCTGCATATCTGTGGACTAGATATTCTCTTAAATAACCCTAGCAAGAACACCAATATACCAAAAGGCCCACTAAAATAGATATGACTTCCATGTGGTTCTCAAGCGACTATGGAAGCATATACGACCACGGAATGAGGGTTCATGGTTCCAATGTACGCTAGCATACACTGGATAAATGACACTCCATGGGATATTTGTGTTTGATCCTCTACACATAGGGGACCCCACCACATAGTAAACCCTAATATTCCTCTATATAAGCATTCATGCACTCACTCATAAGGTACACACATTCTACCCCAATTCAACACATTTTCTCACCTTATTGATATACACTTGAGTGTTGAAGTGTTAACATTATTGCAGCTACATTTTCCCCTGAAATACTAGGAGATCACACAATCACCATCAAAGACAGGTCTGACAAATTCACCTTCACTATCAGAATATTCTCATATGAACACTCAGTTCACATAACATGTCTTACTTCTCGATGAATATGTCATTCAATGAGATGTTCATACTCAATACACTTCCCTAAATCGAAAGGACGATTGTGGTTAACAAAATTAGTTGAGATTGAACCGTTAGACTGTCGCAATTGAAATTTATAAGTGATTATTATTCTAATTTGGTGAGACCGGGTGATCAGATTGAGACTTTGCAGTCCACTCATATGAGTAGTTTTCTTAAGTCACAATTTCTCCAAAATAGTTGAGATCGAATCGTTAGATTAATTGTTGAAATTTGATATCCCAAGTGATTGTTAGTTATGTAAGACTGTATGGTCTGACTAAAAACTAAAACTGAAATTTGGAATATTTACAGAGAAAAAAAGTTATTTAACACTTTTATATACAATTGGATTTTCTTTTTAAAAATCAAGTAAGATTAAATACTTAAACTAATAATCACAAGTTATTAAAAAAATCACTTGAAATATGCTATGATAATTTTATGCTCAAAATAAATAAAAGGCAACGTATGTCGAGTAGAATCAAAGACAAAGAGCTCGTTCCAAAAAATAGTGTTATCATTTTCATTTGATTAGATCATTGGTTAAATTAACTATTTATGTATTTGTCGAACCAAACCTCATATGTTTACATTCAATTTGACTTGATTAAATCTTCAATTATATATGAGTATTAGATCAACTTACAATTTGTACATAATTGTGTATTCTAGTCAATTCGTGTTTCAAATTTACTTTCAATATTGTGATTTTTAACATAAGGAATTATTAAATTTAAAGATAGTGTTTATTTTTTTTTGGTCCGTATGATAATGTAAATTTTTAATTAAAATATAATTTAAATTAATTGAATAACACTTGAATTTTTTTCAATTAAAATATAATTAAAACACATGTAAAAACAATGTAAAAGTATCAAAATGATTTTTTGTATTTTTTTTTAACGAATATCGAATGAAATCTTAATTTGTTTGTTTTCAGAACCCGTCAAAACAATTATCATTTTTTTTTAATTACATTAGTCTTTTTCTTTGTTACAAAAATATTACCAGTTTATTTTCAAAGGAAAAACATGGTTGTATCATCCTTAAATTTTTAATGAAAGTGAAAGTGGTGCAACAATGGCTGAACAGTGAGGCACTAAAGTTAGTGGAGAAACGATGTAAAGGTGAAATGGTGAACATCTAATTAGCTAATTGAATTGGAAATGATAAAACTCACAATTAATGCACTTGGGCTAGAAATGCAATTCTTAATAATAATGATGACACAATAATAAAATACACACATTTATCTAAGTTTGACAATTAGGATGGGTCAAATTACCCAATTTTGTGGAATGGGTAGATAAGAATTTGCCTTTTCTCTATATATTTGGTTTTGATAGATATACGGATTGATGTTTGAGTTTATATACCGAGGATTTCTATAATACATGTGTAAATTCTACATTTAAAAAATTGAATCGAAAGCTAAAAAAGTAACTATTTATTAAAAAATATTTAATATTATTCATCAGACGAATGTTTTGCTCCTTAACTTCAAAAAATATAATGAGACTAAATTACAATAAAAACATCAAGATAATTTGTCATAACTTAAATCACAAAGCAGACACAATTACAATAAGGAAAGACACTACTTGACAAGTAGTTAAATTATAACATCCATACTAATTTGTCTAGAATATTATACGTACATCAAATATTAGTACTGGATACATACAAATTTGTTCGAATTAATTTATACATAAGTACTAGAAATCCTAAATAGAAATACATAAGTCGGAATTCATGAGCATATGACTAAACATATGTTCATCAAGTTGATTAAACAAGAGTACAAGCAAGAAATCTAATGATAGATAAATTCCTAAAGAAAGTTCATTCTCTTGCTAAAATCATCAACTTTCTTCTCACCCCTATCATGTTCAACATGTTTACCTGAAATCAAAATGTGAGGAGTGAGGCAGTCACTTTGTATTAGTTGTTCCATCTACCTATGGGATTAGTCAAACTAATAATCCTCATTCTACGGTCGATCGACATATCATAATCATAATTAATTACATTTCATTAAAATACGGCTTAACAAATAATAATCTTGTTCATTTTACCAGGAGTCCAGGACTTTCTTGAGGTGAGTAGTCTCAGGAAAGCCTGCATACCCGGCTTCCTCCAAGGAGCTCAGACACCTCACAATCATTATCATGTGGAAATTCCTTGTGGAAGTCCAACCAGCAGCAAAGCTTCCTTGTGAAACTTACTTGGTGGCTCAAGGACCATGATTTAACATATTATCAAATAAATCTTATGATCAACTCTCTCGTTAAATAATGCTAAGATTAACCTAACAAGTCCATGAGTTCTACACCCTAAAACAATGTATTAGCATATTGTAATTAAGTCATGATCAGATTCACGATCAAATTCATGATAGTTAAAAAAAAAAAAAAATCAGTTTTTCCAGCTTGCAATGCAATGTGAATCGATTCACAGAACCATAGTGTGTCTGTCTGTGAATCGATTCATAGCATGCTATCGTAGGAACTCACTCGGTGATTGTAGCTTCTTTCAATTTCTTCAACACCAGTCTCCAAGCTTCAACCTCCAAAGTTATGATCCCTTGAATTCTCTGGAGCTGCAATGGTTAATCCATTACCCGTTAGAAAATTCATTGAATCCATAAATACTTACATATATGCATGATCCTTTAAATGATGAAGAATATGTGCTGGTGAGGTTTTGTTTTCTTAAATTGAAGGAAAAGGCGAATATGTGTATAAATTGGGTATATATAGTCCTTTACATGATTTTCCAATTATGCCCCTTTCTTAAACCAATTGGTCTCTCAGAAAATTTCTACCACTAATATTGGATAATTACTTGGTTTGTTACTTGGGTTATTACAAAAACGATAATTCCTATATTTGCTCATAGTTTATTTAGGGCGACTGTTTTTTTTTCTTTTCTAGTCACTACTTTTTTGAGTTTATCCCTAGGACTATATGACTTAGGTTTAGATTTGTAAATTTATTGAACATATATTTTTAAGCATAGAGTGCATAGACATTGCAAGACAAACATGACAACCCAATTATATTGACACCTTTAATTTTATTATTATCATTTACAGGGCCTTAATAAATTTATTAATAAATAAAATAAAGAAATACATAAAATATCTTAGGCAAACTCGGACAAATTCCGATAATATAATAACGAGTTTGGATAATTGTCTCATTAAAATCATAGCTAAAAATAAATAATGAGATAAAATCTCGTGAAGGAAAAGAAAGTGCAATTTTATAACATAACTAGCAACAAAACCAAAATGACCAACCATCATTTAAATATAATTAGAAATACAACTAGAGAAGTCTTATGTGATGCACCATGGTAACAAATTCGACCAAATAAAATCAAGAATTTGGAAACAATAATTACTTATTTTATGCCGAATGAGTACACATTTCTTATTCATGCATATATAATAGAAAGGGCGCCGAACTTCCTCTGGACAATCTTTACTTGTACTGCAGGGAATTGCTGCATTGTCAGATAAGAAAAAGGAATGTTATTAAAAAATTATATGATATTGTCTAAAAGATAAATTTAAATTTTGAAAATGGTCTGAAAAATGACATACCAAAACTTATACCATTGGTTACAACAAGTAAAGAAATTATGATGAAAGTATAAACAAACATGAAAATTTGAGCTATATTTTTCCTCATTTTTATATAATAAATAGATTTTTTTGTGTTCAAAAAAAAATTAAATAGATTTTCTTTTATCACTTTATAAGTAAAAACTTAATGTTTTGTTAACTTCAATTAAATAGTTTTGAGCACTTAGAAGTTGCAAGAAGGCAATTATAAATTTGGAATTAAAGTTAAATATCTCTAATTAATATGTTATGTTTACCCCTTTAACTCAGTCAATGTTTTTAAAAGATATTAAATGTCAAAAGCATCCCATAGTAATTTTTAACATCCCATCTGTCCTCTGTCAGGAAAAAAAAACCCATCTAACATTTTATCATCATAATAAAAATAAGAAAAATAAGGTTTAAGGGATTAGGCCAAAACCCAAACAAATAAAGATGTGGTGGTGCATGAACATCAATTGCCTCCTTAAAAGTTTTACTAGAAAAAATCAAGGTAAAGGGAAATGTGCAATGCAAAAGTAATATACATAGCTATCAGTTAAATCTATGCATCAGGGTCTCATGATTAACTCAACTGAAAAAATGCTGAAATTGTTAGGTTAGATATCGAGATTCGGGTTCGAACTCGGGATCTCACAATTATATGTGAGTTTAATTTCAGTGGATTACCACTTCATCTAAGAAAAAAATAAAAAAATTTATGCATATCAATACTAGCTATAGTCACTTAACCTTATTAAAATTCATTATATATATATATTTTTAATTATCTTATATTTTTTTTTTTGTCGATTTTAGCCATTGGTACGTATTTGATTATATTCTGAATAAACTTCCATAAATGCTAGGAATTTAAATCTAAGTGAATTATCTACTAGTTTATCTACGCTAGTAGGGAAAACCTTGTTGAGATTGAAATAATCAACACACATACGTCATTTTTCATTATTTTTTCTTAACAAGTACATTGTTTGACAGCTATGTAGTATATTTGGCTTAAGAAATGAAATTTGCCTCTAGGAGGTCTTTTACAACTTTTTTAATAGCCTCCGCTCTTTTTAAAGACTATTTCCTACGAAATATTAATGTTAAATATCTCTTGATCTCTCCTTGTAAATTGTGACTTGTGTTTTTATTTTTATATATATTTGTCATTCATAAATATCTCTAATTAATATGTTGTAGTTACCCCTTTAACACACTAAATGTTTTTAAAAAGATATTGAATTAAAAAAGTATCACATAGTAATTTTTAACATCCAACTCATCAGATTATCAAGAAAAAAAAAACATCCAACTCATCATTTGCAACATATCCAAATAAATATATTAAAATAAAAATACAAAAAATAATGTTTGCGAGGTTAAACCTTCAAGCAAACAAAGATGTGCGTCTGCATCAATGGTCTTTTCAAAATCTTCACTAAAATTTAGTTTTAACACCCGTGCTAATGCACGTTATTGACTTTTATTCGATATTTAAGTTTGATATTATTATATGGTAGAACATTTATTTAGAATCAAATATTTCAAAATTGTGAAATTACAACGAAGGATATAAAACTTGCAACGTGATTAAAAGTAATAACGATAAATTAGTAACTTTGGTGATAATTGATTTTAATATATTAGTAATAAACTCCAATGAGATAAAATCAAGGTGAAGAAAAAAGTGCAATGCAAGAAATTAAATTAAGCAAACCTTTTTATTTTGACAAATGAAAATTTAAATTAAGCATACCTAATATACATAGCTATCAGTTAAATCTAATTCTTGTTGTAAGCATCAAGGACAATTTATAGTCTTATTAAAATTCATTATTATACACACACAAATATATATATATATATATATATATATATATATATATATATATATATATATATATATATATATATATATAGGAGAGATCAAATTACACCGGTGTAACATTTGAGTAATGTTACACCGCTCAATAACACTTTAACGAATATAAATTTTACAAAATTCACCGTTTGATTGAAAGCTTATATCGTATAGATCATTCATGTTAAATTTTACAAAAATCTAAAATCGTTTGATATTTTATTGAGACCGATGAAGATTAATGGTTTATGCGTTTTTATTGAATACCTTTAATCTTGATCTATCTCAAAAACATATCAAACGATTTTAGATTTTTATACAATTCAACATGGATGATCTATACGATATAAACTTTCAATCCAACGATGAATTTTGTAAAATTTGTATTCGTTAAAGCGTTATTGAGCGGTGTACATTACTCAAATGTTACACCGGTGTAATTTGATCTCTCCCCCCCTCTCTCTCTCTCTCTATATATATATATATATATATATATAATATTGTTGTAAAAATTGGACCTAATCACAATAATAAACCACATAAAAATATGAGTATTTAAACAAATTCTATTGAAAATAAAAGAAAATAGAGATTAGCAAAACTTATCTATGATTGTTGTATATCGTTGTCGGCACTACCGCGAAGTAAGCAACCATCGAGTCTCAAATAGGGAGAATAGTAAACCATGAAATAATACCTGAGGTATGCTGATCGCACTGTCCTTAAGGATTTATCCGCCTCATAAGCGCAAATCCCCAGGATTCAACAGGTCCTTCCCGAATACGAATCATATCCGAGGTGACAGAACTCGCAAGAAATAATTAAACACCGGTGATGTAATCCACGAAGATAACTCAATTGTATGTGAAGAAGAAAATAATTTTCTATTTTAATAGTGTGAATTTTGATCTCATATAAAACAAAGGGAAGAGGAAGCAATCTCTTCCATGAGTATTTTCTCATTCTCATCCTATTTATTTTCTTCTTGGTATCTTTCTTATAAGCACCATACATTGGATCCTCTCAAAAATATTAACCTTCCAATCATAAAATCCTAGTAAATAGTATTGAAAACCAATTAATAAGAATTAAAAGCTAAACATTTACTGGATAATATGTTATGACTTGGTCACAAATAAATTTATTAATTTAATTATGGGTCATGTTAACTTGTGCCCTAATGACACATGTTAAGCTACCTAAAAATAGAAATATAGCATTTAATGATATAAAAAATTTAATGTTTAGATAATTGAATACACCACAAGTTCAATAAATTTTTTCCACATTTATCTTCTTAACATGTGCCCTTAAGGGCACAAGTTAACATTCTCCTTTAATTATTATACAATAATTAACTTTAAAATAAATTATTCTATAAAATATCCAACAAAAATATTTCATTTAGAGCTAAGAATGCAATTTTGGATGGTGGAGGGCGGAGGAGGACTAAAAATATTAGCACTCCATCTCCAATTTTGCATGTTAACTATCTGTTTAGTGTAGCAGAGATTAAGGAGTGGTTGTTAATTCTGATGGTCACAAAAGTTCAGGTTCGGATGGGTTCAACTTCTCGTTCTTAATTTAAGAGATTTTGGGACCTTTTGAAGGATGAGGTTAGGATTATGTTTGACCAGATCTTTTGGAAAGCTGATTTGCCGCGTAACTTAACTTCTTATTTATCACTCTCATCCCTAAAATTGAAGCTCCCCTTAAGATTGGTGATTTTAGACCTATTTCTCTAGTAGGGTTCTTGTATAAGCTTGTTTCTAAAGTGTTGGTTGGTAGATTGGCTTTAGAACGTCATGCCAGTTTGTTATCTCCAAACCAGACATGTTTTATTAAAGGGAGACAGTTGGTAGATGGGGTGGTTGTAGTAAATGAGGTGATTGACCAGGCTAGAAAACTGAAGAGGGATTGCTTCATTTTTAAAGTGGACTTCGAAAAGGCTTATGACTCTGTCAGTTGGAGCTTTCTCGATTATATGATGATAATATTCGAGTTTGATTTGAAGTGGCATAGCTGGATCCGAGCTTGTGTGTTTATCAGGAATCTAGCGGGTTTAGTTAATGGGTGCCCGACCGAGGAGATAATATTCAGAGGGGCTTAAAGCAGGGTAATCCGTTAGCTCCATTTCTATTCGTTTTAGTGGTGAGTGGCTCACTGGTAGAATTAGGAGGGCGGAGGAGATTTGAATGTTTAAAGGTGGGAAACACTGGCTTATCCGTGTCCCATCTCCAGTATGCAGATGAAACCATCTTTTTAGGGGAAGCATCTGCCGAGAACTTGTGGATGCTAAATTCTATTCTTCGCTGTTTTGAGACGGCTTCTGGTCTCAACGTTAACTTTGCTAAGAGAATTGTTATGGATGTGAATGCCAGTACTGACTTTCTTAATTTGGCTGAGAGGTTCCTCCGATGTTCGGTTGGCTCTATTCCTTTTACTTATCTTGGGCTTCCCGTTATATTCAATGAATCGAAAAAATAACTTACTTATAATTAAGGATGGAGGGAGTAAAGGTTAAGGCCAGCCTCAGCCTTAGGCCAATTAAAAAAATGTATTTTTTTTAATGTAATATAAAAAGTCTGAAAAAAATAAATATATTATTTCTTCAAGTATTAAAAGACCTCAATAAAATAAAAAATTACTGGATTAAACATGTTGTTGGGTCATCACGAGGGGGCAGCCGGGGGATCATCCACATTGGGCTTAAGAACAACTCTACAAGTGAGTTGGACACCACACTCTTACCCAAAACCTTAAGGTGTTAGGTTTATGGGTCATCTCACTTATAAAGTGTTCAACCTCCACTTTTCTAAGCAATGTGGGACTTAACCACTCACACTTGCTACAACAATCTCCCCCTCAAGTGTGAGTCTATCCACTCTTGGATATGCTCCCCCTCAAGCGGAAGCTTTCTTCATCCTACACTTGTACCGCCGTAAGCCACACTGCTCCACGGGACTCGCCGCCTGACCACCTTTGTCAGGAAGACTTTCGATACAAGGAGCCAGTTCAACCCTTCGTCGAACCATCGGCTCTGATACCACTGTTGGGTCATCACGAGGGGGCAGCCGGGGGATCATCCACATTGGGCTTAAGAACAACTCTACAAGTGAGTTGGACACCACACTCTTACCCAAAACCTTAAGGTGTTAGGTTTATGGGTCATCTCACTTATAAAGTGTTCAACCTCCACTTTTCTAAGCAATGTGGGACTTAACCATACCAATTGTTGTTGTAGTTTCAGGTGGTTGTTGATGTACCTGTGGTATGTTATTGGTTGGTGTCGGCTCAATTTCTACCTGAATGGCTTCTTTGTTAGGACTTCCTCCTGCTGATTCTGTCACTTCTGGTTGTTTCAACATAAATTGCTCATCAAAAACAACATCTCGACTCAGAACCATCTTCTTTGAAACCGGATCCCATAACTTAAACCCCTTCACACCTTTAGAGTAACCGACGAAGACACACTTCTTCGACTTTGGATCAAGTTTGGATCGATCTTCACTGGATATATGCACAAAAGCTGGACACCCAAAAATTCTTAAATTGTTAAGATCAATGGGTTTACCTGTCCATACCTCCTCTGCGACTTTCCCCTCCAAAGAAGCCCGTGGTGACCTGTTAATAAGATAGCACGCCATGTTAATTGCCTCTGCCCAGAAACCTTTTGAGAGTCCTGCATTCAACCGTAGACATCTTGCCCTTTCAGTTAAAGACCTGTTCATCCTTTCTGCAACACCATTCTGCTGCGGTGTCTTGCGAACTGAAAAATGCCTCTGAATACCATGTTGCTCACAAAATTTCTGAAACTGTGAATCGGTGTACTCTGTCCCATTATCTGACCGTAGATACTTGATTTTTCTGCCTGTCTGATTCTCTACCTCTGCCTTCCACAATTTGAACTTTGAAAAGACTTCAGATTTGTGCTTCATGAAATAAACCCAAAGCTTGCGAGAAAAATCATCAGTAAAAGTGACAAAGTACCTTGACCCTCCCATGGATGCTTCTCTAGTTGGTCCCCACACGTCAGAATGTACATAATCAAGAATCCCTTCTGTTTTGTGTTTCCCAGGTTTGAACCGAACACGACACTGTTTCCCAAGAACACAATATTTGCATAAATCCATTTTGCAGCTACGAACACCCTTCAACAGACTCCTCTTATGAAGTTCTATCATCCCACGTTCACTGAGATGACCCAAACGCAGATGCCAGAGTTTTGTTGCATCATTATCAGACTCAACCGACGCAACATCACCTCTTATGAAGTTCTCCATGTACTGACTCTCCAATTTATCCCAAACTTCCTTCGGAGTTGTTAGATCAAGGATATGATGCATGACCTCGTCTGAAACGCACAAGCGTATCAAACCCGCCGCCTTCTCCTTCATCTCTGTCCAGTCGGTGTCGTCCATGTCTGCCGGCTTCGTCTCGCGCAACGCCTTCTGTAGACTCTGTTGCGCCAACAGATCCTTAACCCTTCTCTGCCATAATCCGAAATTGCCCGTCCCGTCGAACCTTGCCACTTCGAATTTCGCAGGATTAAGCGTCATCACTGATACCAATTGTTGTGCACAAATAGTAACAAAAGGTAATAATAACGAAATTGCAAACAATAAGAACACAAGAAGTTTGATAATGGAGTTCCCCTTAGGTACGTCTCCGGCTGCAGAATTCTTTCATCTAATAGAAACGAGCTGTAGTGAATTCTGCAGCCGGAGACGTACCTAAGGGGAACTCCATTATCAAACTTCTTGTGTTCTTATTGTTTGCAATTTCGTTATTATTACCTTCTGTTACTATTTGTGCACAACACATGTTTTTTTCTCCCTATAAATATATCAAATTTTATTTTAGGTTAAACATGTTTTTGGTCCTATAAATATATAAAGTTTTGGTCTCTCAAATATTTTTTGTCATGAATTTTGGTCTTTGCTTTTCAGTTCTAAAATATAAGCAGATATGAGTCAAAGAAACTTAATTTATTTGGTTAAAGATTTGGAACAAATACATTCACTTTTATTGACCTAGTTTTGCTTATATTATGGGACGGAGGGAGTATATCATTATAGGATCAGGATTTGCTGCGGTAATAAAACCACGCAGTTTCACCTTGTTTTGTATCTCAGTCGTTGATTATCAGATCGAACGGATCAAATTAACTCATTTATTAAATTAATAGAAATGATCACAATCACACGATTCTAATCGGACGGCCCTATAAATATATCAAATTTCATTTTGGGTACATGTTTTTGGTCCTATAAATATATAAAGTTTTGGTCTCTCAAATATTTTTTGTCATGAATTTTGGTCTTTGCTTTTCAGTTTACTCGTGTACTCTCTCCGTCCAAAATATAAGCAAATATGGGTCAAAGAAACTTAATTTATTTGGTTAAAGATTTGGACCAAATACATTCATTTTTGTTAACCTACTAAATTTGCTTATATTTTGATTTTGGGACGGAGGGCAGGGGCGGAGCCAGGATTTAAACATAGGGGGGACCAAGTCTAAAAGGAAGAATTTTTTTTTTGGTCAAGCTAAAAGGTATAATTTAGTATATAGAAAAAGTAAATTTTCAAATGCACTACTTCTTCACTATCTCTCTCTTTTCCTCTTAAAAAATGAGGGAATTATTTTTTCTCTAACCAATTTTCAACCTAACAAAAACACAATTTTTTTTTTTCCGTGAGCTTAGCTCAGTTGGTAGGGACATCATATATATTATGCAGGAGTCAGGTTTCAAACCTAGGACATTCCATTTATTTACCTTAAAAGTGAAATTTCTAGTCACTAGACTACTAGCGAAAAACACAATTTTTCAAATAAATTTAGATAAGACAAATGCAAGCACTAACATAATCTTATGAAAAAATAAAGTTAATCAGGTGTTAATTCTTAAAATAAAAGATCTAGCTCAAAGTGGGATAGAAAAATAAAGTAATAACTTACCAAGACAACAATACAATAAAGAGTATATATATTAAATTTAAATCTACTACTTGGAAAGAAATTGGAGATGAATGGAATTGGAGAAGAAGACAAAATAAGTGGTTCAAAGCTTCTTTAGGGTTTTGCAATTTGGAGATTGGGAGGAGGACAATTAAGTTTTACTTCTCAACTTATTTTATTTTATTCTATTATTATTTCTTGTGTAGTTTACAATGTTAATAAAAGGCTATTTTACCATAAGAAGCAAGGTCCAATAGCTAGATATGTATAATACTATTAGTACTAGTAAAAAAATTATGAAAAGGCTAGGGGGACTACAGCCACCCCTTGTCCCCCATGTACCTCCGCCTCTGACGGAGGGAGTATATCATTATAGGATCAGGATTAGCTGCAGTAATAAAACCACGCAGTTTCACGTTGTTTTGTATCTCAGTCGTTGATTTTTAGATCGAACGAATCAAATTAACTCATTTATTAAATTAATAGAAATGATCACAGTCACATGATTCTAATCGGACGACCCTATAAATATATCAAATTTCATTTTAGGTTAAACATGTTTTTGGTCCTATAAATATATCAAGTATGGTCTCTCAAATATTTTTTGTCATGAATTTTGGTCTTTGCTTTTCAGTTCTAAAATATAAGCAGATATGAGTCAAAGAAACTTAATTTATTTGGTTAAAGATTTGGAACAAATACATTCACTTTTATTGACCTAGTTTTGCTTATATTATGGGACGGAGGGAGTATATCATTATAGGATCAGGATTTGCTGCGGTAATAAAACCACGCAGTTTCACCTTGTTTTGTATCTCAGTCGTTGATTATCAGATCGAACGGATCAAATTAACTCATTTATTAAATTAATAGAAATGATCACAATCACACGATTCTAATCGGACGGCCCTATAAATATATCAAATTTCATTTTGGGTACATGTTTTTGGTCCTATAAATATATAAAGTTTTGGTCTCTCAAATATTTTTTGTCATGAATTTTGGTCTTTGCTTTTCAGTTTACTCGTGTACTCTCTCCGTCCAAAATATAAGCAAATATGGGTCAAAGAAACTTAATTTATTTGGTTAAAGATTTGGACCAAATACATTCATTTTTGTTAACCTACTAAATTTGCTTATATTTTGATTTTGGGACGGAGGGCAGGGGCGGAGCCAGGATTTAAACATAGGGGGGACCAAGTCTAAAAGGAAGAATTTTTTTTTTGGTCAAGCTAAAAGGTATAATTTAGTATATAGAAAAAGTAAATTTTCAAATGCACTACTTCTTCACTATCTCTCTCTTTTCCTCTTAAAAAATGAGGGAATTATTTTTTCTCTAACCAATTTTCAACCTAACAAAAACACAATTTTTTTTTTTCCGTGAGCTTAGCTCAGTTGGTAGGGACATCATATATATTATGCAGGAGTCAGGTTTCAAACCTAGGACATTCCATTTATTTACCTTAAAAGTGAAATTTCTAGTCACTAGACTACTAGCGAAAAACACAATTTTTCAAATAAATTTAGATAAGACAAATGCAAGCACTAACATAATCTTATGAAAAAATAAAGTTAATCAGGTGTTAATTCTTAAAATAAAAGATCTAGCTCAAAGTGGGATAGAAAAATAAAGTAATAACTTACCAAGACAACAATACAATAAAGAGTATATATATTAAATTTAAATCTACTACTTGGAAAGAAATTGGAGATGAATGGAATTGGAGAAGAAGACAAAATAAGTGGTTCAAAGCTTCTTTAGGGTTTTGCAATTTGGAGATTGGGAGGAGGACAATTAAGTTTTACTTCTCAACTTATTTTATTTTATTCTATTATTATTTCTTGTGTAGTTTACAATGTTAATAAAAGGCTATTTTACCATAAGAAGCAAGGTCCAATAGCTAGATATGTATAATACTATTAGTACTAGTAAAAAAATTATGAAAAGGCTAGGGGGACTACAGCCACCCCTTGTCCCCCATGTACCTCCGCCTCTGACGGAGGGAGTATATCATTATAGGATCAGGATTAGCTGCAGTAATAAAACCACGCAGTTTCACGTTGTTTTGTATCTCAGTCGTTGATTTTTAGATCGAACGAATCAAATTAACTCATTTATTAAATTAATAGAAATGATCACAGTCACATGATTCTAATCGGACGACCCTATAAATATATCAAATTTCATTTTAGGTTAAACATGTTTTTGGTCCTATAAATATATCAAGTATGGTCTCTCAAATATTTTTTGTCATGAATTTTGGTCTCTGCTTTTCAGTTAACTCGTGTATATCATTATAGGATCACGGTTTGTTGTAGTAATAAAACCACGCAGTTTCACGAAGTTTTGCATCTCAGCCGTTAGTTATTAGATCGAATGGATCAAATTAATTCATTTAAAAAATTAGTAGTAATGTTCACAGTCACACGATTCTAATAGGACAGCCCTTAGCCGTTAGGAAATCCGTTTCCATCATTATCGAATTTTTTTTAACACGGGATTCAATGTGAAAAGGGGTCTTGAAACTACGCTCTCTCTAATGCGAACCCTTCCCCTCTCTATTGAACCCCCGCTATCCAAACCCTTGCCTTTGCAATTTCTGTAGCCGACAGCCTTTCCCTGACGCCCTCCTTTTCTGCTGCGCCGCCTTTCTGGGATCACTTAGTCGCCGTGTGACCGAAATTAAGTATCAATTAATAGTTTATTTTAAATAATAGTTTATCTTATGTCATTTTACATTTTTATCCTTTAGGATTCAGAGGCACAATGACTTTAAATACAAGAGGTTATGGCTCGTTTCTCTCTATGTGGTTAGTTTATGGGTTCGTTTTCATGGATTAGGAATAGTTGATTAAGGTTGAATAGTCTAAGATTCAATTCGGACTGTTGGCCCGAAAGAGCATCGTTGCTTGTTGCTTATGTGGCGGTGACTTGTGGCTGTGTATAAATTATGAAAAATATTATGCATAACATAAACAATAATCATATATAAATTTACTCTTTCAGTACCAATTTACTAGAAAACTTATGCTTAAAAAACAGATTCATTTTTCAACTTATTTTATTACTTTGGCTCACAATAACACAAAAATAAACGACACTTCCTAACATAAGGAGGAGAGCGGCATATATTGGAAGTACAATCATCATCATTATAGCAAAACAACTTATCTGCAATATCAAAAAAGCATAAAGGAATATTACTATAAAGGGATGAACGATTATGTATAATATAAAGATTAAAGAGTATACTTTGAAATAGGTGTGAAAGCTGAGAACTTACTGTCGCTGGCAACAAGAATAATGAGAGAAAAATATATGATAAAAGCTTGAATGGATTTGATAATTTTAGCCATTGTTTTTCTCTTTTGCATACAAGAAATTGAAAATTAGTTGATGACTTTATAAATAAAATCGAAGGCATTGTTAACTTCAAATTAATAGTTTTTAGTACTTACAGATTTGTAAGAAGCCATTTTTAAATTTAAATTAATTAAAGAATTATTTTAAGTTCTCTTATGATGGTACATCAATGTGTTGTACTTGTATATATATTTTTAAGGCTTAATTAGTAAAATGGTCCCTTAAAGACATTTTAGGTTTCATATTAGTCCCTTAAAGAAAAAAAGGTTCATTTTGGTCTCTTAACTATATGACTGTTAGTCACAATGGTCCCTTCTGTTAGTTTTTAACACAAAATGTATTAGGTGGACTAACATTACATTTGGTCCACCATAGATCTCAATAAATCTCTTAATTTAAGCCGTTTGATCTTATTGAAAAACAATAGCCATTAAATTTTGAATGTCCACCATATCTAACGGTGCACCATTACCAACTAATTTTCTTTTCTATTTCTTCATCTTCTTCCTTTACCTTGTTCTTCATTTTCATCATCATGTTCATAAATTCAACAAATAAATCCAGAAAAACACAAAAAACACATAAACAACAAAATGAAATGGTGCAGGCGTGGAGGGATTTGGTTTTTACTGGTTTTTTTTCCTTTCTCTGCTACTGCTCTATTTTCGGATTCATAGGGTTGTTAAACAACAAATAAATCTAGAAGTTTTGGATTCATGGGGTTGTTAAAAATCAAAGTTTGATTTTTCGTATCTGGGTTCATGGGATTCATGGTAGTTGCTAAAATCAAACCTTTGATTGACATTAAAAATCAAACTTTGATTTTTCGGATCTGGATTCATAGGAGTTGCTTAAAAGTTAAAATCAAAACTTTGATTAACATTCAAATTCAACCTTTGATTATAAAAGCAATTAAATAAATAAAAAACAGAAATCGGTATGGAATTAGAATGAATTGGAATCGGAATGTTGGAATGTGATTTATGTGAAGATGATGATGCGAGATCTGCAAAAATGGTGAAGAAGGGGAAGGAAGAAGATGAAGATCTGCAAAAATGGTGAAGAAAGGGAAGGAAGAAGATGAAGATCTGCAAAAAAAAAAAAAAAAAATTCCTTGACTTGCCACGTCATTACAAGTTAACGTTTTCCGTGAAAATTAGACGGAAGGGACCAATATGGTTAAGGTATATGTCTTTAAGGGACCAATTCAGACCTTTTTTTCTTTAAGGGACCATTATGAAACTTAAAATGTTTTTAAGGGACCAATTAACTAATTAAGCCATTAAATTTTTAACTAGCTCTGTTGATGGTAACCTCTGTAAAAATTTCATACGAAACTTTTGATGATCATCATAGATCATTCAATTTTATAAGGTGAATATTTCATACGCAATACTTTTTAATTATATTTATAGGGTGAATATTGTATAGTAGTCCCATTATAAAATTATCTTCGTCATTGTAATAATTGTGGTCTGGTGTATGATATCTATAGAGTGAGGTAAAATTACTGGTGATAACGATCGAAAATTATTTATGTTAGACAACAAATATTTTTCCTTTCGTTAAAAAAAAAAACATATATTTGTCCAATTTTTTTTCTTCATATTCATCAAATAACAAATATTTGTTTAGTGATTTATTTTATGCCTAATGACAAATATTTATCTTGTGTGTTTTTGTATGTTTAAAATTATTAAGGATAAATATACTTTTTGTAATTTTTTTATCTATCAATGTGAAACATCTATCCTATCCATGAAATAAAAAAGTAGGCACGCATATTAATATATGAGTAAAAACTTAGGTCACGCAAAAATTATAAAAAAATAGCCACGCATATTAAAATATGAGTAGAAATATAGATCGGCGCAGAAATATTGGTCAGCGTAGAGATTAAAAAAAATAGGCACTCGTATTTTATATGATTAGAAATATAGATTCCTGTTGAAATTATATAGAAAAAACTGACACACACATATTAATATATGAGTAAAAATATTGGTCCTCATATAAATTATAGAAAGTAGACACTTGTATTTGTTAATATATGAGTAGAAATATATGTCTCCGTGAAAATTACAACTTCCGTCATTTAAGACTCTCTTGAGAATTTTCTTTGTCCCTTTTTATAAGCTCTCTTTCCAATTTCCAAGGACAAATATAGGTTCGTGTACAGATTATAAAAAAGTAGACACGCGTTTTATTGCATGAGTAAAAATATATGTTTGCATGGAAAGTGTAAAATAAAAATAGACACGTATAATATATGAATAGAAATATAAGTTGTCATCAAAATTACTACCTATGTCCGTAAATATAAGACCATATTTTTCATCAGTAAAAATTTCCGCATTAAAAAAAAAAATACAGACACGCGTTTTGCTATATGATTAGAAATATAGGTCCCAATAAAAATTACCACTATAAAAAAAAAATCAATGTAAGGTAATCAAGATTTATTATTATGAGGTTTTTGATATCCGGATCCAGCACAATACTACTGTGACGGGTATCCGTCACAGTACAACTCATGCTCATACTATCTCAGTTACAAAGTTTTCCGGTAAATACACCGATTCTTCTACATATTGATATTCCTACAAGGAATAACTCATGTAAAGATACATGCAAATTCACCCACTACATACACCTTATTATAAGTATCGAGGACAATACTCACCCAGGGAGACCAATTATATTTCTATTGTAAGTATCGAGGACAATACTAGTCATTTACCTTTAGTAAAAACCTCACGTAAAAATCTTGATTATCATTATTTTTTTTATTACACTTCATTTTATATTTTTTACTCATCTTATAGCTTTTCGTAATAGGCATGGAAAAAATTCAAAAAGAGACAACAATAAAAAAATGATAGTAAAAAAATTAGTTGTATGAATAATAATGCATCGAAGAAGTGACAACATTATAAATTAAAAATAAAAATATTTATTCATTTTTTGACAATATCACACTCATTTAGTGGTTTTTATGATAACAAATATTTAACTTAATAAAATGAACAATTTATCTAACTGCGTATTCAACATAGAAATAAGAAACAATTTAAAAAATATTAAACACAATCTTATAATCATCTACCCATTGGGATTTAGAATAATCCTTTAGATCAGCATCACACCGAGGCTTCATAAAAAATAAGGCCATTAAATATTGTTGATCCAAACTAATCATCATCTAGACCGCAAAAGAAAACGTCTCAGTATATGATATGTATATCGTCTAGACAATCTACTAAAGACAACAAAAAAAGATTATGTTCGTCTGCACTCAAAAAATGATCATTTCATCATCTAGAAAACATAGAAGATCAGAAAATGAAAGTCAACATCCATCATCCGCTAGATACTCGTTGAAGACTTTCATCGTCTTTACCAACTCATCTTTATATACTAGCACAAGGGAATATGAAGAATGAAAACATTTGTTGATCAAAGCTGTAACATTCCAGAAGATTTTACGTATTGTCAACTGACCCTACAAATCAATACGAGTTTTTTCAGACTGTCTTGTCCTCACTTGCACACTTTTCGGGAAACTTCTCATAAAGTCACACATCTAAAGACTACTCCAAGTCAAGCACGCTTAATTGTGGAGTTCTTATCGAATGAGTTACCGAAAAGAAGATGCATCTTGTTGATATAGGTAGTTGATAGAAATTTAGCAAGTGTACTAAATAGTCGTCAAGTAATAAAATCAAAGTTCGTATCCACAGGGATTGTTTCAATCTCGACAAAACAATTGAATTAATTTAGGATTAATAATTAAAATGCAAAGGGGGGAGTTTAACTTGGTTTGTATTTTTATCATAAAATTAGAAATAGCTTGGGATTCAAATTGAATGAAAGAAAAGCGATCGATCCTTTTGGTTCATCTAATTACTATTTCTCTTGGTAATTTCATGTATGATTACAAATTACTCAATTTAGTTTCATGATTAGATTAAATCTCAAGTGATTATGCCCAATGTCGTGGTAACATAATCCTCTTCCTTGATCATTGATTCCTAATGTCTTCGATAATCTATGATCAATTGAGGAATATAAACTTTAATCTGTTAAATCTCAATTAACAATCTGATATGTCTTAAGTGAAATTTAATTGATCAATTATTCCTAGATCGGTGATTTATTCCTATCGTCATAGTAAAACAAATCATTGAAATCATCATATAAGTCGCGAATTCATACAAAACATTAAACACAAGGAATAATCAAATAAACTAACTTCGTAATTCATTAATCATATCAAATGATAATTATATTGTTGAAGAGAAATAATAATAATCAATAACAAGCTAATGGAGATTAATATACACAACATACATGATATAGCTGACAAGAAACGAGCGATCAAGTTTACTCTATAACACGCTTTGGTAGTGTGATTAGCTATACATTTCAGGAATATCAAAATCAAGTGCAGCTCTTAGAACTTACTCTTTCTTAGAAAAGCAATACATTGCAGTTTGTGCTTCATTTTGCTTTGAATTGTTTTAAACACAATCTTTGTTGTAATATCTTATAAGTCCTTAGGTTGAGGCGAAGAAGTCCTCTACTGTGATGTAGTATGTCCTTAAGTTGTTAAGGCAGGAAATCTAAGTGACTTGATACTTTTGGGGAGCATGCATCTCATTATATGGAGCTTTCAGGCTTCAAATACAGTCATGACTTGGCCAGAGACAAGAATCAGAAAAAATTGTTAAAGGGTGGTGAAAATTTGTGATTCTCCATTATAAAAATGACTTTGTCTAATACGGAAGACTTCACAAAGTCTTTTATGATGCACAAGTTGTCGATATTATTCTAGCGAATATAAATTTTACAAAATCCACCGTTGGATTGAAAGTTTATATCGTATAGATCATCCATAATTTTTTTTAAAGAAATAAAAAATCATTTAATATATTATTGAGATCAATCAAGATTAACGGTATTCAAAAAAAATTCATAAACCATTACTGGGGATGTTCTTGAAGGGAGATCAACACTTCGGCATGGGGATGTTTTGTTTTATGGATGGGTAGGAGGGAAACATGCTTGTGTAGATTTGACTGGAGTTTTCCCACTTGTGGGACTAAGTGTGGGGATTTTGGTGTAGGACGGGAAACCTTCAAAACTGCTTCAACCAAAACGGTCAAACATGAGAAAGCGTGTTCTGACAACCAACATGTTTTATACCGTTTGCATTTGACACAATTAGTTTTTTAGCACCAGAGTTTGTAGACCATCTGAAAAGAGTTCAAAGGGTCATCCGTAGTAATGTTGTGTCGCCTAGGTTTATAAATGTAATTTTTCAAAAAAATTAGGTTTTGCTATACATAAAAGGTCTAGCCGAGCAAATTGTTGTCCGTCTCCCTCCGGCCTCATTTATAAACAAAAGTTGACAAAAAATTTGACTTTAAATATAAGCAAAAGTAACGGAATTAAACTCTATTTAATGCTATTGTTCATAAAAAAAATGTTGTTCCAAAAATACCCTCACTAATTATTTTACTTTTTAAAATAATTGCATTTTAGTTTATAAATAAGGCTGGAGTATCTTATATATATATATATATATATATATATATATATATATATATATATATATATATATATATATATTTAATTGAAATGGGTAAACGCAAATATTATAATTGGCTTCTTGCAACTTCTAAGTGCTAGATATTATTTAATTGAAATTAACAAAACATGAAATTTTTACTTATAAAGTGATAACAAAAATCTATTTACTACACGCAAATAAGAACAAATATGGCTCAAATATACATGTTAGTTTTTGCATTCATCATCTTTCTTTCTTTACTTCTTGTTATAACTAGTGGTGATGGTGGTCCTGGTATGTCATTGTTCAGACAATTTTCAAAATTTCAAATTTATCTTCTAAATAATATTATTTCCCTTTTTAATAATTTTATTTTTTCTATTTGACAATGCAGCAACTCCATGCTTCACAGATTTTGACTGCCCTAATAAATTTTTTTGCAAAGATAAGTTTTGTGCACCCATTTGATAGATAACGTACCACTACACACATGATCTATATTATTTTAGATCTTTAATGTATAATTAAAATAAGTAATTATGGTTTTCAAATTTTTGACTTCATGTGGTTGAATTTGTTACCATGGGGAATCAAATAAGATTTCTCTAGAAATACAATAGGTAATTATAGATTTAAACTATGCTTGGTTGCTTTCATTGTGTTTGGTCTTCGTTGAAACTGTACTCTTTTTTCCTTTTAAGGTTTTTAATGAGACAGTTATCCAAACATTTTATTGTTTTTTTGGGTTTTGGCCTAGTCCCCCCAAAATATCTTTTGTATTTTTTATTTTGTTTATCAATAAAATTCTCACGGTATTGCAAAAGATAGCAAAAAAATTTAGGTAAGGTTACTAAGATTTGGATTGTCATGTTTCTCTTGCGATGTCTTTTCACTCTAATTTTTTTTAAGAGCAAAATGTTGAATATGAAGAATTGAATTCATTTAATACATTTATTATGATGCCTTAGTGATCAAAACTTCAATCATGTTACTGAAAGTTATTCATAGGATTGAGTAAGAAAAAAAAAATGAAGCAATCAAACATACATAAAGCGGAACATACTAGAAAAATTAAAAGATGTTGGCACGAACTTGTTCCACTTAGCATATATTCCCTCCGTACCACAATATATGTCGCTTTTGTTAACTATTGAGATTATTCAAAGAGAAAAGGAGGCTAGGGTTTTCCATTACAATAAACCAAAAAACATGAGGAACAAGAGTTACAATAGAGTATATAAACTAGGGATTATAAAAGACTAAACTACCCCTACAATAATAATATAACTATTATTTAACATCTCCCCTCAAACTCACGATGTGTTAACATGGAGCATCGAGAGTTTGTCAATTAAGAAACGAAAACGTTTAATAGAATGCGTCTTCGTGAACAAATCAGCAATCTGCAAGGAGGAAGTAATAAACGGCAATGTAATGGTATCATGCTGAAGATGATGACGTGTGAAGTGACAGTCTATCTCAATGTGTTTGGTACGTTCATGAAATACAGAATTATGGGCAATTTGAATGGCACTCTTGTTATCACAATACATAGGAGTTGGTTCAGAAAGAGTCACACCCATATCAAAAAGTAACCAACGCAACCAAACTATTTCAGTAGTGGTAGATGCCATAGCACGATACTCAGCTTCTGTAGAAGAGCGGGAAACAATATCTTGTTTCTTACTCTTCCAAGAGATAAGAGAATCTCCAAGAAAAATACAAAAAACATGTGGTAGACTTACGGTCAGTAGGATTACCAGCCCAATCAGCATCAGAGTAAGCTCGTAACTCTAAGGAAGAGGATGACGGAAACAAAAGGCTCTGAAATTGAGTTCCCTGAAGATAAAGGAGAATACGAAGCACGGCTGCCCAATGTAATGTAGTGGGAGAAACAACAAACTGACTAACAACATGCACTGCATATGCAATATCGGGTCTAGTAATAGTAAGGTAGACCAAGCTTCCAACCAAAGTACGATACAAAGTAGGATCGGATAGAGGAACCCCATCAGAGGGAACATATTTCACATTCATCTCTAAAGGACTGTCTACTGCTCGAGTATCAGAGAGACCAGCTTGCTCAAGAATGTTTGCAATGTACTTGGATTGCGATAAAAGATAACCCTTATGAGAATAGGCAACTTCAATCCCTAAGAAGTAGCGAAGAGGACCTAAATCCTTCATTTCAAATCTTTTAGCTAACTGTAATTTCAACTCACAAATCCCATCAATATCATCACCTGTAATAATCATATCATCAACATATAAAGAGAGTATAATACGACCATGAGAAGTTGTCCTAACAAATAAAGCAGAGTCATGATCACTAGAGCAGAATCCAAGAGATCTAATCACAGTAGAGAACTTCTCATACCAAGCTCTTGGAGCTTGTTTCAAACCATATAAAGCTTTCTTCAACTTACATACTTCACCCTGATTATGAGAAACACCTGATGGAGGTACCATATAAACTTCCTCCTGAAGATCACCATTTAAAAAAGCATTTTTAACATCCATTTGTGAAATATCCCATTGACGAACGGATGCAACAGCAATAAGAGTGCGAATAGTGGTCATTTTGGCCACAGGAGCAAATGTTTCTTCATAATCCATACCATATTGTTGAGAGAATCCCTTAGCCACAAGACGGGCTTTGTAACGCTCAATTGACCCATCATACTTGGTTTTAATCTTGTATACCCAACGAGACCCAATAGCACGTTTTCCTGGCGGAAGAGGTACTATGTCCCAAGTATTTGTCTTGTGCAAAGCTGCAAGTTCCTCATCCATAGCCTTTTGCCAAAGAGGATCAAGAATAGCTTCTTTATAGGATGAGGGCTCAGACAAACTATGAACAGATGTAAGAAAAGAAGCAAAAGAATCAGAATAAATTGAATAAACAAAATCAGGCAATTGAGTAGACTTACGATCACGAGAAGGATAACGACGAGGTGGTGGTGTTGGTGGTGGAGGTGGTAGAGGAAGTGCAGTGGGAACAACAGTCGTAGGAGGTTGTTGAGTAGTCGATGGAACCAAAGGGGCATATGTATCTGAAGTAGCACTAGTACCATCTCTGCAGTTCTCAAAATTACAGTCACTAGACATATCATTATCGACACCGAAAGGATCAATATTAGTTAGTTCGGACTTGCTAGGAGTATGTGTATCAGACGAAAGAGAGAAAAATGGTATGTGCTCAAGGAACACAACATGACGAGAAACATACAATTTTTTATTTGTAGGGTCATAACAACGATAACCCTTTTGACCATCCCCATAACCAAGAAAAACACATATGGTAGAACGAGGAGACAATTTATTTCGTTCTACTTGTGGGAGAAGAACAAAACAAGTAGAACCAAATACCTTCAAAGAAGAATAATCAGGACTATAACCATACAATTTTTCAAAGGGAGACAAACCTGAGGTGACCGACGACGGAATCCTATTAATAGCATGGACAGCAGTGCGAATTGCTTCACCCCAAAACTCAGTTGGAACAGAAGCAGACAACAAAAGAGAACGAGCAGTTTCAACAATATGACGATGTTTTCTTTCAGCAACTCCATTTTGTTGAGGAGTATCAGTACAAGAGGTCTGGTGAATTGTACCATCATAAGCAAGCAATTCAGAGAATTTATTAGAAGTATATTCACCACCTTGATCACAACGAAAACACTTTATAACAGCATGATGTTGAGTCTTAACCATAGCACGAAACATATGATAAATGTCAAAAAACTCAGAACGATTTTTCATTAGATAAACCCAACAATAACGAGTGTAATCATCAATAAATGAGACATAATATCGAGATCCACCTTTGGTAAGAGCCGGTGATGGACCCCATACATCAGAATGAACTAAGTCAAAAGGTTGTTTGGACACAGAAGCACTTTTATTAAACGGCAAAGCAGAAAATTTAGCAAGTTTGCAACCGCAACAATCAGAGATATCACTAATTTGCAATTTTCCTAAAGCTCCAGTAGAGGCCAAATATTTTAATCTAGATGCAGAAACATGACCAAGACGAGAATGCCATAAATAAAAGTTAGAGGATGATAAATTCAATTGAAAAGATGATAAATCAGTGGAAGTAGAACTTGAGGCTGCAATATTTGGAATTCTCAGCTCATCCAGAACATAAAGTCCCCCATGTCTACGACCTTTCCCAATCAACCTCCCTGAATGTGGATCCTGCACATGACAATGAGTAGAAGAAAACATAACAGAGTATCCAGAATCACACAACTGACTAACAGAAACAAGACTCAAAGTGAGATTAGGAATATAATAAACATCAGGAAGAGACAAATTAGATGTGGACACCGACCCAATTCCTGCTAATGGCATAGGAGTTCCATCAGCAGTCATAACTGATATGGATGAAGTATGATTTAAAGATAAAAAAGACTTGCGATCATATTACATATGATGTGATGCTCCGGAGTCAAGGATCCATATAGAAGAAATACTTGAACAATTAGAAGGGGTCAAACCTTTAATAGAGGAGACAGACGTTGCATGTGGCTGGGTGGCGAGAAATTTTTGGAATTGTTCAGCAAGATCAAACACTCTTGAAGTAGTTTCATATGAATATACATGATCAATACCAATGCCAACGGGAGAAGGAGCAGTCAAACGAGACACAACCATATTATCAAACAATCAAATAAACCAACAAACAATTGCTTCAAATGTAGAAGTCCAACAAATCACCCACAATGTCAAAACTTAACAGAGCCAACCAATAACAAATTCAATAAGCAATATGCCAACCAACCAATTAGACTTCAAATTGCTCCTCAATAGAAATATTGCAAAAGAATTCAAATAAAAGCTAACGTACAGTAACCGGCCTTCTAAAGAATAACCAATTAAATCACAAATTGCAATAATCATGTAAAATCACAACCTGATGATGTTAATCTCCTTTGAAATTGGCATCGACTTCAATTCAAGAAACCAAATAGAAATAGCCAACAATAAATACCAATTACAACTGGCACAATATTTCAAGATCTCTCACTGTGCAATCCTAGCACATCATGAAATTCATGGTTACAATCGCTTTAAAAACTCCCACTTCTAGTTATTAGCATAACCAACTCTATTACGCGTCATCATTTGCTTGCAAATTCAGAGAAGAAAGCAGCACTGTGTCGAGAAATGCAGTTTATAGCTCAAATCTGTAGCTACGGATCGCAGCTTTAGTCTTGAGCAGCATCACTTTTATTTATCTTCAACAAATTGTCAATGGATTAACCAAGCTCTTTGATACCATGTTAACTATTGAGATTATTCAAAGAGAAAAGGAGGCTAGGGTTTTCCATTACAATAAACCAAAAAACATGAGGAACAAGAGTTACAATAGAGTATATAAACTAGGGATTATAAAAGACTAAACTACCCCTACAATAATAATATAACTATTATTTAACAGCTTTGACATTTTTAAACATATTAAAAAAGATAATTAATGTTGTGTGGAAAAGAGAAATTATGAGTTGATTTATAAAATTATCTTTCATTTATGGTATGGAAAGAATAAATTGAAGAATTGAAAGAAGAGAGTAATAAATAGTTAAGGGTATAATAGGAAAAATAGCATTAAATGCTACATTGATAATATAAAACGACATATATTGTGGTACAAATTTTTTTCCCAAAGTGACATATATTGTGGTATGGAGGAAGTAATAATTTTTCATATAAAAGACAGAGTCTTGGTCAATTTTGAACATATTATATATACACTCTAAAACCATTAGGCAACTTGTACTTAAGTTACTTCTTCAAAACATGTACTTACGTTACTTGTCTTCCACATTAAACTAAGATGTGGGTTAATTGAACAACAATTTTGAAACAACTTTGAGAAAAAAATTTCTCTATTTTTATTGAAAAACATAATAGAGAGAGAGAAAAAAAGAGAGAATAAAAATATAACTTGAATATGACATAGAAAATTATCAAAATATTGTTAAAATTTATGTCCTAATAACATTCTTCATGAACTAACGTGTAACATGTTACACTCCTTCGCGTATTGACAAGTAAACCAAAAAATTATTATATGACGAAAAGTCAAGCTTTGATGCTAGTAATTCCTCCGGTCCTTATTATAAAAAATATTTTGGGAAAAAATTTGGTTTTTTTTATAAGAAATTTTGACAAATTTTCAAATGTTTTAAATGTTCAATTTCACTTATGCTCTTATTTATTATGAGAGAGAATTTAAAAGTAAGTAAGTTATAGTTGAATTAAGAGTAATTAAATAAGGGTATACATGATATAAATTTAAATTTTTAAGAGTATTAAATGAAAATAACTATGTTAAATGTACTTCCTTAGTCTATGTGATTTTTCCAAAATATTTCTTATAAAAAGGATCGGAGGGATTACAATATAAAAAAGGCTTAAGGTGGAAGATTTATAATTTATTACCATATGCCATAATATTTGAGAGATGGATCCATTCGTGATATTTATTTATCATAATAGTGGTCTCTGTGTTTGTCTTAGCTGTAATACTCAGTTTGTTGTGCCGAGATCTTGATTAGGGAATCAACGGTAGATAGTGTATTACTACTTAGTGTATGTTTGGTTTCAATTCTGGAGCATCCAGAATTGATTCTGAACGTGTAGAATTGATTCTGACTTGTTTGGTTTCTCAAAAGTAGAATTGATTCTGCCTCCAGAATTGATTCTACTTGAAGCTAGAAATCGTAGCTTCTGATTCTAGAATTGATTTTTACACTCAAATTTTTTGTTCAACTCACTTTTTCATGAATATATCCAAACATAAACCACTTCAGCTTAAAATCAATTTTGGCCAGAATCAATTTTACAGAATCAATTCTGCCAAAATCAATTCTCTCCGCCGCAGAACCAAACACACGCTTACTAGTATTATCTTTGTTACACCTTTCATTTATTAATTTATTTTTGAGTTATATACCATATTCATACATATAATAATTATTTCATTTAGTCCAAAAAAAATATTATTTCATTATTTCGTAATATATATATATATATATATATATATATATATATATATATATATATATATAGAGTCAGGATCCGTTGACACCAGGTGTCAAACTTCAGGTTGACACCAAATCTCAACCATCTATTTTGTTTAATCCAAAGGCCCTAAATTATTTATTAGATGGACTCAAATGAATCTTTCTCTTCTGATTTTTCTAACGCCTCACACTAATTTCTGCCTAATATGCGCTAACAGAACAATGTCGAACAACAATGGAAAGTATGTGTCTTCTCACCGATCTCCACCTAGTCACCTCCTTAGTCCCCTATTCATACCAAGCAATATAGCAATTATTTGTACACCGAAAATTGGCTGCTGGTTCTATTCATTTTACGGATCTTATCTCTATATTCGCCCAACCCCTATTCTCGTCACCACGGCCACCCATGAAAATTAAATCAACTCGTTGAATTGAATAGTTAAATCATTTGCCAGTAATAATACAAATTGTAATTGTTTCTCCAATTTGATTGCTAAATTGATTTTGTTAATTGTTTCTCCAATCTTGATTATTAAATAGATTTTGTGTACTGCACCACACACAACACCATCAGCAAAAGTAATGAGAATGAAAAAAAAAATTCACGGTGAAAGTGACAAAGAAGGCTATAGGTAGAGTAATGATGAGAAAAAAAGTGACAAAGAACTACACCGACATGAATCTCAAAGACAAGAAAAAGAAAGAGACTCAGATTTTGCGAGTGAAAGCTAAGAGAAAGGATGCACAATTAGTAAAGACGCTCACCATAAATTTTAACTCAATAAATATCAGCCTTTAGATTAAAATAAATAAATGGTTGAAATTTGGTGTCAAATTAAACTTTAGATTAAAATAAATAAATGGTTGAAACTTTGACACCTGGTGTCAACGGATCCTATCTCATATATATATATATATATATATATATATATATATATATATATATATATATATATATATATATATAAATGAGACCCTCCTCATGAGAGGTTGTCACGTGTGATATTATTTATAATATGAATTAAAATTTATATGTTACATTTTATTTAATAATTAATCATATTTGTCAACAACATGGAACGTATACCAGATTGTAATGTATCAGAGCTTATATATATTATCAGTATTATATTCTTTATAGAACGTATAACCATTTTATCATGTTATGTATCAGAGTTATGTATCAGAGTATAAACACTTGTAATCATTTGTTGTTATTTTTTAATCAATTAAATATTTTAATATTAATAATTTCAATAATTTATTCATTTGAAAGTATATATATTAGTAAAAATTCAATTATTATAAACATATTAGTAAAAATTAAATTATTATAAACATAATGTTTTTTTCTTAAACTGCCTTCTAGGTTGTACCTATGGACAAATCCGTAGCAAAAGGTCAAAAAGCTCAACTAACACAATGACAGACGGCCAAAAATTCGTTGATAATCGTCGTACATAATGCACGGAGACAATGGCCGTCGGTCAAAGTAAGTTTTAGGGGTTTTAGGGTTCAAAATGAAGAGTGAGTAACCAACCAGTGTATCACAAACCTGATTATTGAAAATTTGAATAGCATTAGAAATCCTTTATAATTTCCACTATACCAAACAAAAAAAAATCACTGAAACTTTCACTTGAAGCTGATCCGCGTGAGAGAGTTTTTTTTTTTTTTTTTGAGAACTCTGTATTTTTTTTATTAGCGTGAGATAGTGTTTTTTGAGATAGTTTTTTTTACCATAATTACATGATTGCCACCGTATTTATGTTTACATAAATGGATATTATGGCCAGATATAAAAAGTTATGTCCATGTATTTTTCACTTCAGATAAAATTGAAACCTGATATAAAATGTACTTCATATATCTTTTAACATCAGGTATCCCTTCCACTGATGTAAAAACTATATAATAAGTAAAATTTGTAGTAGTGCAAATTACTACCCAAGAATCGGGTCCTTGTTCTTTAGTGAGAAAATTTTCATTTTCTAGCAAATTTCTTAATCATATTCATTCATTGGAGATGAGTGATTTTGATTTTTTTTTTTTATCTAGAATCATTCCCCTTCATCTTTTTTTGTATTTCTTTTCATCTATGTTATACACATATTTTATTTTTGTTTTTTTAATTTTTTTCGTTTAAGCGATTAAATTTTGAAGAGATCGAGTAATTAAATTTTGAGCAATGAACAAAAGAGAAAAATGAGCGTTGAATGCATAGTAATCTATATATATAATTCCTAGATAGTTCTCCTACTATCCATCTTAACCCTAATCCACATCACCCACTTACATCCAATTAAATCACACAATAATGCCACATCACTTCCTTATATTATATCATTCACATCTCTATTTTTTTTTTATATTATATCAATCTCATAATAAATAATAAAGAATTATGCTTCTCCAATTATCCAAAAGTTGATGTCACAAGATCTCATCTCTATTTTTTTCATAGAAACAACAAAGAGTTTATAATTTAGTCACACAAAAAAATACGAAGAGTGTATACATTATTGACTTAATTACATTATAATTGTAGAGAAAAGTGAATGTTATGCAAAAAGTTAGGTTATGAGATTGAAATATATAACCATTATCATTATCATATTTCATTCAATTTTGATGGTCCCTATTCATTCTCTATACATATAGGTATATATAATAAGTATAACAGTTACTTCTTTATCCATGCATACATTTCTATTGAGTTTAGTTTTTAATTAAAAAAAATCACTCTTTCAAACCAATGCTCCTATCTACCATGTATCTGCTATAGTAGCTGGAAAAGCAAATCTAAAGTTGAAAGTTCGAATTGTTCATGTGTGGAATGTAACAGACAAATACAAACCAAACTGAGGTTACGTCTATGAATATATTGTTTGTTGATGAAAAGGTGATGTACTATCTTGATATACTTATCACATTTTCACAAAATCTCTATTGATGTTTTTTCATTATTATTGACTTTTTCCCTTTTTTTACTTTGATCATCCAGTGTGATAAGATTCTTGCTACTTTGGGAAAGAGTTTGGTTTCAAAGATAAAAAAATTGGTTGAAGAAGGATCAACATATAAGGTTGAAAATATATTGGTTGGAGGAAGTGATAAGTACATCACTTTTATTATTATTATTATTATTATTATTATTATTATTATTATTATTATTATTATTATAATTTTCATTTTCACAACACTTATTGTTACAATTTATACGAATAATTTTTCAACATCATAATATAAAATACCACATAACACCTGTGCATCGCACGGGTGTGGGACTAGTTTACGGTAAAGAATGTTTGCTATACATGATCCAAGTGAGTGAATTTATAGATATTATTAAATAGATTTTATTAATTAACAAATATTTCAAAATACACGGGAAATAAAATAATTAATGGATTCTCTTTACTCAATTAACCGTCACACTACATGATTATCTCAATAGTGTTGGTGGTACCATTGAGTTTCGATAAAAAGAAAATAAACCACTATTTTTTTTATACAAATAAACTTAATTTAATTAATATACTAATAAAATTGATTTATACTATTTTTCCTTATCAGTTTTAATAATAGTTCAAATTTTGTATCCTTCGTTGTAATTTTAGAATATTAATATATATATATATATATATATATATATATATATATATATATATATATATATATATATATATATATATATATATATATATATATATATATATATATATATATAGGGGTTTGCTGATTTATTTAGACCCACTTAAAAACATGAAGGTCTAAATTAGCAAGGTGCACCTTTTCACTTTGGATAAAAAATCCTTGACATTTAGTTATTTTACACTAGAAAATTGAGGGTTATAGTTAGGTAAATTTTATTAAATGTTGTGCACCCATTTGCTAATTTACACCCACTTTTATAAAACAGTTTTATGTTTTTTTATTAGGAAAATGTTGTTTGAGAATTTTAAGGAAGGATAAAACATGTTTTGCTGTTTTTATTTATTTATAAAACTCCAAAATTGCCCTTTACTTTGAACTTATTTGAAATAGTGGAAGAAGGGTATTTTTAGTCATAATAGAAAATGTGCACCTTGCTAATTTAGAACTTAATGTTTTTAAGTGGGTCTAAATTAACAAACCCCATATATATATATATATATATATATATATATATAAAGAGAATACACGAGTTTTGGTGTTGACTTTTGATAATAGCAACAATACCCTTGATTTTTTTTAGTAGCAACCAAATCTTTTATTAACAAACTCACCATAACGTAAGGTATATCTTTTTTTTTGTTTTTAGAAGCAAAAATCTTTTATTAACAAACTCACCATAGCATAAGACATATTTTTTTTTTTTTTGACATAATTTATACATGACTGCCTGGCCTGCTAGTATGCATAAAAATAGAAAGAAAAATAATAATAAAGTTTATAGGAAGTTTAATAAAAAAAAATATAGAAAAAAAATATATGAATCAATACATAAAAATAGGAATAAAATAACAAACATTTGGTAGGGTTATTTTTATGTATATTAAAATTGCTCAAAACCTTACCACAATAAAAATTGCTCAAAAAATATTTTTTTTTAATATATTTATTAACATGTTATGTTGTTGGTATAATTATATGATTTTCCAACAGCTTTATAATGTTGCTGTTAAAATAATGTATTATTCCAGCAAAAAATTATGTTGCTACCAAAATTGTATAATGTCGAGCAATACACTATATTGCCACCAAAGCGTTAGTATATTATTAGCAGCTATACGTTATATCATTGTTAAAAATTAGCATTATTTGCAACGACAAAAACATATTGTTAGGAGAAGTTTTTTTTTCAGTGATAATTATTATATATTTTTTTGAATGAATGGTAATTAAATTGTTGAGAAAACATAATTTTATTACAACTACATAAATAAATTGCTGCTATATGTGTATTTTTTCAACAATTTAAATGTCGCTGCGAAAAAATTACCGTGAAATATCTTATTTCTTGTAGTGTAATAATAATATTACAGTCTATAACAAAAAAAAAAAAAATATTACAGTCCTACAAACCCCTTGCTCAACACAATACAAATCCTATTCACGCACTTATAATATGTACGGGGAATGGCCTTTGGACAATCATCGTCGGTAGCACAAGGAATAATAGCTGCAATGTCAAATAAGACAAAAGTAATGTTACTAAAAAGTGATATAATATATTTTTTGACAAAAAAAGTGATATAATATATTTTTTGACAAAAAAAGTGATATAATACTGTGAATATGATAAAGTTGAAAATAGTTTGAAAAATGACATACCACCATTGGCTACAACAAGAAACAAAGAAAGAAAGATGATGAAAGCATAAACAAACTTGAGAGTTTGAGCCATTTGCTTGTAATTAATAATTTTTTTTTTTTTTTGTATCAATTTATAGGTAAAAATTTCATGTTTTGTTAATTTCAATGAAATAGTTTGCAACATTTAGATACTGCAAGGAGTCATTTATAAAATTGGAATTTATGTTATTTCTTTAATCAATATGTCGTGTTTACCCCTTTATCTTAATGTTTACCAACCGCTGCCTATCATTGCAACATCCTCTTAAATATATTAAAATTAAAAAGGAAAATGTTAAACAGTGCCCGAGGGCACTGGTTAAGGATGCAAAAATAGTAATTTGACATTGAAATTTGTGCGATCAACTCCTCGAAAATTTAAAAAGTGTTCTTTTCATTTCAAAACTTTCTGTTTTTGGTTTTCTTAATCAGTGCCCGGGGACACCGGTTAGCATAACCCAAATTAAAATAGGAAAAATAAGGTTTAGGGAGACAGGGCCAAAAAGTTATGCAAACCAAGACGTATGGCCTCATTAAATACTTTACCTAAAAAATCCTATGGTGCCATTAGTGTTTTAAAAAATTGGACCGATCATCAAACCGGTGCAAATATTGAATCACTGGTTCATTGGTTAAATCACTGGGTAACCGATTCAACTTCTGAATGCAATGCAAGAAACTTAGAAAAACTAATTAAAATACATAGCTATCGATTAATCCTTTATATATTAAAACAAGAAACACTGTTCATCTCAATTAGGGCCAAAACTGCCCGCCCAAGTGCTCTTCCATCCCTTCAACTAATTCCTTTTTTTCTTTTTTTAATAAAAATGAATGTTTCGGTGCTTTTAATCAACATCATGTCATCAATTCACAAACACCACTTAAATAATTCATATGTTCCCTATCCCTCCCACCTTATTTATAAGCAATATTCAACTAAAAATTTTGGTCTTAAATATAAGCAAAAGTTACCTAAGTCAACTTTATTTAATATTATTCTTCCAAAAGTAGTCTCATTAATTGTTCTACTTTTTAACATGATTGTAGAGTCACTCTACTAGAGTCTCAATGCAAATTTAATACTCACTTCGTCCCAATTTGATTGACACAGTTGACTGTTTCACGCATGCCGATGCATAACTTTGACGATAAATATTTTTAATTGTATAATAGTAAAAATTATAAAAATTTGATATTTTGAAAATACTTATCGAGACGAATCAAACAACATCTTATATGCTTAATATTTATTTTGTTTATTAGTAGAAAAATAAGGTCAAAGCAACATGTGTGAATATAGTGCACAACAATCAATTGTGTCAATCAAATTGAGATGAAGGAAGTATATTATAAGATCATTTTAGTCATTGTAATAGAAATTTTACATAAAATCAAAATAAAAAAACTTTTTAATAAGTGTGCAAATTGATATATTTGCTTAATATTGAGGCCAGAGGGAGTACCATAAATGCAGCTTATAACCTCTAAAAAAATTATGCTAATTTTTACTTTATTCTCGGAAAAAATCCTCAACAAAAAAAGTTTCGGAAAAAAATCTTTGAAATTTTTTCGAGAAAAAAATTATTGAGTTATCTTGAGAGAAAACGTTTTGTTTTTCGGAAAAACTCCTGGAAAAATTTTCGGGAAAAAAGTTTCGGAAAATTTTCTAGAAAAAATCCTCAATTATAGTAATGGAGTTAGACTATGGCTACGTTTAGATTTTCGGAATAAGATGAAATGAAATAGAAAGAGATGGATTAGAATAATGTTTTGTTTGGATATATATTGTTTCATCTCATACCACTACTTACCTTTAATTTTATTCATCTCCTTTTAAAATATCCAAAAAATGAAGTGAATGATTTATTCTATTCCGCTAGATCTAATTCCACTCTACTTTATTCCACTCTGATTCATTCCATTATATTCCAGCAATCAAAATAGAGCCTAAGATTGTGTTTGACCTGCTAAAAAAAATAAATTGCACAAGATAACTTCAGTTGTACTGTATTTAATTTTAAAAATGTTTCTGATACTGGAAAAACTACGACCAATTGTGGATTAAAACCATATTTAAACTTTTACATAAAATATTTAAACTTTTACTGTAAAAAAAAATAAAAAATTTACATAATATATAATTATTAACTTAAAACACATTTTTATTCTTTTTCATAATCAATTTTATTTTTTTTGTTGATAAACAAAATGACAAAGTCATTGAAAACTCACACACACAAAGTGGAATAACCAGTGTTCGAACCTCAGTCATGATTTCATAATCAATTTTTATAAAAAAGATTATTGAAATATATAACTCCTCCAAAATTCACCCGTGCATGCACGGGTAGAAGAACTAGTTAATTAATTCTATAAAAGGAAAACCCAATTATGTTTCTATTGTAATTAAGCGCCTAGGATAATACTGGTCACTTAACTTTAGTAAAAACCTCATATAAAAATCTTGATTATCATTATTATTTTTATTAAAATTCATAGACATGGAAAAATCCAAAAAGAGACAACAATAAAAAATGATGAAAAAATTAGTTGAATGAATAATGCATCGAAGAAGTAACAGCACATTATAAATTAAAAATATAAAGATTTATTCATTTTTTGTCCATATCTCACTCATTTAGTACTTTTTTATGATAACAAACATTTAAATTAATAAAATGAACAACTTATCTAACTGCATGTTCAAGTGTGTTGGAATAAGAAACAACCTCAAAAATATTATCAAACACATTCTTATGATCCTCTACACATTATTAAGATTTAGGATAATCCTCTAGATTAACACAGTAGAAAAAAAAAATCAAAGTCAACATTATGTCCTTTGGGCATCGCACCAAGGCCAGTAAATGGTTGTTGACCCAAACTATCATCATCTTGACCCAGAAGAAGAGAAGAAAATAAGGATCGAGATGAAATATTTTCACTTTATTAGAAATATTGTAAACGTGAACACTGATTGATACAAGAGACGTAGAGGAAATATATATTAGTGTGTACAACGGTCATGTATAAATACTGAATAACAAATCCCTAAAACATAGACAAATTTCTTGATAAAATATGGTTGATTTGTTGGCTTATTTGTTACGGCTACACAGCTTTCAATCTTCAACCAACTTTCCATTAATTGTGTCACAATTATAGGGATTCTCTTTAAGTGTTGTTTGTGTCCCACACTTAATATAATTTTTATTCAATGACAGTTGTGTATTGCTAATACCCTCCCTCGAACGAGGCTGAAGTTGAAGGCAGAGTTTGGCCTGGAAGTGCATGAGAATAGCCTTTGACACTGGTTTAAATAATTAAGACTAAGTGTTATACGTTCCCTTTTCTATGCTCAATGTGATCTTAATGAAATTAGTGATATTTGGTACAGTGAGGGCAGGATGAGTCTGTGTAGAAGTGGGTGTTGGAGGAGGAGGGGTGGTTCCAATGATGGAGGAGGAATTGTTTGGATCGGTGGCCATAATAAGAATTGAAGGATGATCACGAGTTAAAAAAAAAACTAATAATAAATAAACTGGTGTTCCGTGATGATGTGAGGTATGTGAAAATTTGTTGGCATAGAGGGATGTTAAATATGATTGGAATGAAAAAGCTATCTTCGGTGATATGCTGGCTTTTGTTTATGAGAGATTTTAATTTGGTGAGGTATGGTAGAAAACAACAACTTTGGGAAAGAGAAGGTTTGTGAGAGGGCTGCGGCTCTGTTGTAGATAATTTAGGGTTTGGATCTAACCAAGGTTTCTGATACCATGTAAGATAGTTTTAGGCTTGTTGCCTTTCATTGATCTTGTTCTGGACCGAGCTTAGACGCTTGGAGAACTAGCCATCGAGCTTGTATAGCCGGAACAACCTCTAATGTGCGGACATATCAGGAATGCTCGGGGTATCAACGGTTACTTCTCTAGGACGTCTGTAACGTCAAACTCAACGGAATGATTAGCATTAACTGCTCATCGAGGCTCACTAGCCGTTTTCCGGCAGCCACTTGATGACCATTAATGCCATCAAGGGCCTTGGCCCTGCGCTGGGGGCTATATATACGTGATCCCATCTCACTTACAAGGTACGTATGATCTAGCATAAGAAAACCTTCACTCCACACTTAAACTGACTTGAGCGTCGGAGTGCCTGCAGGTACACAACTCCCCTCCACTTCAACAGGGGTAATCAAGAGCACAACGCCGGCGCGGTCGCATCTTCTGATCAGGCACGATCAGATCTCATGTTCATCTATATAATACAAGGCAATATCTCTTAGTCATAATTTACAATTACTACTAATTATTTACAATCAATACTAATAATAACAATAATAACTTTAGTCAACTATGAATATTCTAATAATTACCATTTTGGATATGACCACCGTCGTGCCAGGGAAAATAGAAGCTAACATTTCGTTTTTAAAGAGCTACCACATTTCATGATGATCTAGTTAATTTAGTTACTTTTCCTTCTACTAATTTTCCTTTTCTACTTTTATTTTTGTAAAAGAATTGGACATTAAAAAAATAGCTTTAGAAGCCTTTTAATTTTCTATTTTTCTATTTTCGCGTTTTTGTGTGTTGTTTTCTTGTTGAAAGCAGCCATGACAAATAATAATGCATTGGAATAGCTTTTATGCCATAGTTATGAAGACACAATAGAATGGTACGAAGAAATTCTGAAGACTTTTGTGTGTAGCTTGAATGATATGTTATAAAGGTTTGCTTTCAATTACTACAATACAACCGGTGATTCTACTATCATGATTTTAATATATTTCCTTCTAAAATAGGCATAACCAATACTTTAAATCAAAGTTGGATAAATTTTTTCAATAAGTTGATGAAATAACGAAATTTTACTATCATGATTTTAATATATTTCCTTCTAAAATAGGCATAACCAATACTTTTTGAAACATTTTTTTTTGAAACATTGATGACTCCAATGTTCGAAAAACTATAGACATTAAGGATATGCACAAGGAATTTAAAATAGAACGAAGTAAGCTTAACGATAATCTTATAAGACATATGTCCAAAATTAAAGAAAAAAATAGAAATTGATTTCATATTAAAAGCTTTAGACATGAGAGGTAATTAACCCATGGATAAAAAATTGAAGCAGTCAAACATAAATCGGAACATACTAGCTAGAAAATTAAGAGATGGTGGCACGTACTTGTTCCATTTAGCATTCAGTAATTTGTCAAAGTTTGACCATATAAAAGACATAGTCTTGGTCAATTTTGAACATATTTTATATATACACTCAAAAACCATTACGCAATGTGTACTTAATTAGTTACTTGTCTTAGACAATAAACTAACGTGTAATATGTCACATTCCTTCGCGTAATGACAAGTAAACCAAAAACTTGTTATATGACGAAAAGTCAAGCCTTGATGCTAAGTACTATAAAAATGTTTAAGGGGAAGGATTTATAATTTATAAGCATATGCCATAATATTTGAGAGATGGAACCATTCGTGATATTTATCGTAATAGCTGTTTCTGTGTTTGTCTTAGCTGTAATATTGAGTTTGTTGTGCCGAGCAATGGGAGTCCAGCCAGCATATGGAAGTGGTGGTGGTGGAGGTTTTGCCCATCACAATCACCACCATAATTTTCATCATCATAATGGAACAATGGGTGGAATTATTGGGGGTGCAGGTGGTGGGGGAGCATTTGACGGCGGCGGTGGAGGCGCAGCTGGAGGAGGAGCAGGAGGTGGTGGAGCATGTTGATTGTTGATTAATTAAGTTCTATGCGTAACAAAGTTTTTTCTTTATTTTTATTTTTTATGGAGGCATGGTGACATAGGTCTATAAATAGGAGGATTATTGACTAGTAGTAGATAGAGTATTATTATTTTTGTGACGGTACTTCTCATTCTTTTTATTTATTTCTCGATTGTACGTGTACACACTATGAATATACATATAATAATTCTTTGAAATCTAATTTGCTTTACTAATTATTATGCGGTAATAATAGATTTAATTAAGGTTCCGTTCTGTGAGTATAAGTCATTTGATAGGGACATTTTAAATTTTGTTACATATGAAATTTCAACCTAAGTCTTACTAGGCCCGATTTAAGTTAAGCGTCTCGCTAACCAATGTTTTTGGGACACTCTTTAAGTGTTCCATTTAAAAAAAAAAATTATTCAAAAAATTAAACAGTATAATTTTCAATGCGTTGACTTTACGCATTCCCATAAAAATTGTAAAAATTTTACTATTTAAGAGCTTAAAGAATACTAGTACCTCGAGGACACTCGTTAGTATTTGCCTATAAAGTTAATTGGGTTGCGTTGCATGTAAAACTGATATACTTTATGTCAAATTCGAACCAACTCCAAGTGTTGAGTGGCTTTGTGGGTTGGCATCATAATTTGTCTTCACATTTTTGCCTTCACATTTTTGCAACAATACTATTTTAACACAATTAATAACAGCTATGAATCTCGCAAGCACTATAAGAAATAAGGTTTTTGACTGTAATATATGTTATTGAGAAAAATATAAAGTTGCTGCAAAATATGTTTTTCTCAGCAAAAAATTATCGTGGCATGTCGTTGGTACGTTAAAAAAGTCATAAATAACCAGTTAATACAAATATACTATGACATTAACTTATACAATAGTTTAATAGAATATTCAGATAAACAATGACAATAACATACAATGCTACTTCATTTCTTCTAGTTCATAGCTCTCTACGGTGCAACCTGTTTATCTGTATAAAAAAGGAGTGGGATGAGACAGTCACTTCGTCTCAATGGATTCCTCACTACCAATCTAGGTGCAACTATCTCTTACGAATCATTTTGGATTCGATTATTAATTCATTACATTTGTAAGAATGACTTAATCATAATAGTAATTCTCTTAATAGAAACTAAAGATGTATAGTTATCTTGGTTCACTTTATAGAAAACTTCCGAGGTGAGTATATCTCGAAAGGTCCACTAGGATGTTCTCCTCTTAAGATGTTCTCCACTCAGGATCTTTTCCACTTAGGATGTTCTCCTCTACCCGTTGTAACATAGCTATGCCACGTTGGTTATTACTCGCATTATTTCCTTAACTTAACGGATTTCTACTAATGTACGGGAATCTTACTATAGTCAAATTTATATTGAATGGTGGTTTGGGTGTTAACCACTAATATACCCGTCTATTCTAGTTTCTTAGTGTTCTTAACAACCATCCCAGAGTATTTATAACTATCCTGAATATCCTGATTTAATTCTTAAGTCTAACTGATTTTAATACATGTACGAAAGTCTGTAATCATGGAATGTAGTTACTTATTGTTTTAATAAAATAATGTTCATGACAAAGGGTTTTTAGTTAAAATAAAATAGTCATTTTACCTTTCAACTATCAATCAACTTTAATCCATTTTTTTTAGATTTAAATTTTGTTTTATATGTACAATTTAATGGTCCAAATATCAACATTATTTCCTCAATTTTATTTCAACTTGAGAGAATCCTTTCTCGGTAACATACATTAGAGCTTTACACCCCCACGATCTTTAGTATATTGGGATTTGCTCCGGTCTGGAACAAGTGACATTTAGGGTCTGTTTGGCAAGCACAATAAGATAGCTTATTGCTTATTTTTGAACCCACTTGGGTTGGTGCATTGGTATTGGCTTGGGATCTGGGAGTGTGATCCTCTTGAGGTCTGAGGTTCGATTCTCTCTGGCGCCAATTTGGGTGGGCTAATTTAGCTTCTTCAAAAAAAAAAACTTATTGCTTATTTTATTAGCTTATAGCTTATTTTCTAGACACTATTGAGCTTATAGCTTATAATTTTTTCTTCCATATTTACCCTTATTATTTTATTTAAAAACATTTTTTATCTTTTATAATTTATTATGAATTAAATAAACTAAATATGCATTAGAGTCTCTGTATTCACTATTTATATAGTACGAATGAAAAAACAGTATTACGAACCATATATATGCTGTTTTTTTTACGCATCAAACATATATACATGTTTTACTAACCGATTTCTAGGTTAAATTAATAACTAAAATAATAGTAGATCCAATATGAAGTGGAAAAAATAATTTAGTTGTAACTTCAACTTAGAATAATAAAATATGTACACGAATTTATAACTTGTGCTTTTAGTTTTAGTAATTTAATAATCAAAATTGATAAAAAATAAATATAAAAGACATATTTGAACTTTTTATTGTGTTGAATATATTTTATTGCTATATTTTTTTTATTTATAAAATCTGAAAAGAAAATATATTTATAATAAATTTAAATCACTGAATTATAAGTATTTTAAATATTAACTTGATATAAATTTTAGGACAAAACTTACATGCATTTCCATAGATGCATTTCTTACTTTTCCTCTCACAAAGAGGTGGTTTTTTTATTAAAAAATAATTTTCTTTTATTTTTTTAAAATGAAAAAACACAAATAACCACGTCTTTGTGAGTGGAAAAGTAAGAAATGCATGTATGGAAATGCATGTAAGTTTTGTCCTAAATTTTATTATGAATCAAGAATGTCCTTTTACTTATCAACTATCAGTCATCAATCACCAGCCATAAGCTAAAAGTTAACTTCTCAGTCATCCGCTATTTTTGTCAAATAGAACCTTAATAAAATTGTTCTAATTTTAAACACCATGGCTAAGATATGCGGGTTGCGCTCGACTAATTCCAATACATAAAATAATTTTGATTTTCCTCTCTCTATTATGAAAGACTAGATAAGAAATAAAAAATAATAATGAAAGGTTGGTAAAAGAAAAATGAATTATATAATTATTAGCAAAGGTATTCTATGAGATCTATTCTATCAGCCAAGGGACAAATATTATTCATCCTTGTACTTTAAAGAAATTTAATAATTATACTAATTTTAAATTGAAAGGACTTATTGCATAATTATTAGAGTTGCTGTAAGGCCTCATTCTGACCAAATTATCCCTAGTTAGTTTTGGAATTATGTTCCAAAATGGCATTTTTTTTTATAAATAAAATGATATTTCGAAAATTACAATCCGAAATTAACTAATTTTGGAATGTACATGATAAAGTGACTTTTTTTTCTTTCAATTTTTTTTTTTGTTATATTTTGGAAGTTACCATCCGAAATTAACTAATTTTGTATTATAGAATCCAAAATTAACTAATTTCGGAACTTACGCTCCGAAATGATCATTTTATTTTCAATTTTTTTATATTTCGGAAGTTACAATCCGAAATTAACTAATTTTGGAATGTACGTTCCAAAATTAGGCGTTTTCAGATTGTATCATCCAAATCATCTAGATCCAAAAAAAAATCAGGGTTGTTTTTAGGTATTTGGGGGGCCTAAGAGCACTATGGGGGATAAAAAGTAATTTTCTAGAGCTTTACACCCCCATGATATTTAGTATATTGTGATTTAGTCTAGTCCGGAACAAGTGACATTTAATATAATTGTTCTAATTTTAAACACGAGACCTCTAAGATTTGTGGGTTGCGCTCGACTTCCAATACATAAAATAATTTAGGATTATGAAAGACTATATAAGAAATAAAAAATAATAATGAAAGGTTGGTAAAACAAAAATGAACTCTATAATTATAAGCAAAATTGTTCAATTAGATCTATTCTATCAGCCAAAGGGACAAATATTATTCATCCTTGTACTTTGAAGAAATTTAATAATTATTGTAATTTTAAATTGAAGGACTTATTGCAACAACATAATATTATTCGAGTTAATGACAATCTTCTCGCTTAATAAAAAGTTTGAATTACACGTACTATCATCCTCTCTTATGTTAAAATGTACCTTCTAGTCCATTTTATCATAAATAAATATTCTGATAGAATTTAATTTATCTTCATTGTCAGTGTAAAGTTATTTTACACATGCGTCCAATAATATACCAACACATCATGTATGATATTTAAAAACACATGATGTGTCACATTCATTAAATGATGTGGCAACACATCATTGGATGCATGTGTAAAGATTCTTTACACTCACAACACACAACAATTAAACTCTTAACCTTAAGTCACAATTTTATGTAAAACTTATTATTATATATTATATAAATTGTTAATATTCAAAAATGCCAACAAGGGTAATTTCGTTAGCTTTCAATACATGTAAATAGTATTCAAAAATGAGCCACAGGGTGGGAGGCATGACAAAAATACCAGTAGTAGTTTCATACGATGATTAATTTGAACATACCTTCACTAAAACGGTAATTAATCTCTCTCTGTAATTCCAAATTTAGTGGAGTTTGATTCTGTGGAAAACTAACTCGATTGCGGTCGTTTCGGTACCCGTTTGGTGAATTGTTGATCCAAATTAAGTTCTGTGCGAAGCTTTGAACTTGAGGCTCAGAAGTAGATTTTGTGCAGGTGAATTGTTTATAGGGTCAAAATAGTCACTTTGGGGGGCCTTGGAGGAAACAATGCAGGGGAAAAAAGCAATTTAATGACTCAAATTGAACGACTTCAAAATACACCTTGGCCATTAACTAGACAACAACCGTCCTCGTTTCTAACACTAACACATCAACTGTTAGTTGCACGAGGAGCGGAAAGGAACTTATTTTGAACAAAAGGTTTCAGTTTAGTTGGTTACAATAACATTTTTAACAACTAAAATTTGATGAAGTTTAATATGAATAAAAATGTCACAGATTATTTTCACTTGACTTCTATGTTGAATTAAATGATTGACTTAGACTATTGCGTCCAATTATCGCTGGGTATTAATGAGGGTCTTAAGTGGAGGGGTTGGCCCTAAGTTTTGTGTTGATAAAAAATTTGTGGATGATCTATATAATATAAGCTTTCAATCAAACGATAGATTTTATAAAATTTGTATTCATTATAGTAGTATTCGTACCTTGTACACGGTGAAAGACTCATAGACTTGAAGGATACCAATAGCAATTCTCACAAATGACACTTGTTACAAATTAATTGGCTTGACTTTTCAAACATCTCTATGTGAATATATGTGGTGCGAAATCTCGCGAGAAAATATTTCGCTACATTATATTGCTGAATAAATAATTTCCACATTAAAATAAGTATTATTTATGTATAAAAAAAAAGGAGTATTATTTATACTTTTAAAAAGTAACATACAAAGAGGTAACTAGTGCTCTTAAATATTTTTATACACGAGAGGTAATTAATTACTAGTGCTCCTAAGTAGATAGTAAGTTTTAATCAATCCCAAAGAACCTTGCATATGGGGGCCGTACTACGAACTTGAGATTCTCTACCGATAGACTAATCCGATAAGTTATAAGTGAATTTATTTATGTTATCAAACAAACACTTATTAACTTCAGGTTTTTCTTGACTTATTTTAGAGATTGTCGTGTTCTCATGAAGTGTACTTTTTGTACCTCATTGATTTACTGAATTTTCTCTTACATTTTTTCGCTTCTATTTTATATTCCCTCCGATCGCTATTATAAGCAAAAAATCACATTAAACTCTTTAAAAAAAGTAAGGTATCTCCATTGTGGATGCTCTTATATTTTGGGAAGAAGGGAGTAGTTGGTGTTGGTAAGACAACTTTTTACACTTTTAAGGTATTAAATGCACAAATTTCAAGACATAATTTTTTTTTAATATGCTTAAATATTGCCTTGGAGGCACTGTTTAGCATTTTCCATATATTTAATGGAGTCCCTAAATTAATCACAATGCCAATATGGGTTTCTAATTTCTAATTTGAAACTAAAGCTTCCCTTTAAGAGAGATATTTGATTGATTCTTAGTTTTATACACTACTAGGGGGTAAACCTTCGATTAAATATCTTGATGATACTTTTAGAATCAACCACGCTAGGCGTGAGGGTGGGTGTTGAATATGTAGTTTGTGTTGTTGGAATTTGTTTGAAGTCTCACATTGCTTAGGTTCCCGGGATGTGAAGTGTATAAATATGTGAGGACAACCTCACCCTTTGAGCTAGTTTTTGGGGTTGAGATCCAAGCATATTTATCAGATACATATATCACTGGCCTTTCCTATCTTGAAGATTTGTATATTTCATTGGAAGATCTTATCAATATGACATCAACACAAAAGGCTATTTCTCACAATAGACGTGAGAAATTCGTAGAAGAGTTGATGGATGGTTCGGTGAAAATTTTGGATGTATGTGGCATCACAAGGGACACCATGTTACAAATGAAAGAAAATGTTCAAACACTTCACTCTTCTCTTAGAAGGAGAAAGCGATTTTCATACATAGAAACAAGTGTAGTCGAATATAACTTGTTCACCAAGAAAATGAAACAGAATGTCACAAAGTTGATCAAATCTTTAAAACAAGTAAGTTTGGAGCTTCCTTGATTTTGAATCAAGATCAAGAAGTTGTTTCTGTGATAAGAGTTCTTAGAGAGGTCATAGTAATGAACATGTCTATCTTTCAATCCATTTTGTCTTTCTTGGTTGGTTCTGCATCAAAGTCAAAGGCAACCAAATGGTTCAAATTGACAAAGTTGATGCATAATATGGTAGCATCATCATGTGAAGAGAAGTTGGAGAATTTCAATGAATTGGAGTGTGTGGATGCATCTCTGAGAACCCTTTTAAGAGAAGGTTCTAGTGTTGCCAAGATGAAATTTGAGGCTATGGAGAATGCAATTGAAATGATTTTTTTTTTGAAGAAACTAAATTGAAATGATTGAAAATGGTTTAGAGAGTGTATTTAGGCGTTTGATTAAAACTAGAGTCTGTCTTTTGAACATCATGACTCAATAGTATGTTGAGTCATAATTTTATGCCCAAATCTTATACAGAATCCAAATTTTAAGGATTTGTTTAGGATTGGATAATTTTGTCTCAATAACTCTTGTATATACATATATAGTATACAATTCAGTAGTCATTCTATCAAATACAACGAAAAATTTATGCTCCATATCTTTGACATATTCTGTTCAAAGCCATAAAAATGAAAAATCAAGAGACTCAACGGCTAGTTTCCGCAATGTCAGGTTTCAAATCACCACATGATGCTGATAGATTAAGCGCACAGTCCGGATTGGCCCATACCGACACTTTTTGGTTGTATGCTACTCTGTTGTGTGCATGTTTCTGGTTTTTTATTTTGTGAAATCATGTTTCTGGATTTCCTAATTGTTTTGTTTGAACTAATAATTACATCTTATCTAAGTCCCACATTGGAAGTTTAATAGTCATTGGTTTTAAGCATGTGTTATAAAATAGAAGTGTGTGATACATTGCAACATACTTACCTGGATGGGGTCAATGGGTGATCATGTAGGCCCATGGCCTAGGCAAGTGACCTCCATTGCACTTTGGAGGGGTGCTAGCCTAAGGTCTACCCAAGTGGTGGAGCCTACATCATAATTTGTTGTTGTGGGGGCCTGCGTTCGCGCGGCCCCTCCCAATTTAGTTTTAAAACTCTTAGGATTAAATACTTTGTATTTTTCTGCAACTTAGACAAGAGGATCTAAGTTTCCTATTTCTAATTTGTTGTAATGTGTATAAAAAAGGTAATACATTTTTTGCATAATTCAAGGATTGGCTAGGGACTTATTATCACATTACACTTACAGTTATAAATGCCTCTAGAAGAAAAATTGAACAGACATGTACATGGGAAAAAGCTGTGATAGTTTATGAAAATATTAACTTGGTAGAAAAATTGATCCGAGAATCAAACAAAAATTGATGTCTAGTGCATAAGATCCAGTGCATTCTATCTTTAAAGTTTCCACTTAGAATTGTTCAGGATATGATTGATGCACCAAACAATGTCTTAGCACTACCAATTTAAATGCTGCCAATTCAAAGTATGACGTATAAGTCTTACAATTTACAAGTGTCTTTTGATTCCATCTTATGATAACTTTGTTGCTTCTGGACTCTAAATTCCAAAATTATTTTCTCCCTCTTATGTTTATTCAGTGTAACATACTCTTAAAAGTCTTAAAAAATCTATTCTACTAACATAAGGTCTATAATAATCTTATGTTTACATAAGGAATTAGAGAAATCTTATTTGCTTGTCTTAGTTCCTCCATAACTTCATAATCCCACACTTGTTTAAGCCAAAAAGTGATGAGAAGATTCAAAGTCCCACATTGCTTATAAGAGAAATAAGATGAATATGATGTTATATAATTTTTTTTAAAACTTGGTATCCGGTCTTATGACATGATGTTATATAAATTGAAACTTAGGCTATGAGAATAAGCATCTTTGCGCTTGGGGCAATGACACACTAATGAGGTACTAATCGAGGCGCGTCTATTGCTGGTTGAAAACTATATCCAAACCCTCTGGAAGGACTCCCTTCGGGGTTAAGTCCTACAATTTTAGTTCAATCTTTTTTTTTTATTCTGAAAAATAAATATTGTTAACTTTTAATCCCTGTATTGAACTTTAACCTTTACAAGCAGTGTATTAATGTAATGGGCTATCAGAAGAGACCGGAATACAGTCAAGATGCCTAACTGGTACTCAACACTGATGATATCTCGAAGTAAATCTATTTATTAATTAAATAACTTTAGTGTATATACATAAATTATTTGGTTACGAGTTTAATTATTGTAAAGTTATTTTACATGCATCTAATAATGTGAATTTAATTAATTATTTTACACATGCATCCAATAATATGTGAGTTTAATTAATTATTTTATATCGTCGGTGTAAAGTTATTTTACACATGCATCATCCAATAATGTGAGTTTAATTAATTATTTTACACCGTCGGTGTAAAATTATTTTACACATTCATCAATTATTTTACACCGTCGGTGTAAAGTTATTTACACATGCATTAATTATTTTACACCATCGGTGTAAAGTTATTTTACACATGCATTAATTATTTTACACCGTCGGTGTAAAGTTATTTTACACATGCATTAATTATTTACACAGTCGGTGTAAAGTTATTTTACACATGCATCATCCAATATTGTGAGTTTAAAATTTTACACCGTCGGTGTAAAGTTATTTTACACATGCATTAATTATTTTACACCGGCGGTGTAAAGTTATTTTACACATGCATTAATTATTTTACACCGTCGGTGTAAAGTTATTTTACACATGCATCATCCAATAATGTGAGTTTAATATTTTACACCGTCGGTGTAAAGTTATTTACACACACATTAATTATTTTACACCGTCGGTGTAAAGTTATTATGTGAGTTTAATTAATTATTTTACACCGTCGGTGTAAAGTTATTTTACACATGCATCATCCAATAATGTGAGTTTAATTAATTATTTTACACCGTCGGTGTAAAGTTATTTTACACATACATTAATTATTTTACACCGTCGGTGTAAAGTTATTTTACACATGCATTAATTATTTTAGACCGTCGGTGTAAAGTTATTTTACACATGCATTAATTATTTTAGACCGTCGGTGTAAAGTTATTTTACACATGCATCATCCAATAATGTGAGTTTAATATTTTACACCGTCTGTGTAAAGTTATTTTACACATGCATTAATTATTTTACACCGTCGGTGTAAAGTTATTATGTGAGTTTAATTAATTATTTTACACCGTCGGTGTAAAGTTATTTTACACATGCATCCAATAATGTGAGTTTAATTAATTATTTTACACCGTCAGTGTAAAGTTATTTTACACATGCATCATCCAATAATGCGAGTTTAATTATTGTGCACCTTCGATGTAAAGTTATTTTACACAAATATCCAATTAAAAGAAATAAGTAAAAGATTTTAATAGAGATTAGAAACATTTTCTTAGAGTGACACATCATCAAAATGCTTGCCTATGAGCAACTCAACCTTCCTTTTACCCACATCATCACAATGCTTGATTATCTTTTAATTGAATTTTTCATTTTTCATTTAGGAACCAATTAACTATGCAATGAAGGGAATTCCAATAGTATTAGACACACTTTTTTTTTTATTAGTAAGAATTCCAATAGTCATGAATATTTTGTGGTTATATAAATCTTATATATTAGTTGGTCTCTTTTAATTTAATTTTTCATTTTAGAATTCCAACAATCATGGAAATTATAATATTAGTTGGTCCATTGTAAGAAGTTATATAGTGATAATTTGATATATTGATAATTAAAATTAAAATGATTTAATTAAAAGAGATGATGAAAATGTTTTTTAATAGTGATTGTAAAGTTTTCTTATAAAGTGCCACATCATCACAATGCTTAATTATGAGTAACTCAACCTTCCTTTGTAATAAAAGATTCAATAATTAAATGATTAATAGTAATGAGAGAGAAAAATAAATAGAATAGATTCTTATATATGTGTTGTGTATAATTTTATCACGAACAATATTGAGACGAGTCACCATATTCAGGAGAGTCAATGATGTTGTTCTGGTAACACTTTCTTTATGACGTACCTAGCTTGTGAAAGGTGAGGATGGTATTTTACATACTCATAAATTGATATTTGTTTGTATTACTTTTTCTGAAACATACTCATAGATTGTTTGAAATGATTATGAAGGACCCGCGTGCCTTGTTAACTACTCATGCTTTGGTATGGAAAACTTAAGAATTTAATTTATATGCACTGTCGGTGTAAAATTATTTTGTATATGCGTCTAATAATAAACCGACACATCATGTATGATAATTAAAAACACATGATATGTCACATTTATTAAATGATGTGGCAACGCGTCATTAGATGTATGTCTAAAAATAATTTACACCGACGGTGCACAATAATTAAACTCAAAACTTAATTACTCATGCCGATCAATTTTTGTTAGGGCATAATTATAAAGCTAGGAATCCTAACAATAGCATAGTAGTGAACGTGTGATGTACTTTTTTATTTTTTGAATGGCAAAAAAATGTGTGATGTACTTAATTAACCTAAAAGTGTGTTGTTCTTCTTTTAGTTATCATATCATCCTTATGTACTTCTTGTACATAATGTTGTGCTTAATAAATTTATTTGCATTTCAAAAAAAAAAAAGTTATCATATCATCCTAGTATACTTTCTTGAGTCTGAATTATCGGTACAACATGCAAAAGGAGTAGAATTGCATGGACATTACATTTGATATACCTATGTACAGCTTTGATGATTTAGTTTATCAAATGTACTTTTTGTGTGTTTGTTTATACCACTTGAATGAATTAGAACTTATCTCACCCCATGTTTTTTACTTATTTTTCTTTAATGAATTATACGCAGGGTCTTGTTGGGAATAATGCCTAAATATCTTTTTTGGAAGATTTTATATTTAAATATAGTTTTATATTTATATTTGAAATAAAATAATATTAGGGTTTATGATTTATATTTCTGTTTAGAATATTTAAGATTTGTTTAGAATTTATTATAGGATTAATTTTGTTTTAAAAATATATGATTTGTTTTTATATAGCTCTATATATAGAGCCATAAGCATATGAATAAAATAAGAACTTTACTATTCTTCATATAACCTATATTTGAGGAGAGTTTTCTCCATAAAATTATATCCCACCAAATTCCGCAATAACAAAACACACAAAAAAACCATATCAGTGGTATCAGAGCGCTAAGGTTCAGATCTGTGAAGATGGAAGACGATGATGAAGACGAAGAAAAAGAAGAAACCATGAAATCAACAACCCATAACCTTGACTGCATCTTTATTATGAAGATGTGAAAAAGAAGAGAAAAACAATCCATAACCATAACCTACACCTTTCATACGTTATATGCGAGATGGTTTCATGTATTATATAACTCATAACCATAACAAATACATGAAAAAAGCTCAAGTCTCATATGAAGTTGTAGAAAAACCATAACCATAACCATAACCTGCATCTTTCATATGTTATATGCGAGATAGTTTCATGTATTATATAACCCATAACCATAACAAATACATTGAAAAAAGCTCAAGTCTCATATGAAGATGTAGAAAATAACAACATCCATGGGTAACATCCTATTGTTACAAGAAACATACTCATTCGTAAAGAATGTAGATGAATAAAAGAAGACAACAACAACAAAAACAAAAATCAACATGAATCTCACGCTGGATACAAGACAAAGATATTCAGTCGAGGATGAGTGTTCAAAAAAAAAAGGTTTTTTCAACTCAAATCTCAGGTTGGATACAACACAAAGATATTCAATCAAAGAGGAGGCTTGAGAAACAAAAAATAAAATAAAATTTCAGCGCAAATCTCAGATCGGATACAACAAAAAGATATTCAGTCAAGGAGGAGTGTTGGGAATAATGCCTAAATATCTTTTTTGGAAGATTTTATATTTAAATATAGTTTTATATTTATATTTGAAATAAAATAATATTAGGGTTTATGATTTATATTTCTGTTCAGAATATTTAAGATTTGTTTAGAATTTATTATAGGATTAATTTTGTTTTAAAAATATATGATTTGTTTTTATATAGCCCTATATATAGAGCCATAAGCATATGAATAAAATAAGAACTTTAGTATTCTTCATATAACCTATATTTGAGGAGAGTTTTCTCCCTAAAATTATATCCCACCAAATTCCGCAATAACAAAACACACAAAAAAACCATATTAGGTCTATCCTAGCTAGGACTAGACTGGGTAGTAGTATCGAGGTGTTTGTTAATAAGAATAAAGGGGATAATTATTCTTCTCGTGAGCTTAGTTTAGCTGGCAGGGACATTGCACTATATGTAAAGAAGTCGGGATTCGAACTCCGTACACTCCACTTATTCGCCTTTAAGGTGAATTTTGGAGAATTATTTTCTCACATATGCTAGGTTGTTCGTTGAAGTTTATTGGAGCATTTTAATGTTTAAATGGAGTTGTAATGCTTTGCTTTTATTTCAAATTATTATGAATAAAGTGGACAAATGTAAGGCTCTATGAAGTCAATATATTTTATTTTAAATTGTGAAATTGAATTGTTATTTGTGTTTTTTTTATAGGCAAAATATTATTATAAGAGAGTATAAGGTGTAATCTCTTACCAAACAAAACCAAAGATTTAAATGCTTTGAAAACATACAATGGGATCAATACACCAATTTGGAAAAGACAATGGAGTATGGCGACCAGAGCGACCTCTAAACCAAATTGAAGAAACAACTTTAATGTTTTCCAATAAGGAGGAGGTATTAGGAATCTCTTTGTTGGAAATCACATTATTTCTAAGTTTTAAAATACAATTTTTTTGAACAAAGTTTTCAAATACACTAAGTAGTAGTTAGCCAAATCAAATGACGAACATGATTTCCTTTTTTTCATTTAACTATGTTCCCAAAACATAAGAAATGGTTCCAATCTTCCAATCCTGGCGGCATACTTTGGCCTACCCACCTAAAAATATCTTCCCACACACCTTTAGTAAAAGAGCATTGGAAAAAGAGATGGGAATAGTCTTCGCTTTTCAAAAAGCATAAAACACAAGGAATATAATGAGAATTGGACAAAATACATCTACGACAAAGCAGTGCCCTCGTTGGTAATTTTTGTAATAATTAGAAGGGACATCATTCTTCCAAAGCTTCTGGATTGCCCCCAAAACATTATAATCTAAGATCTCATAGTTCCGGGAATGAAGCAATACATTATAACATGATTTTACAGAATAAAGACCAACTAATTCCGGCTTCCACCTCCACCTATCTTCGCTTTCTGGATGAAGAGAAAAAACGTTTAATAAATTCTGAAGCTCAAGAAGTTGAAGATTTTCGCTATCAGTCAAAATCTCACGCCATTTCCTTGACCATAAATGAGTCTCCCCATTCAACATCAACCTATCCGATCATAACATCGCATCTTGATTTGCTTCTTTAATAAAAAGATTAGGGAATAAATCACTAAAACTTTAATTTCCGAACCATTTAATCTTCTAAAAACCAATGTTATATTATATCCAGAGCCAACACAACAGCTCACACATTTGCTTTAAGCCAATCATCCTCGCCCCCGCTTCCAATATCTAACACATTAGGGGTGCACAGAATAATCGGTTATAATGCAAAATCCACAACCACATCCAAATCCAATCTTAAAAATCCAGTTAATTCTAAAATGAAATTTAACCAATCCATTTACATATGGTTGGTTATCCAAATATAAAAACCGATTATTTAACCGGATATCCATATCCAAAACTAATTTTATTATTTTTTTTTAAAAAAAATCAATAAACCAATATCTTAGTTTATTCTCTGTTAATGTTATCTGCATAAATCAAAATCAACAACCCCAATTTCATTCATTTGGAGATTTCACAAAATTGGAAAAAAAATATAGATTCATTCCATGAGATTTGAAAATACACAACAAAAAATTGATATAACCTGCAAAATTAGAGAGACAGAGAGAGAGGGAGAGAGAAACAGAGAGAAAGTGAGAGCAAGAGAGTGAAGGAGAACGGAAAGTGATCAAAACGCGCCGACGGACGTGGCCGGAGTCACGGCGGCAAGCTTCCATCCCTTTCATATTCTTCTTCGATTCGATTTCCAATCATGTACAAAATGCAGATCTGAAATACTAGAGAGGAAGAAACACACGCAGAGTGAGAGAGAGAGAGAGAGAGAATGAGACGGTGGAGGCGCAACTATGCCGAAAAAGATGAACATAGCGCTCACGGCGGTCGTGGCCGGCGCCGCAACGGCGATCCCCGTTCTTTCTTTCTCCGTTTTGGTGTTTCAGTTTTTTTTCATCATTATATTTATATATTTTTCCCAGTTTATATATTTATATTTTTATATATTCCTTCCTTCTTTTTTATTTTTTAAAAAAATTTGCATTTATATTTTTTTATATGCATTTTTTTTTTAAATTTTTTTTTTGACAATAAGCACGTGAAGAGATTTAATAAAGAAAAAAAAATGAATTTGGAGGATAATTGGTCCCAAACCAAAAAATAACTAGTAACTAGATTTAAAATTGAATTTAAGAAATATCCGGTTTTAAACTAAATTTGATAAATAACCAATTTAAAAATTGGATTTACAAATTTAACCGGTTACGTAACCATAATCATATTTATAACTAGTTTGATAACCGGTTTTAAATAAAATGTGGATTTGGTTATGGATATTAATCCAAAAAAATGGTTTATAAATGGTTTGGTTTTGGTTTTGGAGAAAAACCGACCATGCACACCCCTATAACACATCCTTCCACCATATAAAATCCTTAGACCCATTCGAAAATCGTTACCCCACCCAACATTCTCGTGGGTAGGTGATCGTATCTAAAATGCAACAAATTAGTCCACACCGCTTCTTTATCATCTAAAATGTATGATTTGACGATTTGTTAGATTTATAATTTTCGATTTTTAATTGTTTAAATTGTGCAATGTAATTTGATGGTGTTTAATTGTTGTATGAAATCTTTCCTGTGAAAATTGATGGTGCTTATAAATTATTGCACATAATTTTAATCACAATTGGTATATTTGCCATAGTGATTGAAAATATTGTCTTGACCTGAAAGGTCACATGTTTGAATTCTAATCAAGACAAAATTGTACTATTTTTTAATAAAAATTGCAAGATAAAAGTGGAGGGAAAACAAATTAGGTTTAGAGTTTTTTAATAATAATTATACTTTTTCTCGTATTTGTGTGGATAAAAAATTATTTCACGCCGCAATGGCTGCATTCATATCGCAGCGACCACAATGACCGCAATCACAACATCTGCAGTCGCAACTGCATCCACGACCGCGACCGCAATCGCAATTTAAAACCTTGATAGTAGCAAACTAACTATCCCTCGGGCTTCCCAGTTTAATTTGTTCATTAAGTATCTGCAATTTACGAGTAGTAGTAATTAATCAGCCAAATTACTGGTAAGTGTAAGGTCATACTAGTATTATTACCTTTCCTATGCTTTGTTGTGACATTTAGTCATTTACTATTCCATTTTACAACCATTGAATCTTTAAGTAACAGTCAATACAAACTTAAGCAATGTTACACATTCTCCTCTTTTAATTTCTATTTAGTTCGTGTTTGATATCAGCAAAGCAACCATGGCTTCTGCTACTCAAACAGAGGAGCATGTGCAGTTGAAACTTCTTGTTAATGAAGAGAGTAATAAAGTTGAATTGGCTGAAGCAGGGAAGGACTTTGTCGACATTCTCTGTAGCTTCTTAACAATACCATTAGGAACCATTGCTAGACTTTCGCAGAAGGATTCAAACATGGGACCTGTCACAGTTGGTTGTCTTAACTCACTTTATCAAAGTGTGTCAAATCTTGACGAGTGTCTGTGGACAAATACAAACAAAGAATTGTTGTTGTATCCGAGGAACTCATCCGAAGAATATTGCAGTACACTTAAGTTTAACATTGATGATCTTGAGTCCACGGAATACTTCATGTGTGGTAACAAATACTGTGGTCGGGAAAATCGTCATTATTATGCCGGACATGGTTATATTCTGAGCACATCTGCATATCATGAATGTCCGCGCTGTAAGAGTCATTGCAACCGTTCGATTTTCCTGAAACCTTACTGCAAAGGATTTGTTAACAGTGTTGCTACTTTTGTCATTACTGAGGATTTAACTATCATGCCGAACTCCATGGTTCATACAAGCTTTTCTCTGCTCCAGAATTCTGGAATAAGCACAAGTTCTGCAAAAGAAATTACTGTCAATGTCACTCAAGAAAAGGTTTTTTTATTTCCTTGTTCTGTTTTTTATATGACTTTTTATTGTTTATTGCTTTCTCTGCATACACAGCTTTTCAACATTTCTTCAATACTCCCTCCGTCCCATAATGAGTGTGCCAGTTGACTGTGTCACGCATATCAATGCAAAACATTGACGATTAATATTTTTAATTGTATAGTAGTAAAAAGTTATAAAAATATGATATTCTGAAAATGACTCGGTCATTTTGGGAGGGAGGGAGTATAATTCATTTTTAATTGACTATTATAACTATAACTATAATTATTACTATTCAGGTGCTGGATATTTTAAAATGTGCTTTGGTTTCTAAGTCACCTATGACTGATGTGTTTCTAGGAAAGAAACCGTCCATAGCGAGACATTTGTTTTTCCCTTGTAATTTTGATAACAGTAGCGATATTCAATTCACGCTGCAGTTAGTTATAAGAAAATCAGATGGAAATATATTGTTTGCTCATGGAGAAAAAGACTTTGCAGATTTACTATTAAGTTTTCTCACATTTCCCTTGGGAGGTGTTATACATAATTAGTTAGGAAGATACAGTTTTCGGGGCTGGATTGGTCGGGGATATAGTTCTGTGAGCAGCATTGGTCGATTGTACAAGAGCATATATGAATTAGATGTGAACAAATATCTGGTCTCAAAAGAAGCAATGGAGAGGCTTGTTGATCCTTGCTTGGACTCAGAGTTCAAATCAAGCAAGAATATTTTACCAATAAAAAATCCGCGAGATCATTTTTATTGTTATTATCAAGGTGAAAATTGTTAGAATTAGAGATACACAAATAGGAAAAGAGAAAGACGGCTAGGGTTTCAATAGAATACCAATAGCTTAACATTACAAAAGAGTTACTAGAGAATATATATAAAACCTAATGAACTCTAAACTAACAGGCCCAATAACATAACCTATTATTTTATTATCTAACACCTACTCTCAAACTCATTATGCATCAACAAGAAGCATTATGAGTTTGTCAAACAAAATACGAAAATAAAATAAACTACCAAATAAAATAAACTTCTAACATCACCCCTCAAGCTAAAGCTTACTAAGCTTTAAGCTTGTTACAAATTAGCCCTGACAACAAATCAACTCAATTAAGATCACGATCAACTAAGAGCAGCCATTTACCATCAAGGAGGGGAGAACCAAATCAAATTAATCCAACATCCAATCCAATGCAGTCCAAGATAACCAAAAACCAAATCAATCGAACAAATTCAAACTAAACCAATCATAAGAATCAATAGGGAGAAGTGCAATCAATCAGAAGAAGTGCAATAGGGAGAAGTGCAATGCAATCAGAAGAGAAGTGCAATAGGGGGAGAAGTGCAATACAATCAGAAAAAGAAGTGCAATGCAATCAGAAGTGCAATAGGGGGAGAAGTGCAATGCAATCAGAAGAAGTGCAATAGGGGGAGAAGTGCAATACAATCAGAAGAGAAGTGCAATAGGAGGGAGAAGTGCAATGCAATCAGAAGAGAAGTGCAATAGGAGGGAGAAGTGCAATGCAATTAGAAGAAGTGCAATAGGGAGAGAAGTGCAATAGGGGGAGAAGTGCAATAGGGGGAGAAGTGCAATCAATCAGAAACAATAAGGAGAGAAGTGCAATTGATTAGACAAACAGAACCAAATTGAGTCAAACAAACCAAACCAAAACAAATTTAAAGTCCATATAGCGGACTGGTGCAAATTCACAACTAAACCAAATAAAACAATCGAACCGAAAGAACCATTAGAGAGGAGACCGAGAAAATTTACTCACCAAAAACAAATGCAAGTGTGTGTCCTTAATCAACCAATAGCCTTCAATTTAAACAACTCCACACAACCCATCAAAATTTCTACTCACAGGAAACCAAAGGAAAGGACAACACACACACATGATACTTACGGTACGTGCTCGACCGATCAACAACATACAAGAGGATCAACAATTTTTTTTTTTTTTTTTCGATACAACCAATCAACAAAAAAACAAAACAAACATATTCCCAAATTATTGGGAACTCGGCAGCGGAACAACAACATACAATTTAAGGAGGATCGAAATAAGCTCTCGATACCATGTTAGAATTAGAGATACACAAATAGGAAAAGAGAAAGACGGCTAGGGTTTCAATAGAATACCAATAGCTTAACATTACAAAAGAGTTACTAGAGAATATATATAAAACCTAATGAACTCTAAACTAACAGGCCCAATAACATAACCTATTATTTTATTATCTAACAAAAATTACGATCAAAGTATCATAAATGATCAATTTTTCATAACTGATGAATACCGGAGTGATGATAAAAAATGTGTAAGGATGAACCTTGTTAAGGCCCTAAAAAACTCGGCAACTGATGAGGGTTATGTGAAGGGACCAAGAACATATCTAGTTACAGATGACTTGGTTATTAGTCCTTCATCTCCAATTTCAGCTCAATTATTAATCAATCGTTTGCAAATTCCTCGTGAGGACTTGAAGGAAAAGGTTGTCATCATTGGTATGAACGAGGTAAGGAACAAGTGAATTTTACATACAGATTTATCAACTTCATCTTTTTTGTTTGATGCATTCATGCAACTAGACTAATAGACAATGATTTTTCTTGATGCAGTGTCTGAGCATATTAAATGCTGCTTTGATCTCAACATCAGCACTAACAAATGGTCTTCTTCATATTATCCAAAGTTAAGGAGAAGAAATAGCAACTGTTATTGTTATGTTTCGTTTTAGGTTATGTTTTTCTTTACATATGCATTTTAAGATATGTCTTAATTACAATTTACAAGAAAACTTGTAACCATATATCATTACTGATTCTACTATTTTGGTGTGGTTATTTCAATTCTGGCGTTACCTTTAAGATCTAGTATATGATTTATTCTTTTCTGAGTCTAGAATGGCAATTTTACAGAAACAAATTTCTCCCAATTTTATAGCTTATTAAATCACTTTTTGTGCATTTTATTTTATTTTTTACCAAGTAGTGGCTAGACTCATACAATTAAATGTGGAGCTTCTATCGTGCAGCCCTATTTTGGACTTTTTTAGTGCAGTTTTTTAATTGACCAATATAATATCAATTAATTCCACGTGAGCGCAAGTCCATGGTGAGTCTTATGGAATTTTAATTTATTGCACATTATTCCGTCATTACAAATTAAATATATATTATCATTTTAATAAAAAAAAAAGGGAGAGAGAAGAAACTAGTATTTGTAGTTACAAAGATGATAACTGCTACCTAACGTTCCTATACTTGTTTTCTGCCATGTATCCCTTTGCATTTGAAATACACCTTCACTTGGAACGTTGCATCCGTTGAAATCGAACTGAATTTGAAACTGCAATAAAGAAAATATTCTAAGTCCACAACAAATATTGTTTCGATCTTTTGATTGCCATAATCAAAAGAAAGGACGATCGAAAGACAATTTTGGCTTTTAACTCAGAATATACTATAAGCTCTATACTTATAAATATTTTCCATCAAAACTCACTCTTATTCTTAAACACATTACCCTTAATTTTCATAATTAAGAAAATTTAAACTTTCATAGAAGCTCCACTAACTAAATTACATCCAAAATTTGCTAGATAATCCGCAACGTTGTTCCACAATTAAACCTCTAGCTCTTTGAAATAACCTTCTACTTATTGCATTCCTTCTAGCTCGTTAGACATTGTATAACCACCATTGAGAACTCCCCATAATTCTGCAGCAGAAGCATTTGAAGGTCCCAAAGCTTTTGCAAGTCCACAAACCCATTGTCCTCGTTCGTCCCTAATGACTCCTCTGCATCTAGTTTGTTGATTACCAATCCTCACTACTACATCATATCTGCATTTCAACACACGAGTCAACTTCTCTATGAACACCATAATTCACACAATCATGATAATTATGCACGTATTGTAGTAGCTCACGTGTTGTTGGATGAAAAGGTATATGTGTTGCCTTATTCCTCCATTGCCAAAGATAATAGCATGTATTGGCCCAAATGTTCATCCATTCTATATCTTCATTTTTCCATCCTGTTGAGTTAATGTTAAAGAGCACCCATTCTTTGAATTCTCCAACATAAAATAAATGTTTTTTATCTGGAGGAAGTAAATGATTCCACATAAAAGTAGCTAGTGGATAATCTCTCAATACATGCCAGATTGATTCTTCTACATTTGTACAGTGTGAACAATACGGCACGTTATTTGCCCATCTACTAATCATCTTGTGAGTAGGAAGCCTACCATGAGCAACCTGTCATGCAAAGTACCTAATTCTTTCCGGTACATTAAGCTTCCAAATCTTCTTCCATGCCAGATCCTCTGTTATTGAGAGATACATTAGTTATTCAATGTATCTAAGAAGTGACATTGACTTATAATTAAGGCCGAAAGGAGTATGTAGGAAAGGTAGTAATCTGCGTATAAGCATTAAGATCTTCTCCAATTATTTCTCTCATGTCGGTCATGTTGTTGTAATCTTGACCATTTATTCACTTTTCTTCTCTTCCTTTAGATTAGAGAGAAAAAATTTGGAGGGATCCAAATCCCAAATTACACCAGTACAGAGGATCGGTAACAAATCCCAAATCCCAAAGCACAACATCTCTTTGATTCCCTAAATCGTAATTAATGCTAAGTTCATAAATTCCCGTTCATGTTACTTCCTTTTTATGCATTTGCTGTGGAAAAAGAGCTAATTAATTAAAGCTGTACATGCATCATGTAAAACTATTTTACTCCTATCTTTTTCCAAGAATCCAAATTACTACTACTAATCTCGAGAATTACTCATTTAATACCCAATAAGTGATTTTACATGCATAAAAACGGAAATGAAATGTGAATAGGAGTATAAAATTAGAAACACTCTATTTCAAGTTTTTAACAAATTTACAACTTCTTGTTTTAGTTGCACATGGCTGCTACTCAAACAATGGACTATGTATCATTGAAACTTCTGGTGGATGAAAAGAGAAACAAAGTCATATTTGCTGAAGCGGGAAAAGACTTTGTTGATGTTCTTTTTAGCTTCTTAACATTTCCATTAGGAACCATTGCAAGACTTGTAGAAAAGAAGTCTAACATGGAGCCAGTTACAGTTGGATGTTTAAACAAACTCTATCAAAGTGTGAGAGATCTCGACAAAGAGTGTCTGAGATCAGATGAAAACAAAGGAATGCTATTGCAACCCACAAACTCATCACAAAATTATTGCAGCTCTCTTAAACTGAATATTGATGATACCGAGCCTGCAAAGTACTTCTTGTGTACCAAGTTTAATGGGTGCTCCTACTCTCGTTTGATGAACATTTCCCGAAATAAGAAGTGTGGGTGTGAGAGTGTATATACTCGCTCAGTTTCTCTGAAACATTGCTGCAAAGGATTTGTTAAAGATGGTACTAGTTATCTTATTATGGATAATTTATTAGTCATCTCAAACTCCGTTCGACTTAATAGCCTTGGTTTGCTCCAGAATTTAGGAGTAAACGGTGCAACTTCAGTAAAGGAATTGATTGTGAATGTTACTAAGGACACGGTAATGCATTTGCTGTCTGTTTCATGAATGAGATTTGGTATATTGGTCTTTGATTTTACTTTACAAAAAAATTCATCTTCATTTCATGTTTAATTTAAATAGTTTATGCTATGCTGCAGGTCCTAGATATGCTAAAGTGTTCTTTGCTTTCCAAGACTACTTTAACAGATTTGTTCTTAAGAAAGCAACCATTTTTGGAAAGTTACAAGTTTGTCCCGTTTGATCTGGAAAACAAATATAATATCCAAATCATGGTGAGAATATTTATGAGAAAATCAGATGGGAAGGTATTGTATGCTCAAGGGGAACAAGATTTTGCTGACTTACTTTTGAGTTTTCTTTCGTACCCTTTGGGAGGGGTGGTTCGTGCATTAGGAGGTATTTCTTCTATTGAAAATATTGATTTTTTGTATAAGAGTATAGTTGATTTCGTTGAATCCAATTATTTTGTGTCAGAAGAAGCAAAGAATAGGCTTCTTGATCCTCACTTGGCTTCACTTTTTAAAAATAGCAAACAGATATTACCCATTGAGAATCCAGTCATGCGTTATTATTGCTTTTATCAACGTCATAATTATGAACAAAGTATTAAGTATAGTACTGGTGATTATTTCATAACTGATGAATATAGAAGTGAATTTGGTGGTAAGTATGAAATGTTGGAAGTTGAATCACCAAGAGGAAGTTATGAAGGTTATGTAATGGGACCAAGAGCATATATGGCTACAGATGACTTGGTTTTGACACCATGGTCTCCATTTTCAGCTTTACGTTTAATCCACAATTTGAAAATTCCTCTTCATGATATTAAGGATAAATTTGTCACTATTGGCATCAAAGAGGTAAGAACAAGACATCTATATATATTTTTCAACATCGAAATATTTTGTGCTAAGTTGTTTGAAGTGATATATATGTAAGTAATTTTATTAATTAATTTTCTTTGCAGTGCTTGACCATATTCAAGGCGTCGCTGATTTCAACATCTGCTCTAACAAATGGTCTTTGTCACTTGTTAACTGAAGTTAAAGAAGAGATTGTCGAAACAAATTGAAAGCAAGGTTGAGGAAGAGAATTAAAAAAACCCAAGTTAACAAGGAGATTATCGAAACCGGCTTTCATTTTCTTATGTATTGAAGAATTATATTAAGCAAAGTTTGTTATGAACAGCGTTTTTTTTTTTTTTTTGAATCAATATGAACAGCATTTCTATAATGCCTGTTTTAAGCTTATTTCAGTTCTAGCATTAGCAACTTTTGATATCTTATTCAATATTACTCTCTCTGTACCAAATCTTCACTGTTTTTACTTTTTTAATTTTGTCCGGAGACTTTAGTCCTTTTAAGAAACCAATGCATATTTAGTGATACTTTATCATTTATATTCTTAATAAAGTTAAAGCATTAATTAAATATATTTTATCTTTCTTAATAAAGTAAGCGTAAAAATGACTTTACTTATCATTTCTTAATCTCCTTGCAAAACTCCAAAAAAATTAAAGTTTTGGGACGGAGGGAGTATCTATTTGTAATCAAGAACATCTTGTTTACTATTAATTTCTATGCGCCTTAAGAAAATTGAAAATTGAAAATAACTTATCGGACACCGGTTCCCCCGGGGAACTATGGTCCATGTTTAATTTTTTTGTTTTTTGTTTTAAACCCTAAATAATTAAGAAATTAAAAATAAATAATTTTTCGAATAGAGATATTCAACATCTCGGCAAAAAAACATACATTTATACTACACACACATATATAGGATAAATAATTTTTCCACAAATTGAACTATTTTTAGTCGTTCGCTATCTACGAGTTTCTCGCACGCCAATTTTCTGGTAGAAGGGGTTCATTATTGAAATGAGTCAATATTAATAGGCATCCACTCAATTATACGTCGAAGGGGTTCTATGCGCCTTAAAAAAAATTGAAAATAAGTAACTATGGTCCATGTTTAAATTTTTTGTTTTATTTTAAACCCTAAAAATAATTAAGAAATTAAAAATAAAACTAATCTCCGTGCACCCTTCGTGACAATATATAAGCAAAAGTCATCTTTCTAGGTTCATTGTATATTTAATGTATTTGGTCCATATTATAAGACAGATACATTAAATATGCAATGTACCTAAAAAATTAATTTTTGCTTATATATTGTCACAGAGTAGTAGTATTAGTTTTAAATCTTCCTATAAAATACAACCATGTGATTGCATATCACTAAACTTTTCTTGAACCAAAGATGCTTGCATCTTCACTTTCCAGAACCTGAAATCGTGGTAGCAAGTAAGAAGCTAGGTCAAACAACAATTTCTAAAAGTTATAGTAAAAAAAATAGTTTCTATATTTTAGGAAAAACTGTTGGAATATTTTCTAATATTCTGTGGGCTGCAATCAATTGTGGGTTTTGGTTTTAATAAAAACGGGTTGATGTTGTTGTGATCCATTTGATGATGCTTAAGCCCGATAATTGTGATCAGTAATAATGGGCTTGAACACTAATTCTGATTTGTGTAGAAACAAAGTGTAGGCCCAACTCTAGAGTCCATGATGGGTGGTACTAGGGTTGTTATCTTATAAATAGATAAGGCTAGGTCCCCTTTGCCGTCACGTTGTCAAGCGAACGCTCATTTGTTGTCTTCCCCATCAAAGACCTCAAAGACTGGAGCATGTGATAGGCAAAGGAAGACCTTGTCTAACATATCGGTGGTTCCGATATCTGCTATTCCGGTAAACATGATTGCTGACTATCAAGTAAGTGTGTTCTAATTTCATATAATATATCGATCTCTAAATTGTTAATTATTACATGTGGTATCAGAGCTATTATTATATGATTGGAACCCTATTTTTTATCATAGCCATGTTTGATCAATGAGAGAATTTTTGTTCGGCTATATTTGTTTTTCGGTCAATTATTTAATTTGGGGCTGACCTAAAACTTTTCCGAGTTACAACCCTAATTTTGTTGAATGAGAATTTGTTAAAACCATAATTTGATTTATGGTTCATGATTGTTTATTTTTTCTTTTCGGTTGTTCCATACATAAAATCGATGATTGGTTTTGCGGTGTGGTGATAATTATATGTTATTACTGTGTTTTGCTTCCGGTCAATTTTAATTTTTAATGGTCTTCGGGAAATTGTTTAAAGGGAAAGAAGTTGTATATGTCACCATTTTATTCTAATAATGGTTGTTGCTTGTTTTTCGTTTTCAATGGCTATTGACTGTATGTGACGATATAGTCTATTTTGGTTCAGTTAATTTTTTATTTTTATTTTTAAAACAATCAAATTTAGAACCCTATTTTGATCGGATAAAATTTCTTGAACCAACCAATTTAATTTATTATTATTTTTTATTTTTAATTTGATTTGGGGTTTATGATTGTTTTATGAATGAGGATGTGAATTGATGTTTATGTTAGCAATCATATTTTTATGAATCAATATCCTGATTTTGGGCTTCATCTATTTTGAGAAACCTGTGTGCGTTGTTGCACCGTTACATGCTTTTCATGTTACTATTTAAATAATATACAGTCGGTGTTTTTAAGCAATTGATCTATCATGTTAACAATTTTCCAGTCATTTTGTTTGTAGTATTATTTTTGGTCTGTCCACTTAAAAGTATATATTGGATTTTCTGGCTCAAATTGTTTCCGCCTATTGCTACAATCTTGTTTTTGTTGAAGCTTTTCAGTTATATATTATATATACACATGTATATATTTAGCTTTTTTTTTGAGTTTTGCAGTATCTACATAATTGTTATATGGAATTCAATTTATTCATATGCTATGAAAAAACTTGTTCCAAACTTATTTATTTATAATTATTATTATTTAGAGTTAAAATTGAGTGGAACAAGAATAATTATTTGTTCCGTGAATCAATATATATATACTTTGAGGCAGATAAAGTTTGCTATCCTCGTTTTGTTTGACCAATATCAATATAAGAATTTGGATTGAATTAATTTGATCAGTTGATTACTCATTATCACGGTTCAGGATTGAATAGAAATTTATGTAAAATAATTTTTATTTTGATGGCTGTTTTTGGGTTAATGATTTGCTTGCTAATTGGTGTTTGCCGCTCTCTTTCTCATAAGAATACTACTCAGTTGTGGGATCCTTATATTTGTATTTATTGATGGACTTCTATGATATACTGCTTAAGATATAGCTATTTGATTCATTAATTTCTTTAAATTTTAATTAGAGCTTTGATTCCAAGCTTCATCATGTTATAAACTTGTTAGTGGCAAACAGAAGTCTCCCAATATACCAATATACTTTGAAGTTTTGTTTGATCATATGGCTATAAATACTTCTGGATTTACTTACTTCAAGAATGAGAAAATATGTTTTATTTCTTTTTCTCATCTTAAATTTTTTATTTTCCGGCTATTGATTATCAAGTTGGGTTTTGATCTCAATTTTGTGATAGTAAGTTTTCTAACCTTGCAATTAGTAGGGTTTAATGTTTAACTTTGGGAGATATAAGAGAGCCTTATATATTTAATCATTGAGAAAAATAAATTTTAGCCGTGTTTGGTTTTTTTTTCTGTTTTTCGGCTCTTATATTTTTATGAGGTAATTTTCCTTGGTATTGTGCAGTTTACTTATATGTCTACTTATATTGCTTCAGTATTTCTATACAGTTGTTATACACAATACCATAAATCTTATTCGATGTAGCCGGTTCTGGTGGAATCAAATTTGGGACAGATTAACTATGCCATGGACACCGCATATATATTGTAGCTTTGTGTAAAAATAAGTTGGTCTTTTGAGCAATTATTAAAGGCAATTGAAAATTGAATTATCTTTGCATTAATTTATTATTAGAGTATTTTTATTATGATATAACGGTTTACTGTTGATTTGTGAGCTGTTTGAGATGACATTGTCAAAGATCTTATCGTAAAGTCATCAATGGTCATCGACTCTATTTGCAAGGATGAAAAAGTCACACTATTGAGGGTTAGTTGTTCAATTATTTATCTTCTTGTAACCTATTATATATAATTGCATATAAAGAGAAATTTATTTTCAATATTATCTAATCCTTTTGAAATAATAAGTATGCAATTATATACGAAAATTTTATTGTTTTTTCGGAATATTCTAAATTAGAAACTCTCTCTATAATGATTAATTGATTTCATGTTATATACTCCAATTTTTAAATTTTACTCTATTGAGTGGGAGTATTTCAAGTTTAATATTTCGAGAGTTCTATTCTGGAAAAATATAAATTTAGTGTGACATTGTTTGACATGTCCATTGTGTGATAGAGAAAATAGTTGAATATTTGTTTAAATATTTTAACACTTTTGGATTGGTAATTCAACTATAATTCTCTATCAAGTGGGAGAGTTTTACATGTCAACTATTTATAAGTGTTTATAGAGACTTATATTGAGGAGTCCTATGCTATTTATAAAAGTTCGGGACTATTTGCTTTATATCCTCAATAATATTTCAAATGAAGTCTCATATTATTCCGCTGCATAAATTATTTATTCATTATATTGAGTTGACTGATTCACAGTAATGATCTCTCCCCTCAAATACTATTTTTCCGCATTGAATAATTCAAGACATGTTGAGAATGCAAATTAAAATATAATGAGTGATCAGTTTAGATGCATTTAAATGATGCATATTTTTACTGAGTTGTATTTTGACAAGAGACAAGAGATAATGATTCCTATGCAAGAAAATTTTGTGCGTTGGTATAAACCGTCACCACCAAAGTGGGACCGTTTATATCGATTGATGAGACTTTCTTTGTAGTTTGAGGAATGTTTTTAAATTGTAACATGTAATTTTCTGCCCAAAGGTGATTATTATAGGTTACGATTAAAAATTAATTTGAGATGAAGTTATTGGAGAATGCGTTGAACGGAGGAATTTGCCAGCCCAAAGGTGACAACTTTCAAAGCTCAATACATACTCATTGATTAACTCATCTGAGGTTTTGACTGAGGATTTGACCTTAGTTTGTACATTCTGCCCAAAGGTGATTGTACTATTATATTGGCCTCTTATGATAATACTAATCCAATTTGGTTTTGATTCAAAAATGAATTTCTCCAGTTATGTTTCCATTGAAATGTTGAACATCATATATCACTTGATTAGTGGGAGATAACTTATATTCTTTTGATATGCTTGATTAGTGAGAGTTTAAAATTTTATATTAACTCCTTTATAATATTGAAATTATTTGAAATATAATAATTTTTGAGCTCAGTGTTGTTGGAATCACTATGCCGGTGATCAACACTATTTTGGAGCTGAGGCATTATATAAATATATATTATAGCTCAGTGTTGTTGGGATCACTATGCCGGTGATCAACACTATTTTGGAGCTGAGGCATTATGTGAAAACATAAATAAATAAGCTCAGTGTTGTCGGGATCACTTAGCCGGTGATCAACACTATTTTGGAGCTGAGGCATTATGGTATCTTAAGAACCATGTAATTTCTCTGGCTTTGAGGCATTTGAGAGAAATTATGTCTAAAATATTGGAGCTCGATGTTGATTAGATCATTATACCGCGGTAGTCAACACTGTTTTGGAGCTTGGACTTGTGGTATCTTATGGACCATATAATTTCTCTGGCTTTAATGCATTTGAGAGAAATTGAGGACTGACGAAGAAAATGATAGTATGGTTGAGATCACAAACATATCATTTTCTCGCTACACTCTACACAGATGACTAGTCGACGGGGTTTGGTGGTATTTGTAACCATGGAAGGTGTTGTATCGATAATGATATAATTACCGCTATGATTCGATATCATTTAACTTTTGTTGGACGGAGTCTTAATTAGATGTTGCATCTTGGGATCAATGTGGCCACGTTAAAATATGTTATCAACCCGAGAGTCGTTTTCAAAATGTTTTCTTCAAATTAAATATACACAATTGATTTTGCCCAAGTGGGAGAATGTTGGAATATTTTCTAATATTCTGTGGGCTGCAATCAATTGTGGGTTTTGGTTTTAATAAAAACGGGTTGATGTTGTTGTGATCCATTTGATGATGCTTAAGCCCGATAATTGTGATCAGTAATAATGGGCTTGAACACTAATTCTGATTTGTGTAGAAACAAAGTGTAGGCCCAACTCTAGAGTCCATGATGGGTGGTACTAGGGTTGTTATCTTATAAATAGATAAGGCTAGGTCCCCTTTGCCGTCACGTTGTCAAGCGAACGCTCATTTGTTGTCTTCCCCATCAAAGACCTCAAAGACTGGAGCATGTGATAGGCAAAGGAAGACCTTGTCTAACATATCGGTGGTTCCGATATCTGCTATTCCGGTAAACATGATTGCTGACTATCAAGTAAGTGTGTTCTAATTTCATATAATATATCGATCTCTAAATTGTTAATTATTACAAAAACTATAATATATTATCAAATATATGTTTTAACCCTATTATAACAAAAAACAACAACTTTTAACCTTTTTTTATAAAAAAAAAGATTTACCAAATAATTTTAACTTTAGTCGAAAAACTATTATTTCTAACTTTATGATTAAAAGAACTTCTACACCTAAAAAAAGCTAGGCCAAACGAACACTTAGCATCATGGTGAACACTTATTGGTCAGTGATACCTCACTAAATTAACAGCCACGTTAGCATTTTTAACTGAGGTTAGTTGGAAAAGTAACAAAGGAATAAGATAAAATCATAAAATATTCATTTGTAACCTAAAAAATTTAAAAGGTTTATATATCTGTTAAAAATAAAATATTCACTGTCAAAATAAAAATTTAAAATTTAAAAGACCTCGTAATATAAAAATTATTTATCGACTATTGCATTTAGAGAAAACCGTTCCATCAAAATATAGAATATTCACTATTATGAATAATAAAAATTAAGCTAAATGCAATTTTACCCCTATCGAAATTTTACGCTCTCTATTTTAAAATTCGGAATTTAACCCTCATAATTTATAATTCTTTTGATCCCCCGGCCGCCCCCAAAAATACTTAACTCATATTTTATTATATGTAACCAATGATGTGGGACTCTGGTTACAAATACACGTTTAACATAGTGTTACAAGTAAAGTTTGCAAGTGGCATAATCATATAGTATACTTTTTAATTTTCAGTCCACTTAACAAGTGAAATTAATGCTTCTATTTGATAAAATCATCAAAATTTATGTTGAGATTAAGTAATCAATGTATTTATGATGTATAACTTCCGAATACTTGTATGGTATATGCCTTAAACTTCTTGAATGAGACCAAGTATTGACTACGTGTTTATTGTAGCCGTTTATATGAGTCAAATATTATAGGAGGATAAAATCCATAGAATTGTAAAATAGGATGTAAAATTTAGATTCAATAAAAATAGGGGATAAAATTGCATTTTTGAGCCTAAAAATTAAATTTTGCTATAATTTTATTCATAGATTTTTTTTCAACAACAGTATCCATCTCATTAGACCGCTTAATCTTGTTCGACGGTCGTTCTGGCATCAAGTGGTTCCATCCGCTCCTGATCGAAGTTGCGAGAGATCAAACTGTGGTCATCCCTACCAAGTCTAACTATGCTACTAATTTTGTCAACTAGAAAATGTTCCCTTTAAATTTTCATTCCTTAAACTTCCTCCTATAATTTCTTCAGCAAGTAAACACTTTATGACCAGTGAAACAAGTGATCCTTATTTATTAATCAGCCACATTACGGGCAAGTGCAAAGGTCGTATTAAGGTCTTATTTAATTTTTTTTATGCATTCCCATGAAAAATCCGCCACCAACGTTTTTTCTCCCAAGAATTCAAATACTACTACTAATTTCAATTTCAATAATTAAGATGTTACAACCAATAAAAAATAAAGAAGGGTCTTGCTAACGAGTGTCTCCGGGGCACCTTTTAAGCATTCCATTTCTTTATTAACAAATTAAACGATACAATTTCCAATATGTTGACTTTACGCATTCTCATAAAATTCTATAAAAAAAACTTACTATTAAAGGTATTAAAGAGTGCCCCGAGCGCACTCGTTAGCATTTGTCAATAAAGAATACCAAAGGTTCAATTTAAAAAGAACACTAAAGGTTATAGTAAAGTGTGGGTTTGTAATCCTTTGCAATTTGCAATCCTTTCATTTAACCTTTCAGCATAGATTTCAAACTTCTTGTTCTTCTGCCATGGCTGATACTACTGAAACAGAAGAGAATGTGCAGCTGAAACTTCTAATTAACGAAGAGAGTAATAAAGTTGTGTTTGCTGAAGCAGGGAAGGACTTTGTGGATATTCTCTGTAGCTTTTTAACATTACCATTAGGTACCATTGCTAGACTTTCTCAGAAAGATTCGAACATGGGACCTGTCACAGTTGGTTGTCTTAACTCACTCTATCAAAGTGTGGCAAATCTCAAAGAACAGTGTTACTGGACAGATTCAATCAAAGAATTGCTGTTGCAGCCAAAAAATTCGTCGGAAGATTATTGCAGCAGTATTAAAGTTAATATCGATGACACTCAACCCACAAATTACTTCATCAGGTGTTTGAAAAGCAGCAATTGCAAGTTCAACTCCTCTCTTTATTTGGATCAGCGTTGTAAGTGTGGGACTGGGAGTGCTATGCGTTCTGTTGTTCTGAAACATTTTCGCGAAGGATTTGTTAATAGTGATGCTACTTTTCTTATTACTGATGATTTGATTATCATGTCAAACTCCTTGGTTTATACAAGCATTTCTCTGCTCAAGAATTCAGGAATAGTCACAACTTCTACAAAGGAAATGACTTTAAATGTTACTAAGGAAAAGGTAAAAGTAAAACTTTTCCTGTTTGATTCTTCATATGATTAATTGCTTGTAGTTTGTTATATGCTATACACATACTCCCTTAGACTATTATGACTAAATACTTACTTTTCAGATTTATTGAATAACTGACCAAATCTTTTTTGGTTGATTCTTATGGCTATATATGACTATTTAGGTACTGGATCTTTTAAAGTGTGCTTTGGTTTCTAAGTCACCTTTGACCGATGTATTCCTAAGAAATAAACTTTCGATAGAGAGGATTTGGATTTTTTCCTGCGATACTGAAAATAATTTGGATACTAATTTTCAAATCAATGTGGAGCTAGTTATAAGAAAATCACATGGAAAAATACTGTTTGCTCATGGGGAGCAAGATTTTGCAGATTTATTATTAAGCTTTCTGGCATTTCCTCTAGGAGGTGTTGTTCGTAAGTTAGGAGGATATAGTTCTATTGGCAGCATAGATGGATTATACAAAAGTATTGTTGAATTCGACGAAACCAAAATTTTGCTGTCAAAAGAAACAAAGAATAGACTTGTTGATCCTCATTTGGCTCATGAGTACAAATCTAGCAAACACATATTACCGATAAACCAGTCACCTGCGAAGTTTTATTGTTATTATCAAGGTGAAAGTCCCCGGCAAAGTATTTTTCAGCATAAATATTTCATAAGTACTGAATACCGGAAAGATAAAGGAAAATATGAATCAATGCATCTAGCTAAGGACAATGAAAATGCTGGAAGTAATGAAGGATATATCAAGGGACCGACAACTTACCTAGCTACAGATGAGTTGGTTATTGGACCTTCATCTCCGATTTCAGTTCTCTTATTAATCCAACGTTTGCAAATTCCTCTTGAAGACCTGGAGAAAAAGGTTGTCAACATTGGTATGAAGGAGGTAAGTAATAAAATAAATCTTTTTATTTATTATCTACGCTAGTATTTTGGTTTTTGAAGTATTATGCAACTAGACTAGACTAGTTGAACATGCTTTTCTTTTTCTTGATGTAGTGTGTGAGAATATTGAAATCTGCTTTGACCTCAACATCTGCTCTAACAAATGGTCTCAGTCACTTGTTAACCGAAGTTAAGGAGGAGTAGTAACAATTGTTAAGGTTTTGTTATGTAACTTACAGTATGTTTTAAGGATTAAGGTATATGCTGCAAAACTTGTAATAGAACATCACTAGATTTAATTTTTTGAACGGGCATAACTAAATTTACTATTTTGTGTTGGTTATTTGTTGCATTATCGTTTTGAGATCTATGTGTGTGTTCAGTTCAGGTGATAATATCTTTATAGCTATCTTTATAACATACTTTTGCATATCAGTACAGTAGGACAGTACACCATTTGAGAATGTTCCACTTGAAATTACAACAACCGATTTGATCTTTTCACTTCTCAAAATAGTCAACTCTGGGTTCTTTGTAGAAATTTGTTAGCAACAAATGTTACTTTGTGTTTTGCCCAAGGTTTTAAATTGCGGTTGCGGATGCGGTTGCGGTTGCTGGTTGTTGCGAATGCGGTCATTGCGGTTCCTGCACGCGCAATACGGTTGTTGCGGCGTGAAATCATTTTGAAATTTCACAAGCTATATAAAATCAAATTAATATGTAACTACACTATTTATCCACCATTGCATAGTCTTAGTTTATTCAATAAACAATAATTTAAATGTATTTAAAATACACAGTTGAGAGATTGTTAAAAGTGAGATTTTTCATTAATTTGACACAAATTAAGATTTAAAGTTCATAAATTTTACTTTTTGGTGAGAAAATTTGAAGGAACATCGCCGAAAACAACTGATGCGGCTTCCGATGCGGTTGTGATGAGGCTTCTGATGCGGCCGTACACGTGAATTAAGATCACACCGCAATTGCGGTGCGATGCGGTTGCGGTAGCTACTGCATCAGCAATACTGCGGCCGCAATTGCGGATGCGGATCGCAATTTAAAACCTTGGTTTTGCCACTGTCCCATTAGATTTCAATTTGAGTTTGTATACCCATTTAACACCAATTTGCACCGTACCGTTTTCTCGTATGAAATAAAGAACCGGATTACTTTGAAAAAGTGTTCTGGTAGAGGTGAAAAAGAGATCTATTTACAGAATTTTTACTTTTAGTGACAAATTTTCAGTCACTATAAATCAAATTTATTTTAAACTCAAATAATAAAGAGTAAAATTATTTTAACAAACAAAGTAAAGGGTAAAATTGGAAGAATAAAATTGATTTGTTGTGGTAGAGGTATAATTGTTGGGGTGAGAATTATTTTCTTCTATTTAGATAAATATGATAGGTTGCAGGCCATTAAAAAAACCTTTTAGCCAACTAGGTCGGCCTATTTATGTTAATATGAATAATATTTTTACTACTATTATTATTTATATATTAAATTGGTACTTTGATTAAATTATAAATTCATCATCAACTTTTTCAGTAGTTTAATTTTATTAATCTACATTAGTTGTTTACATATATAAATGTATTATTATAAACCAGAATTAAATATGATGACATTTATAGTCAAATTTTCTAAAGTATCATGTTAAATATCAAAAGGACGTATGTACCAAAAAAAAAATATCAAAAGGATGTTGGTTTATTAGTTCATAAGTTTATTTATAAATAAATATAATTATTATCTATTTAAATATGTTAATGTGAAATAGTATTATGTTAAATAGGCTAACAGGCCACATTAGACTTTCAAAAGGTCAGACTCAGGCCTAAAAAATAAGTCTATGATAAGCCACATAATAGACTCAGGCCTTCGATGTTTTTACAGGCCAGACTCAAGCTTGACAAAGCTTTGCTTGACCTAGCATATTCCCACCTCTAATAGTGGGAAGGAATAATACCATCAAAATATTTTTGACTGTTGGATGACTCACCAAACTTATTGGCGAAAATTTCTACCACAACCATTCTGTGTTAGAAACTGACTTACAGGCGGATTATTCCTTAAAAAATGAAGCCATCAAATGTTGGGAATTTCCATAACTAGTTATTGCTGGAAATTTCGGCCCAAACATTTTGGCATTTTTTATTTAACACATTCTAGCGGAATATTCCTCCAATATATATATTGTTATTTTTATTTTTTTAAATTTTTCCTGATATATTTATTGGCGGAATTGCATTATTTTTTGGTGGAATTTTTTGCCGATAACTCTGTGGCAGAATTTTTTTGTCAATAAATGATTTTAAATTATTTTTGTAAATGAACATTTTTTTGTAGTGTGACATTGACATTACCCAAATTATATTATGTTGTGCGTGAACTCTAAAGTAAAGTTTGTTTGAAGACATGAGAATACGGTTGCTTATACTTTTGCTCGGAAGACAAATTCTTGAAATAATTTCTATCAATATGAGATTATTCCCCTAGTTTCTAGTGAATGAAATGCATTAAAGTTTGATTAATTAAAATAAAATAAAAAATATTGCCACTATCACTATTGTAATTCTTGAGTAAACTTTTACGAGGTAGCTTATCAAATTCTCATATCCTTTGCATAGAACCCTTCGCATATCCTTTGCATAGCTTATCAAATTCTTGAGTGAATGAAATGCATTAAAGTTTGATTAATTAAAAAAAAAAAAAAATATTGCCACTATCACTATTATAAAAAATATTGCCACTATCACTGTTGTTAATTATTCCTAAATGCATAGAACCCTTCGCATATCCTTTTTGACATATTGTTGGTTTGAAAATACGAGTACTCGTTAATACCACCGTACATTCATTAAGTTACTCCTATCTTAAGTTTACAAGAATTCAAATAGTACGAATTTCAAGACTTACATTTAAACGAAAATAAATTTTGAAAATTTTATTAAAAAAAAAAAATACTTAAGAAAATGAAGAGTTTCTGTTATAAAAAAGCAGAATTGCAATCCTTATATATGAATCAAATGGATGCTTAATACGCCGGGCAAAGTCACCCTTTAACCAAACCCCCAAACTTTTCAGTTTCTACCAATTAACATGGCCGCTGCTGCTACTAACACTACTCAAACAGAAACTTCTGTGTCCTTGAAACTTCTGTTGAATGAAGAGAGTAACAAAGTCTTATTTGCTGAAGCTGGGAAAGACTTTGTAGACATTCTGTGTAGCTTCTTAACAATTCCTTTAGGAACTATTGCAAGACTTGTAGAGAAGGAAACTAGCATTGGTCCAGTTTCTATTGGTTGTCTTAACTCCCTCTATAAAAGTGTTGCAGATCTTGATCAAAGTTGTTTCTGTGCTGATACAATCAAACAAATGCTGCTGCAACCGATTAACTTTGCCGAAGATTATTGTAACACTCTTAAACTCAACATTGATGACACTCAACCCACCGAGTACTTTGCATGTAATAATTGGCAATATTATACCTCCCACACCCACACCCACATCATACATGATTTTATCACATCAACCAATAAAGATAAATACAAATGCCACTGTAGTGGTTCCTTTACCTCCCCCGTTTTGCCTAAATGTTTCCACCAAGGATTTGTTAACTACAATGCAACTTTTATCATAACTGATGATCTAAAGGTCATGCCAAATAGCCTTGACTATGCAAGCTTTGGGCTGCTCCAAGAATTTGGAATAAAAAACCCAAGTTCTGTGAAGGAAATTGTTCTGAATATCTCGAAAGAAAAGGTTTTTTATTTCAATTTCATAAATCATTGCTTAGATTTGTTTTCTTCAATGATGATATATATATTTATTTTTTAACAATTATTTTTACTAATTTATTATTATAATTTCGTAGGTACTTGATTTGCTAAAATTTTCTTTGCTCTCCAAGTCTCCCTTGACTGATTTCTTCTTAGGAAAGAAACCATCCATCGATGTTTCAAGGTTTTTCACGTTTGATGTTACATTTAGTGGCAATATCCAAATCATTCTGAAACTTGTTATAAGAAAATCAGATGGTAAGGTTTTGTGTGCTCAAGGAGAACAAGATTTTGCAGATTTACTGTTGAGTTTTCTTACTTTTCCTTTGGGAGGAATTAATCGTATATTTGATGAGAATTTTGCTTTGGGAAGCATTGGTGGATTGTACAAGAGCATTGCTAAATTAAATGTAAACAAATATTTGATATCAAAAGAAGCTAAGAACAGGCTTGTTGATCCTTGCACTGCCCCACAGATAAAATTAAGCAATCACATATTACCAATTCTTGAGCCAGGTGTTATTGAATATTACAGGTATTATTATGGTGGTAATGCTTATCGTCAGGTTCAAATTTTCAAATTTGGTGAAGATAAGAGTTTTTTGGGAAATTGTTCTGAAATGAAGTTATCTGAATATGAGTCAAATCGTGAAGCTTATCTCAAGAATCCAACACTGTATGTTGCTACAGATGATTTGGTCATAACACCCTTGTCTCCAATTTCTGCATTGGGTTTACTTAACAGATTGAAAACTCCTCTTAATGATTTGAAGGAAAAGGTTGTCACAATCGGTATCAAGGAGGTAAGAAAGAGAAAAAGTATCTAGTATATATTTCTTAATATTCCTTTTTAAACCTTGTAGAATTGTTTACTTAGAGATAAATTCGAAACCACTTATATTTACTTTGATGTTTTACAGGTTCTCAACATATTGAAAGCTGGTTTAAGTTCAACATCTGCTCTTACAAATGGTCTAGCTCACCTTTTAACAGAAGTTAAGGAGGAGAAGTGAGAAGAACTTACATTTTGTGGTGTTTTAAGGTTGTTAGGGAAAATTATGTAATGGACAACAAAACTAGATTTTACTATTTTGGATGTTGTTATTTCAATTCTATCATTATTATTGCTTTGAGATCTTTTAAGTTTTATTTAGTTTTAAATGGCTTCTTTTCATTTCCTTTCCAAGTTAGTAATTTATTTTTCCAATATTTTTAGTTTTTCATATTCTTAATTGTTGCTTGTGTTTATATTGAATTGGTTAACAACAATTTTCAATTTCATCATTATACATTTTCTTTTTTTTGAATGGCTAAAAGTTTATTAAACCACAAATTAAGGCACAAGAAGAGTCGAGACAAGGGAGAGCAGAACAAAAATACACATCATTATACATTATTATCTCCGTCCCTAATTATAAGACCTATTTGCCCACTGCACGTACGTCAATGCATAATTTTGATCACTAATATCTTTAATTGTCTATTAGTAAAAATTATAAAAATTTAATATTTTGAAAATACTCATCAAAATAAATTGAACAAGATCTTATATATTATTATTTACATTTATATATTATTAAAAAAATATGATAAAAACAAGGTAAATAAATAGTACATTTTTATCAAACTCTAAATTAGTGGAATTTGAATCCTCTCACGCTCTTTTGGTGCTACCCTCTGTCTTTTTCTCCATCTAAGCGTGATGATTGATAAATAAGGAAACAAAATGAATGAATGAATGAATGGTTGAGATTGGTGTTGAATACAGGTATAGTGGAGTTTCTTTTTCAAAGCATTATACGAGTAACATGATCAACATACTATTACTAGTACAAGTTTACTTTACTTTACTCAATAAATAAAGGGTTTACTTTACTCAATAAGTTTCCTCACAAAGGGTTTGCTTTATTGGAGAAGCTAACATGTGCACTTGTTAAGGATAAATAGTAATTATATCTTGAAAAAAGTAAGGGTACATTCGAAAGGGTAATTTAGAAAAGTAAAAATAAAACTTTTAAGCCATTAGATTTAGTCTAGTGGTGAGGGATTTGGGTAGTATGTTATAGGTCCTGAGTTCGATCTACACCTCATTGTAAAAAAAATAAAATAAAACAACTTTTGACGTATTCTTGAAAAAGCAAAATTTCACTATTTCTATCTATAGTACATCAACAATTCCTACTTTATCTTGTTCAAAAAAACAATTCCTACTTTAATTACTCTAGGCATGACAATGGAGTGGGGTGGGGACGGATTTTGCCTTCCCCAAACCCAAACCCGTAAAATTTGAGTATCCTCAAACTCGCCCCAATTTTCCAGGGGGATAAAAAGTAGAACCACAGACTAATATTTAATGGGGTTCGAGCATCCTCATTCTGCTTCACCTCCATATAAATTTATGTTGAGTTTTTGGTCTGGGTCATGATTTAGGTTGAGTTTTGGTACTTCTTTATAAATAAAAAAAAAAGTGAAAATAGGAAAAACAAAGAAATATAAATAGGAAAAAAGATTTGTTTAATACACAACTTGAAAATAAAAATAAACCTATATATATAATTTACGACTCTGTTTAAGAGTTTATAATTTAAAAGAGATAAAATATAATTAAATATAAGTGTGGAGGGTTCGAAGACGGATTCAGAGTTGGTATCAATGTCTCAATTATCGCTTGGCCCGTCTTTTAAAATTGAGGAAAACCCAATCATTTCAGATTTTTCCCATCAAAATCGAGCCGAGATGGACAGATACACACAGGCATGGGTTATATTGTCATGACTAATTTACTCGAAGAAAAATTACATTGAAACCACTCTAGGGTACAATGACCCATTGCATCAGCCGAAAGTATATGTCTAGTAAGTACAGTACGTAACTTCTTATTGGTTTTATTTTCTTTTTTGCAAATTGTTATATCTTCATTGTAACGTGGGACACTTCTTTTGCCACTGTTGTTATTGAGTAAAGTAAAGTAAACCCATTACGAGGAAACTTAGTAAGGTAAACACTTTAACGAGTAAAGTAAAGTAAACTTGTCTGTTCATCATGTTACTCTTAATTCTTAAATGCAAAGGTCGCTTTGCATAACCTTTTTTTAGTGCAATGCTTTGAAAAAGTAACACCACTATACTTACATTTATACGTAAATTTATAGTACTAGTAGAGTTCCTTCTATCTTAAGTTTCCAAATCTTAATAGTTAGTTGATTCAGTGGTGATTGACGCTGAACTTGGTAGGAAGACTACGGTTTGATCCCTCGCAACTGCGATCGGGAAGGGGCTATAACCAATTAATGTTAGAACTGATCCCTGAACTAGATTAAACTGATAGTGAAAGCTGTAAGGAAAAAAAAAGTTGTAATGCCAAATTACAACTGATCCGCAGGTAAATGGAATAATTCTAGTACCCAATCACATCACTAATAAACATTAAACACAAGAAACAATGACCTGAATATGAAAAACGAAATATTGGAAAGATAAAATGAAAAGAAATTAAAGGTTGTAATGCCAAATTCCAAACAGAGTAAAACTTAAGATCTCAAAACAATAATGTTTACTTAGAGATAAATTCGAAACCACTTATATTTACTTTGATGTTTTACAGGTTCTCAACATATTGAAAGCTGGTTTAAGTTCAACATCTGCTCTTACAAATGGTCTAGCTCACCTTTTAACAGAAGTTAAGGAGGAGAAGTGAGAAGAACTTACATTTTGTGGTGTTTTAAGGTTGTTAGGGAAAATTATGTAATGGACAACAAAACTAGATTTTACTATTTTGGATGTTGTTATTTCAATTCTATCATTATTATTGCTTTGAGATCTTTTAAGTTTTATTTAGTTTTAAATGGCTTCTTTTCATTTCCTTTCCAAGTTAGTAATTTATTTTTCCAATATTTTTAGTTTTTCATATTCTTAATTGTTGCTTGTGTTTATATTGAATTGGTTAACAACAATTTTCAATTTCATCATTATACATTTTCTTTTTTTTGAATGGCTAAAAGTTTATTAAACCACAAATTAAGGCACAAGAAGAGTCAAGACAAGGGAGAGCAGAACAAAAATACACATCATTATACATTATTATCTCCGTCCCTAATTATAAGACCTATTTGCCCACTGCACGTACGTCAATGCATAATTTTGATCACTAATATCTTTAATTGTCTATTAGTAAAAATTATAAAAATTTAATATTTTGAAAATACTCATCAAAATAAATTGAACAAGATCTTATATATTATTATTTACATTTATATATTATTAAAAAAATATGATAAAAACAAGGTAAATAAATAGTACATTTTTATCAAACTCTAAATTAGTGGAATTTGAATCCTCTCACGCTCTTTTGGTGCTACCCTCTGTCTTTTTCTCCATCTAAGCGTGATGATTGATAAATAAGGAAACAAAATGAATGAATGAATGAATGAATGGTTGAGATTGGTGTTGAATACAGGTATAGTGGAGTTTCTTTTTCAAAGCATTATACGAGTAACATGATCAACATACTATTACTAGTACAAGTTTACTTTACTTTACTCAATAAATAAAGGGTTTACTTTACTCAATAAGTTTCCTCACAAAGGGTTTGCTTTATTGGAGAAGCTAACATGTGCACTTGTTAAGGATAAATAGTAATTATATCTTGAAAAAAGTAAGGGTACATTCGAAAGGGTAATTTAGAAAAGTAAAAATAAAACTTTTAAGCCACTAGATTTAGTCTAGTGATGAGGGATTTGGGTAGTATGTTATAGGTCCTGAGTTCGATCTACACCTCATTGTAAAAAAAATAAAATAAAACAACTTTTGACGTATTCTTGAAAAAGCAAAATTTCACTATTTCTATCTATAGTACATCAACAATTCCTACTTTATCTTGTTCAAAAAAACAATTCCTACTTTAATTACTCTAGGCATGACAATGGAGTGGGGTGGGGACGGATTTTGCCTTCCCCAAACCCAAACCCGTAAAATTTGAGTATCCTCAAACTCGCCCCAATTTTCCAGGGGGATAAAAAGTAGAACCACAGACTAATATTTAATGGGGTTCGAGCATCCTCATTCTGCTTCACCTCCATATAAATTTATGTTGAGTTTTTGGTCTGGGTCATGATTTAGGTTGAGTTTTGGTACTTCTTTATAAATAAAAAAAAAAAGTGAAAATAGGAAAAACAAAGAAATATAAATAGGAAAAAAGATTTGTTTAATACACAACTTGAAAATAAAAATAAACCTATATATATAATTTACGACTCTGTTTAAGAGTTTATAATTTAAAAGAGATAAAATATAATTAAATATAAGTGTGGAGGGTTCGAAGACGGATTCAGAGTTGGTATCAATGTCTCAATTATCGCTTGGCCCGTCTTTTAAAATTGAGGAAAACCCAATCATTTCAGATTTTTCCCATCAAAATCGAGCCGAGATGGACAGATACACACAGGCATGGGTTATATTGTCATGACTAATTTACTCGAAGAAAAATTACATTGAAACCACTCTAGGGTACAATGACCCATTGCATCAGCCGAAAGTATATGTCTAGTAAGTACAGTACGTAACTTCTTATTGGTTTTATTTTCTTTTTTGCAAATTGTTATATCTTCATTGTAACGTGGGACACTTCTTTTGCCACTGTTGTTATTGAGTAAAGTAAAGTAAACCCATTACGAGGAAACTTAGTAAGGTAAACACTTTAACGAGTAAAGTAAAGTAAACTTGTCTGTTCATCATGTTACTCTTAATTCTTAAATGCAAAGGTCGCTTTGCATAACCTTTTTTTAGTGCAATGCTTTGAAAAAGTAACACCACTATACTTACATTTATACGTAAATTTATAGTACTAGTAGAGTTCCTTCTATCTTAAGTTTCCAAATCTTAATAGTTAGTTGATTCAGTGGTGATTGACGCTGAACTTGGTAGGAAGACTACGGTTTGATCCCTCGCAACTGCGATCGGGAAGGGGCTATAACCAATTAATGTTAGAACTGATCCCTGAACTAGATTAAACTGATAGTGAAAGCTGTAAGGAAAAAAAAAGTTGTAATGCCAAATTACAACTGATCCGCAGGTAAATGGAATAATTCTAGTACCCAATCACATCACTAATAAACATTAAACACAAGAAACAATGACCTGAATATGAAAAACGAAATATTGGAAAGATAAAATGAAAAGAAATTAAAGGTTGTAATGCCAAATTCCAAACAGAGTAAAACTTAAGATCTCAAAACAATAATGTTAGAATTAAGACAACAACATCAAAATAGTAAATTTTGTGTGGTTGTCTTTACAAACTTTTCTCAAAGAACATTCAAACACACAACAAGATGTAAGCTCTTATTGCTCCACCTTAACGTCGGTTAAAAGGTGAGCCAAGCCATTTGTAAGGGCAGATGTTGAAGTTAAACCAGCATACAATATGCTGAGAGCCTGCAACAAACACAAAGGTAAATGTATAAGCTACTACTAATTAAAGCACTAAAAAATTGAACATTAAGAAATCTATACTAGCTAGTTTTACTATTTCTTACCTCCTTGATGCCAATGGTGATAACCTTTTCTTGCAAATCATTAAGAGGAATTTGGAAACGGTTAAGTAAACCTAGAGCAGAAATCGGAGACAAGCGTGTTACAAGCAAATCATCAGTTGTAACATACATAACTGGACCTTTGACATAACCTTCATGAGTTGCCTCATAAATAGATAAATTTATTCTGTCACGAAGATATCCCACATATCTCATATTTTCACCAGCTTTGAAAAATTGAACATAATTATCGTTATCAGTTTGACATAAATAATATTTGATAACATCTGGATCAAGAATTGTTAATATCTGCTTGCTCAATTTAAACTGCGGGGCAATGCAGGGATCAACAAGCCTGTTCTTAGCTTCTTTTGATATCATATTTTTATTTTCATTTAAATGAGATATGCTCATGTACAATCGACTAATGCTACCCAACGAACAATTCTCTCCAAATATGCGTGTGATTCCTCCAAAAGGAAAAGTAAGAAAACTCAATAGTAAGTTTGCAAAATCTTGTTCCCCTTGAGCACACAAAACCTTGCCATCTGATTTTCTTATAACTAGTTTCAGAATGATTTGGATGTTACCACTAATTTCAACATCACATAAGAAAAACCTGGAAACCCCCCCGATTTAACGAAGACAAATTAAAAAATTATAAACCCGACTATATAGCACACTTTATGCATGCGTATGACCGGCCTCAGATAGCAAACTCCCACACCAGGGAGCAACCAATAAGAAACCTATACAACTCCAAACACGTTTTGGATCTCTACACTCGCATCCTCTACAACCTCCATGTTCTCATCAAGTATCTCTACACTTTTTAGTCCTTGAAGTTTTTTCAGTCAATATTTTTTGTCCTTACTTTTCATTCAACTCGTGCATACCATTGTAAATTTCTATGATCTCAAATCAACCAAATAAAAATGGATATGGATCAATGCGTACCATACACATACCTGGTACTCGTACCTGATACGGGTACTTCACCAATTTTAGAGTGCTCATACTTCGTAGCAACACACTTGTTTTATTCAACGTTTCGCTTGGGTTATCTTGCTGACATTGTTTCTCTTCTCAATTTCTGTCTCCACAGGTTACTCTCGTAGTCTCACTTATTCAACAACTTCTACAAAATCATCACGGAAGAAGAAAAAAATAATAAAACAACTTGGAGAAGTTATTTTTTAACATGGCCCAATTTGAATTGGTTTAAATAAGAATATTCATTTTGATGTTTTCAGATAGGTCAACAAGTTGAGACGACTCATATTCATTTTTTTTTATGCATTGCATGCTCTTAATTTAACAAAAAATCAAATAAAAAGAGAAGTAATATACCTCTAATACTTTTTTTTTTTAATTTGATTACACCTCTAATACATGATTAACTATTTCATTGAAAATCACATTTATTTTAGAGGAGGAATCCGTTGACTCCATGAGTAAGTCTCCATTGACTTACTCCGCATAATAACTCGATATCGGCATTATATTCTTTCAATCCAACCATTGAATTCAAAGATCTCATTGAGTAGATGAACTCCACAAATTTTTATAAAAATTCAAAACCGTTTGATACTTTTTCTGACAAATTCAATTGAAGGTACAATAAACTTTTAAAAAAATCGTTGAATTTCAATGGTCTGAATACATAACTACATATTTTGAATTTTTATAAAAATTTGTTGAGTTGATCTATTCTAATAAGATATTTGAATTCAACGGTTGGATTGAAGAAATATAATGGTGATATCGAATTATTAAGCAGAGTAAGTCATTGGATCCCTCCTCTTTATTTTAACTACTCCTATACTCTATTGGTCGAACTCGGAGAACAGTTGTAAACTTTCTTATGCTTTGCTGTGAAAATAGAGCTAATTAATTCGGCCAATACAATGATACATGGATTCTTAAACTACTGATCCATTTCTATATTTTTCGATTTCCAACAATAGTTCAAAATACTAGTTTCAAGAATTGACAGTCAACAATAGTAGTAGTAATTACATTGATTTGCTAAGTTCTCTGTACTTAGAAATTTGATTACACTAAATTTGCAATCACGTTATTGTTGTGGCAAGTGTGAGTGGTTAAGTCTCACATTGCTTAGAAAAGTGGAGGTTGAACACTTTATAAGTGAGATGACCCATAAACCTAACACCTTAAGGTTTTGGGTAAGAGTGTGGTGTCCAACTCACTTGTAGAGTTGTTCTTAAGCCCAATGTGGATGATCCCCGGCTGTCCCCTCGTGATGACCCAACAGTGGTATCAGAGCCGATGGTTCGACGAAGGGTTGAACTGGCTCCTTGTATCGAAAGTCTTCCTGACAAAGGTGGTCAGGCGGCGAGTCCCGTGGAGCAGTGTGGCTTACGGCGGTACAAGTGTAGGATGAAGAAAACTTCCGCTTGAGGGGGAGCATATCCAAGAGTGAATGGACTCACACTTGAGGGGGAGATTGTTGTGGCAAGTGTGAGTGGTTAAGTCCCACATTGCTTAGAAAAGTGGAGGTTGAACACTTTATAAGTGAGATGACCCATAAACCTAACACCTTAAGGTTTTGGGTAAGAGTGTGGTGTCCAACTCACTTGTAGAGTTGTTCTTAAGCCCAATGTGGATGATCCCCGGCTGTCCCCTCGTGATGACCCAACAGTTATGCACCATTATATATGAATGCTCAAAAACTTTACAGTCCATAAACACATTCTTTCCAGTTTTCAAAACTAAAATTCCCTACTTCTCAGAATACCAAATTTGTTTTTTCTTTCAAGTTTGCTTGCTACTGCTATGGCTGCTAAAACTAAAACAGAGGAAGAAGTGACTTTGAAACTTCTGGTAAACAAAGACACCAACAAAGTCTTGTTTGCCGAAGCCGGGAAGGAATTTGTGGATGCTTTATTTGTAACATCCCAAACTGCTTTTAGGATGACCGACTGACCCCACAAACCAACACGAGTCTTTTCAGCGTGCTTTGTCCTCACTCGCACGCTTTCCGGGAAACTTCCCAGAAGGTCACCCATCCAAAGACTACTCCAAGTCAAACACGCTTAACTGTGGAGTTCTTATCGAATGAGCTACCGAAAAGAAGATGCATCTTGTTAGTATAGGTAGTACCCATCAATCCTTATAAGCCTTCCTTCCACCACGCAGTCTCAAACCTGCACAGCCTCAGGATCCCTCTCATTCCGATGTGATTTGTTTTTGCATAGAAGCTGTCAGGAGCCGCTAATTGTCATGCCTCATGCACCGACAACCACTCCTCGCCCTCGTCAGACCCGGGCGTTACAGTTCCCACCTTACAAGTCTGTTTTGTAAGGATGAGTTAGACCAAAAACTCAATTCTAAGATAGTATCAGAGTTTCTCATCGGATGTGAGTTGGTCTGGACAAAGGTTTATATGTAAGAGGCAGTGATTACAACCTAGTTTTGTAAGGATGAGTTAGGCTTAAAATTCAATTCTAAAAAACCTCCCCCACGGTTGCCTCTGTTTAACATGACAAAGATAAAATTAGGGAAAATGAGTCTATGTTCAATATCTCAAATCGGCCTAGTCCAATATGTGGATGCATTTTCCATCAATAGGCCTTTATTTCGCTTGTTATCCGGGAGTAGCAAATCCTATCTAGGTGCTCCCCATCATGATTCGTGAAATAACTATTAACATGTCATTTTATATCCTCTTTTCCACTATCATTATTTCTTCTCTACCCCTAGATATTTTTATTAATCTATTGATCCCTTAAAGAAAAAATGTATGGATTGGTCCCTTAAAGAAAAAAAAGTCAGGATTGGTCCTTAAAGACATATATTTTTGTTATATTGGTCGTTTCCGTTAAATTTTAACTTTAAATATAACAAAAAATTTCAATGATTAAAATTTTAAAACTAACTTTTTTTGTAAAAAATTGACGGAAATGATCAATTGAGAAACGGATGTGTCTTTAAGGGACCAATCCGTAAATTTTTTTCTTTAAGGACCATTGTTAAACCTAAAATATCTTTAAGGGACCAAAAAACTAATTAGGCCTTTTTTTTTTGGAGAAGCTAAAATAGCCCACCCAAATTGGCGGCAGAGAGAATCGAACCTCAGACCTTAAGAGGAGCACACTTCCAGGTCCCAAGCCAATATCAATGCACCAACCCAAGTGGGATTAATTACCCCTAGATATTATATTTTTGTCTCAAAAATTGTGTCTAAATAACACTTCTCTAATAATTATTAGAATAACTTATTCTATCACTTTTTAAAATATACTATGTAGTATTCTTATGGTTGATAAATTTAGTATAAATATTTGAATCAGGTGAAAGAATAAACATTGAAGTTTGAAGTTTTAATATTTTTGGGTTTTTTTTTTTTTTTTGTAAATGTGATGAATTTATATAAGTTTATGGGTTTGGTGTTGAATGCGATGAATGTAGTGATGAAGATTAATGGTTTTGTCAAAATTTAATGGAAAATGATTTATTTGACAGACGGGGATAAGTTAAGGGACATAAGTGTAAAAATAAATAGTTAATGGACTAAAATGAAATCAATAAATAAATTAAGACCAAATATATAATTTAGCTTTAATTATTTTATAAAAATAATTAAAGTGAACACTTCAATACACATATTATGTGAATGTGTACCGGTACATTGTTGAGGTGGTCACCAAGTGTCAAGCATTTAAAGCAAATTTTGTTTCTTTATTTAGTTTTCTATATTAAACACTACTTTTTATTTTTACAAATTAAACACTATATTTAAATATTTTGCAAAAGTATCTTTCACTATTATTTTTTCCTTCAAAAATAATATATAATCTTCAATCATGTTCCACAATAAAAATCAAATCAGCATCAAATCTTTTAACTTATAATTTTATTTGTTTTAACAATTTTCAACTTATATTTTTTACCAATTGTTAGTTGGTTCAGTGGTGATTGACGCCGAACTTGGTAGGGAGGACCACAGTTTGATCCCCGCAACTGCGATCGGGAGTGGACTGAAACCACTTATGTCAGAACTGACCCCCGAATCAGATTAAACTGGTGGTGAAAGCAAAAAAAAAAAAACAAATATTTTAATATTATTACAATATTCTATAAAATAATATTATTTTAGTAGTATTTTAACAACATATATGATATATTCTTAAAAAAAAACGCATGATTTTAACGTTTTTATTATTATTGTATCTAACTATGCTTTTACATTTATTTTTTTGTAAAAAAAAAAAACTTATAATTCTTAATATTTATATATATTTTATTGTAATATTGTTAATTTTTAGTGATTCGTAACATTTAATAGGGTTAAATAAGTTGTTTGTCTCTTCAAAATTATTAAATTTAATTTTTTGTCTTCATAAAAAATGTCATTTATTCATCCCTACAAAATTTGTATGCGTGCAATTTTAGTCATGTTGTTAAGTCGATGTGTATTTACGATGATTTTGCAAGTATCCGTATGTATAGAGCAATATAAAAAATTTGTCCAAAAATAAGAATCTCAAAATTTGAATTTTATGTCAAAATATTCAATAGTTTTCTCTTTTGATATTTTGATTTAGAAAATTAATAATTAATTCATCTCATTTTAAAAAATACTGAAGTTTTGTAAATGAACTTTTTATATTGTTCTAGACGTGTTAGATCGTCGAAATTTAAATTCATAAGTTATTCTTAGTTCAATTGGGTGATATTGAACGACTTGATAGAGAAAAACTGTATTCCTTAATGAAAGTAAGTATAATTAATTATGTTTGGATATGAACTATATATGTTTCAAGTTGTAGGGTTTGATCTAGAAATTTTGATTTATTAGTCACATTCGACATTATTAGTTGAGACTTAATAGTAATTTCATATGGATTAGATTTTTTTAAGTCATAGTTAATCCAACTAGTTGAGATTTAACTGTTTGATTGTGAAAGTTTGAATTTTTAAGTGTTTCTCATTTCAATTTGGTCAAATTGAACAACTAAATTGAAACGTTTGATCTTCTTATAGTCCCTTTCAGTATAGTTGGTTGTAACTTAACAATTTTTTTCTTAATAATTAGGTTTCCTGAGTAATTGTTAGTCCAACAATATGATATTTAACCATTAGATTGTGAAAATTCAACTTCTTAAGTGTTTATCATTTCAATTAGGTCAAGTTGAACAAATTGACTAAGATGAATTGATTCCCTTAATCATAGTTAGGAAAATTAGTTGAGACTTAACATTTATTTTGTTTATTGTGTATTGTATTAGATTAATTATGACTCAATAAACGTAATTAAAATGAAATGAGACTAAGGATTGTGAAGTCTCAACCAACTAGATTGAAATAGACTAAGGAGATCATATATTCTCAACTAGTCTGTTGAACTTGACCAAACTGAAATGGGAAACACTTAAGAATTTTTATTTCGACAATAAAAAAGTTCAACATCGACCAGTTAGATTGTGACTATGAAACCTAGCTATTAAGTCTCAACTAATTATGTTGGTTGTGACTGAGAAATCAAAATTTATAGATTAAACCCTTCAACTTGAAATATAGTTCATATGCAAACCTAACTAATTATGCCTACTTTAATTAAGGAATTCAATTTTTCTAAATCAAGTGGTTCAATATCACCTAATTATAGTAACAATATATAGTTATGAATTTAAATTTCGACAATCAAACATTTCAATATCACCTGGATAGACTAATTGTGATTAAGAAACCTAGTTTAAATGAAAATATCCAACTACTTTTACCGACTATGTATAAGTAATTAATTCAAATTCTCTTTTTCAATCTCATAAAAATATTATTACTTGCAATCCTTGTTGATTTTTTAAAAAACATTATTTAATTTTCCTCAAACTTTTAAATTTTTGAATAACTCTTTTCAGGCATGTCTAGAATAATATAAAAAATTCCTTTATAAAACTTTAGTATTTTTTAAAATGAGATGAATTAAATATTAATTTTTCTAAATTCAAAATATCAAGAGAGAAAACTAACAAATATTTTGACCTAAAAATCTTTTTTGTTTTGTTTTGTTTTCACCACCAGTATTCTGCTCACTGAACTGTCTAATCGAACCGTGGTCCTCCCTAGCTACCAAATGAGTAATTAACAAACGAGCAAAATTGGATTCATAAAGTTTTTTTTTGTTCAAGCATTCATAAAGATTTTGTAGTGACGAAAACATGACATTTATTTTATGAAAACGAATAAATAAATTTAGTAATTTTTCATAAACGAAAAATTTATTTAACCCTATAAAATATTATGAATTTTTAAAAATGGAAAAAACTTACACACAGTTCCTTACCTCCTGTTTTTACTGTTCTCAAATCATAACATGACACGTGTATCATTTTATCCACATCATCTTATAAGAAACTGAACGGCATGAAATTTTTTCCGTTTCCCCTGTTATATCGCACTATCCGTTTTCCAATCAGCACCACATGGTAGCCATCACACACGTTTTGTAGCCTTTCCGATCTATCAAAATTCAAGTGTACCAAATTACGTTTGCAAACCCCATCTCCGGTTGGTGCTTACTACATCTTTCCAATGGTCATGCGCAGGTACTCACCCATTCATTGCATTTGACAAAATTATTGTGGGGATGTATCACGCAGGAAGAAAGCATGTGTTGTGGCTTTTTCTGGGTGTGTGAACGAAACGATAACAAACATATATATAAATAGGGGAGGCTAAGAAATAGAAGTTTCAAGGATAACAATTTTGTTTCATTCTATAACATTTCAAAACAAGTTTGGATTTTTAGTTATGGATCGTTTCATGTTTTTTTCAATCCGTGAATTTGTTTTGCCTTAGAAGAAGGAGATTGTTCTCCACGTTGTAGCCATTGTCCAGTCTCATGGTGTGTCGTGTTAATTTGCAAGAGGCAGTGTCAAACATAGCAACAGAAGAGTTAACGCATTTAGAGGAGGTGTAATTTATTATTTAATAAAATAAAGAAAAAACAGGTGTCATGTTATGATTTGAGAACAGCAAAAACAGGAGGTAAGGAACTGTGTGTAAGTTTTCTTCTTTAAAAATTAACAATATTACACTAAAATGTATACACATGTTAAAATTTATAAGTTTTTTTTAGAAATAGAATGAATGTAATTTGATAAATATATGTATTAATGGTTAAATGGTAAATAAGTAAATACTTTTTATTATAAAAGTAAATAAATAAATATTGCATTAAATTATAAATTAATAATATTAAAATAATAATAATTATTATAAGCTATTAAAACATGCAATACGCTTTTTTTATGAAAAAATGTGATATGTTGTTATAATAGTAGAACCATATTATTTTATAAAATATTATAATAATATTAAAATATTTGAATCTTCTTTGAAAAACACGTTTGTTTAAAAAAAAGGTAAAATCGTAATTATTATTATAAGTTGAAAGATATGATGGAGGCTTGATTTATTGTGGAAATGATTGATGATTATATTTGTATGAAGTATATATTTGCAAATATTATAAAGTAGTGTTTAGTATAGAAAACTTAATAAAGAAACAAATATGCATTAAATGTTTGCCACTTTTTAACACATCAGCAATGTACCGATACACATCCACATAAGATGTGTACCGAAGAATTCACCAATAATTAATACATGACATGTACAAAAAAAATTGCATGGAATTTTAAAAATAAATATAAAATGAATTTTTTCATGTGTACGAGTCACGTCAGCAGATTTGCACAGTCAGATGTCCTGTTGTACACTTAGGGAGTAAATGACGGAATCTATTTTTTGGAACGGCATAAACAGGAAAAAAATCTGAACAGGGGGTAAATGAAAATTCTCTTATTTTGCAGGGGGTAAACGATCATTTACCCATATTTTTATATGCATTATTATTAATATTTTCATAATATCAACAATACCGTTGACTTTTTTATTTGAGCAGCAAAAATATTTTATTAACAAACTCACCATAAGATAAATCATGTACTTTTTTCTTTTTGACATAAGTAAGTTTATATAATAAAAAATATGGATCACACGGATAGGTGCGAAAGTGCCCGCTAATATTAATAAAAGTCATATACAAAAAAGCTGAGTTGTCATAAAACATTTTATCCTCTGGAACTTACACAAGTATTTCTACTATTGCACTAAATCATCACCAACCGTTGGGTTGGATTTCTATGATCCAATTTGATTATATATATTATTCCTTTATTTTGTTTTAATCATATTTTTTTACTGATAATATTGTTTTACAAAATATTAACATATAAAATGTTTAATTTATTTTAATCATGTGCACTATCCACTTATCAAAATTATACATTGACATGTGTATAACAATCAATTAGTTCACTAGTTGAATTCCGGAGGGAGTAACTTCTTCGTTGGTTTTAGTATTTTCTAGTTTGTGAATGTTTACATCATCTTTGTAAAGTGGGACACTTCTTTTCCTATTGTGATTATTGAGTTAAGTAAAGCAAACCCTTTGTGAGGAAACTTATTCAGTAAAGTAAACCCTTTATTGAGTAAAGTAAAGTAAAGTAAACTTGTCTGTGATCATGTTACTTGTATAATGCTTTGAAAAAGTAACATCACTATATACTTGCAAAGCTTACACTAAGTTCAAAGGCTTTTCAAATATAGTGGCAAAATTCTACGAATTGAACTGCTGAGGTGCTGTGCTCGTCAAGATTTATTTTTCATTAGGTTTGATTAACTATGGTGTGAATTTCGAATGGTTTATCAAACAAACACATTACATTACATGACTAAAAGAAAAATTCTAAGAATTGAAAATTATATAGCCACAATAAAAAAAAAAAGAAGGGTGAATTGCATGCTGAAAATACCAAGAAAAGATACAGCTAATCGGGGGGGGGGGGGGGGGGTGAGAAATAAAATAAGGTGATCATACAAATGTGTCATTAAGTACTACAAAACTTAAAGATACTAAGAGGATAGCGCTTAAAATGAAATAACCACAACAACAGAGTAAACAAAACAATGTGGCCATTACAAATTTTTTTAAGACCTAACTTAATCAACAACACAATACTAACTGTGTCATTTCTCCTTCTTAACTTTGGTTAACAAGTGACGAAGACCATTGGTGAGAGCAGATGTTGAGGTTAAAGCAGCCTTGAATATGCTTAAACTCTGCACCAACACAACAATATGAGATTAGCGATAGATCGCTACATATAATTAGTCTGATTCAAGATATAGTCGGTAGTCATTCATAAGTTAGAAACTAATAGCTAGCTAATAATTTCTAACTTGTAAATGACTACGAACTATACTTTCAATGGTGATAAATCTATATTGTTTTCACCTTTTTTTATCAAAAAATAATTACCTCTTTGTTGCCAATGGTGCACTAGTACAAATCATGTTTACATCTGACGAGCATATGTCAGATGTAAAATGCTATATGAAGTAGTCTTTTCATCTGGCTTTAATGTCCACAGATGTGAAAAATAAATAGACAAGACTTTTTACATCTGGCTTCAATGTACCAGAAGCATAACTAAACGCGGTGGCAATCTTGTAACTATGGAAACAATATATAAGTCAATTAAGAGTAAAAAAAAGTAAATAAAAAAAAGACATATTCGTTCAACTCAGAGTGAACCCGCTGCTCTCACGATGAACCCTAAACTATCTAACGCTAAATTCAACTTCTCTCTCACTCGATTCAATCGTTCATCACGATCTCAAATTCCCTCTCATCTCTCACAATTGAACTCGTCCTCTCTCTCTCTCACTCGAAATTGAACCATCTCTCACGATGAAACCCTAAGATTCTCAGGCAAAATTGAACAATCTCTCACTCGAACCTGGCCTCTCTCTCTCTCACACTCGTTCTCTCGAACTCCTCATCTCAGATTCGCCCAAACTTCATCGTCTTCTTCAGGTTCTCAAGATTCGTTCAAGCTTCAGGTTCAACATTCACTAAACTTGTGTTTTTTGACATGATTAGTGTTTGAGTTAATTTGATTTTGGATTAAAATTTGAATGAGAAGTTATTTTGTAGTTTGAGCTAATTAGGATTTTGATTTTGTAGTTTGACCTAATTAGGATTTTGTTGTTTTAGGTTATTTAATGGACTTGTTGATATTTTTCTATTTTCTTAGTTGTTTTGATTTTTGAGTTGAAATTGTGGTTGTGTTGTTTTAGCATGCTTAGTGTTTGAGTTAATTTGATTTTGGATTAATGAGTTTTAGGTTTTATAATCCTTTCATTCTTATTCAGATGAAATTGATGATGGATTCTATTATGAAATTTTCACAAATTACACTCAACAACTTGTTTATGTTTTTAATTTTTATTTCATTTAAAGTTTGTGATTTTTTTCAGGTTCATGTTTATAATGTACCAATTTACTTGTTCAAATGTCAATTTTAAGTTTGTGATTTTTATCTTCCATTATCATGTTGTCCATTTGTTACAACTATTTACATTTACTTGTTAAAATTTTATTATTCTATAACAGGACTCCATGGTATGGGTGGAAGCTTTGTTACCATTCGAAAATGGGGACCTTCTCAGCACCATTCACCAGGTTGGAATGGTTGAGAAAGCTGTAAGTAAATACCCCTGTCCATCTATCAATTGCTACCTGTTGATCATAGTCAGGCATATTATACATTGTTTAGTATATTGTGCTTTCCTCCTCGTTATGTTTTTAATTTTTATTTCATTTAAAGTTTGTGATTTTCTATTATGTACCATTTAAAGTTTGCCATCAGGCCTATGAGTACTTTGCATACTTAGCTTGTTTATTCAATGCATAAGTTGTTTTGATCAATTTATGTTTGAATTATTGTTTTGTTTTATCATATAGCATTATAGTAAGTGAAGATGATGTTCATTCCATCTGTGTCAAGGCATAATATTATCCATGTCTGCATGTAGTTGAAGTTATGCAGTTTGCTAGAGTAATCTTATTATCGATCTTGTGTTGGGTGGTTTGTTCTTCAATACACTATATGCAGGCTATTTTCTCTTTTCATTCTTTAGCTTCGAAGAATAATGCAATTTTGGGTTTCATTGTTTTTCACTCTGTGATCAATTTTGCAGAACAAAGATTGGCCTTTTGGATTTCTTGTTTTTCTTCTATTGACTATTGTTTATTTTGATTGTTGATGATCATCATGGAGAATTATTCAAGAAGTGGTGGTGTTCATGATTTTACTATGGCTTCAAGAAAAGCTGAAGAAACAAGTAAGTTTTAAATTTTCATTTTACTCCCAATTCATTCTTTTTTTTTTTATTATAATGTTACAATGTTAATTTGAATTTCTAAACCCTGAATGATATGATGATCATGTGGATTTGTGGGTCTCGTGCAGGTTGATGACACCCTCGACTTATTCAACGAACTTCAGTTGCAACATCAGGTGGTAGCTACAAAGACTAAGACGCTTCATGATGCATGTGATAGACTGATGTGGTTTTGCTATCTATCCTCTTAATCTCAGTTGTCTTTTTCTTGTTTTTCTTTTGTTTTGCCTGGAATGATTGTGAAAGTTACTATGGCATGTGGGTAATGGTTGCCCTTTGAATGTACTCTCTTGTTACTTTAATAATTGGCCAAATTATGTATATGTAGAACTAGTAAATTAAATTAGAAAACTGGTTACTGCATTTCCCTTTATGCATAGTTGCAAATATGAGTATAATAGAGTTACATGTAGGAATTTTGAATATAGAGAATCAAAATCCATCTACTCTCTCTTACACGAAATTATAATAAATGCACGGAATGCAATTGAATTCAACTACAAAGAATCTTGATACCATGCCCATGTCGCGTAAAGGAATGACACATTGAAATCAAACTAGCTCATACGTATCTCTTATTTATTCATTCATCATTTGAACTCACTCACCATGTTTTTTTGCTTAATTTACTCAGTTGCTTCATTGCAGAGTTGTTTTAGCACCCTTGACAAGAAATAGATCCTACGGCAAAGTTCCTCAATCTCATGCTATCCTCTATTACTCTCAGAGAGCAGCTTGTTCTAATGGCGGTCTTCTCATAACTGAAGCTACCGGTGTCTCTGATACTGCAAGGGTGAGTAAATAATACTATTTGGTAGTATTGTAGTATCACCCAGTTTTCTCATAAGTGGGTACAACTCACTCATAGCAATAAATCTCAACCAAATGTTCTTTCTCATACTTAGTCAATTTAGAATTACACGAGGTTCCTATTGCCTATTGATAGAAATTTAGCAAGTGTACTAAATAGCCGTCAAGTAGTATAATAAAATCGTTCTCTCCGCAGGGATTGTTGTAAATCAATTGTAAATTGAAGACATACTCATGTAAATTGACATAAATTGTAAAAAGGGGGTTCTTGTTTGGTTTCAAGTTTAAATTTTAAAACTTTAGAATTTCTTTGGTGTTTAGATTGATGTAAGAAAAGCGATTGGTCCTTTTTGGGTCATCTAATTACTATTTCTCTTGGTAACGCCATGTATGATAACGAATTATTCAAATTAGTTTCATGATTAGATTAAATCAAAAATGATTATGCCCAATGTCTTGGTAACATAATCCTCTCCCTTGATCATCGATTCCTAATGTCTTAGGTAATCTATGATCAATTGAGGTTTACAACCTTTAATCTTTTAATCTCAATTAACAATCCAAAATTTCTTAAGTGAAAATTAATTGATCAATCGTTCCTAGATCGATGAGTTATTCCTATCGTCATAGTAAAACAAATCATTGCAATCATCATATAAGTCGCGAATTCATACAAAGCATTAAGCACAAAGAACAATCAATAGAAACTAACTTCGTAATTCATTAATCATATCATATGACAATCACATAGTTCAAGATCAAAAGTAATTAGAATCACCTAAGGACCAATCATGAGAATTTAGCTAGACATTGCAAATTCAGAAATTACATCAAATAAAATGAAAGAAAGCATAATTACAAGAAGAATCTTGATGTGTTTCCACACTTGAATCCTTGCTTGGTCGCTCTTGATCCTCCAAAATAGCTCCAAATGTTGTTCTCAGTCTCAAAAATTCGATAATGATCCAGATCTGAAGTTTCCCTTTTATAAAACTGATCAAAAATAACGTTTTCCGCCTGAGGCACAGAATTTCCGCCCCAGGCGTAAAAATTTACGTTTCAGGCACAGCTTTTTCCGCCTGAAACGGCAAAACAGTGAGCAATCTTGGTTCTTCAGTGAAATTTCCGCCCCAGGCGTAAAGAATTCCGCCCCAGGCGTAAAAATGCTATAAAATCCAACAATTTTCATTTGCTCTCTTCCTTCGCATGTAGCTTCAAATCAATGTCTTATTCTTCATGATTTAGGTCAAAAACCTCTAAAATCACTTGAAAATGGTCTTTATTTCCATGTAATGACTAACGTCATCACAACCCCAAACTTGAACTTTTCCTTGTCCTCAAGGAATATCTCAATCTCTAGGAAAACAAAACACTACCTCGATTCATCTGGCTAAACAAACTCAAACCCAATCAAGTTAGACGTAATTTGCATGATATTTCAATGATCAATTTCGTCATGATTCAAGTACACACAGTTTCAAATTTAGGCAAAACAAAGAGCATCAAACAAAGATTGACCATACTTAATTTCTTCACACCCTCACCGACTCTCCTGTTTAAGGGTAATATAATCACTCAATCAACACATCATAACTAGACTACTATAAATTTGCAGACATTCTCAAAAATCAATCACCATGTCATGAGCACACACATTAGAGGACTTTTAAAGGTTATAACGTGGCCTGGTTAAAAGGTGGATGGTGGCTTTTCTGGTAAGTGAGTAAAAAAAACTTGAAATTAGATACCACTGAGTCGAATAGATACAACACCCCACCCTACTTTGTAAGAATTTATACTTAGAGAACAATTCACAAAATTCCTTTTTGTTTTCAAGAAGATCACCATGATTATATTTTTTTTTTTTTTTTTGTTTCTTCTTTTTTTTTTTTTTATTTTTTTTTTTTTCGATACTTCTTTTCTTGGTGAACTTTTGAATTTTTCTTTCATAATTTGGAATTTTTCTTTCATAATTTTTTTAGTTCTCTAGTATAGTATATCCACCCCAAACTTGATAGAAATTTAGCAAGTGTACTAAATAGCCGTCAAGTAGTATAATAAAATCGTTCTCTCCGCAGGGATTGTTGTAAATCAATTGTAAATTGAAGACATACTCATGTAAATTGACATAAATTGTAAAAAGGGGGTTCTTGTTTGGTTTCAAGTTTAAATTTTAAAACTTTAGAATTTCTTTGGTGTTTAGATTGATGTAAGAAAAGCGATTGGTCCTTTTTGGGTCATCTAATTACTATTTCTCTTGGTAACGCCATGTATGATAACGAATTATTCAAATTAGTTTCATGATTAGATTAAATCAAAAATGATTATGCCCAATGTCTTGGTAACATAATCCTCTCCCTTGATCATCGATTCCTAATGTCTTAGGTAATCTATGATCAATTGAGGTTTACAACCTTTAATCTTTTAATCTCAATTAACAATCCAAAATTTCTTAAGTGAAAATTAATTGATCAATCGTTCCTAGATCGATGAGTTATTCCTATCGTCATAGTAAAACAAATCATTGCAATCATCATATAAGTCGCGAATTCATACAAAGCATTAAGCACAAAGAACAATCAATAGAAACTAACTTCGTAATTCATTAATCATATCATATGACAATCACATAGTTCAAGATCAAAAGTAATTAGAATCACCTAAGGACCAATCATGAGAATTTAGCTAGACATTGCAAATTCAGAAATTACATCAAATAAAATGAAAGAAAGCATAATTACAAGAAGAATCTTGATGTGTTTCCACACTTGAATCCTTGCTTGGTCGCTCTTGATCCTCCAAAATAGCTCCAAATGTTGTTCTCAGTCTCAAAAATTCGATAATGATCCAGATCTGAAGTTTCCCTTTTATAAAACTGATCAAAAATAACGTTTTCCGCCTGAGGCACAGAATTTCCGCCCCAGGCGTAAAAATTTACGTTTCAGGCACAGCTTTTTCCGCCTGAAACGGCAAAACAGTGAGCAATCTTGGTTCTTCAGTGAAATTTCCGCCCCAGGCGTAAAGAATTCCGCCCCAGGCGTAAAAATGCTATAAAATCCAACAATTTTCATTTGCTCTCTTCCTTCGCATGTAGCTTCAAATCAATGTCTTATTCTTCATGATTTAGGTCAAAAACCTCTAAAATCACTTGAAAATGGTCTTTATTTCCATGTAATGACTAACGTCATCACCTATGTTGTACGATCACCCAATAGTTCACTAACTGAGGAAGATATTAAAAATTTCATTGCTAATCAGGTAAGATAATGGACAAGCTTGGTCTCTGACCATTAATGAAATTATGAGATCTTCAACCGAAGATATAATGAGATTTATATTTTTAATATTATATGAATGTAGAATTTAAGTGATTTAAAGTGATGATGCCTGAATGTAGAATTTAAGTGGTTCAAAGTATAAATGATTCAAAGTGATGATCTTGAAGCCAGATCTTTTTAGCATAAGGTCTTTTTAGCATAACACTAGTCTTGTTTGCATCTAAAATGTGCACTTTTTGTTCATTCTTTTCATAGTATAAACTAATTCTGCACTTGTAGATCTTGAAGGCATGTTAAATATGAAGATTCAAGATTTGGAGATCGTAGAGGAACGTAGAATCAAAAGAGCGGACAAACATGGAATTGTTAAATATGAAGATTTGAAGATTGTTATTTCATCCGAAAACGTTGTTGTTCAAGTCACTTGATGTATGCATTCTTACTTTTTCTACTAGTGTCCTTTTTCCATTCTTACTTGCATTGTCAAGCTAGATCAGTGATTTTGATCCTTATGCATATATCACATTAATTACTCAAATGTTATGGTAGTTATAATCCTCTTTTTCCCTTGTAATGATGTTGAACTAATAAGTCGAAATTGGGCATATGCATTAGTTTTTAATCTGAGTGAAAATGCATAAAAATGGGGACTGTTTTACTATATTCATCTGCATAAAAATGAGACTATTTTGCTGTAAATTTCTGCATGAAAATTGGAACTGGTTTGATGTATTTTTCTGCATAACAACGGGACTGTTTTGCTATAATTTTCTGCATAAAAAGAAGGGCTGGTTTGCTGCATTTTTTTGCATAAAGGGAACTATTTTCTTTGTTTCTTTTCTGCAGAATTATGCAGGTTGCATGCTGCCAATTGTGCGGGCGCGCCACACCCTTCGTGGGGCGCTCGAGGCAGCAGCCTTTAGCTCACTTTGTGTGGCATTTTGTTCGATTTTAGATTATGTGGTATGATACTACCTGAATGTATGTTAATTTATATATACGAATTAGTTGATCATGTATACGTAATGAATTTTAGTCATGTATATATAAGTAAATATATATTTACATATTGTAGGTGTTCGATGATCCGACGTCATTAACAGAGGAGGAGCTGTATGAATTGTGAAACAGTTGGGCAACTTGTTTTCTTGACCTATATAATCCTTAGGTAGATTATGATGTTGCCGATGAGGCTTAGGAGCTAGCTAGGTTAATTTGTGTGATGTTACAATGGATTCATATTAATTATGATGTTTTGAATTGTAATGACATTTGATATTTTGCTTGAATGTTGAATTGTATGACATTTGGTATTTTGGATGAATGTTGAATTTTAATGACATTTGATTATATTATGTAAGGGTATTTTGGTTGAATGTTGAATTGTAATGCTATTTTGGTTTTTTTTAATTACAAAATAAGATTTAAAATATAAAAAAAAATGCAGGATTTTGAAAAAAAAAAAAATTAAATAAAGTTACTATTTCACATCTGGTGACTTGGTCAGATGTAAAAGGTCCAATTTAATTTAAAAAAAAATTGGTCAGCTGAAACACGAGAACAGAGGTAAAAGGGGACACTTTTACATCTGGCGAATGTCAGATGTAAAAAGCGTAAACTTACCGGGGTCGGATGTAAAATGGGGTTTTGGCCAGATGTAAAAAGTGTTTTCTGTACTAGTGGTGACCACTTTTTCCTCTAAATCATTAAGAGGAATTTTGAAACGCTGAAGTAAATATACGGATGAAATTGGAGACAACAACGGTTCTACGATCAGATCATCCGTAACAACATACATTTCTGGACTCTTTTTATAATCAAAAGGATTTTCCGTAGACGGCGGTGTGGTAATGGTATTAACCAGTTTCATTTTTTTAAAATTTCTCCCAGCACTCAAATCTTCCTCTTGCAAAACTAACCCTTTGTTGAAAAGAAGATTATCAGAGTGAAGATAATAATAATGCAAAACACTTAGCCGGAGAAGCCTGTTCTTTGCTTCTTTGCCTATGAAATACTTGTCTTCATTTAAATCAGCTATGCTCTTGCACAATCCATCAATACTATACTGCCAACAGAAATGCCTTCTAAATTGCGTAAAACTCCGCCCAATGGAAATGTTAGAAATCGTATAATTAGTTCCGCCAAATCTTGTCCCCCTTGAGCATACAATATATTCTCATCTGATTTTCTTACAACCAGCTTCACGGTGATATTAATATCACCACAAAAAATGTGTTTAACATCATCAAAAGAGAAAACCATTGATCTCTCGATAATAGGCTTCATTCCCAAAAAAATATCAGTCAGAGGGGTCTTCGAAAATATTGAACGCTTTAACAGATCCAATACCTGCATAATATTATTACTAATCAATCAATGACTCAAAAGTTAATCGAATTAGAGCAATTACTAATAAACAAAGAATAGCGATTTAGCAAATAAAATTGCTAATACAAAACCTTTTCCTTAGTGACATTCACAGTCATTTCTTTAATAGAACTTGTGCTTTGTATTCCACAGTTCTTGCTCAGATCATAGATTGTGTGGTTCATGGAGTGCGGTAAGATTATTAAATCATCACTAATAATAAAACTTGTCTTATACTTCACAAATCCCAAACGAAACAGTGGCAGCATATCACAGAAAGAAACTGAATGGGACATAGGATGCCTTAACATACAATAATTTTTGTTAGAATCTATGCTCAAATAAGAGCATCCGTCACCAAGACCATAATTAACTAATTCATGAAACTTGGAACATACGAAGTACTTTGTAGGCTGAGTGTCATCAATGTTAATTATGAGATTACGGCAAAAAACTTCTGATGAATTATAATTTGTCAACAAACCAAGATTTTCCACACTTTGATTCAGAGAACTCAAACAACCAATTGCAATGGGTCCGATATTGGACTCTTTTTGAAGAAGTCTAGCAATGGTTCCTAATGGCAATGTTAAGAAGCTACAGAGAATATCAACAAAATCTTTATCTGCTTCAGCAAATAAAACTTTGTTAGTCTCTGTGTTTACAAGAAGTTTCAAAGACACTTCTTGCTTCTGAGTTTTAGATTGAAAACGTGCCCTGAAAAGAGCTATCACATAAGAAATCAAACGAGAAAGAAAAGAAAGAAACATAATGGAATTGCAGATTCAGATGAAAATATGAAATGGAGTGTACTGTAAGTCTGTAACTTTGGTCAGATCTGTTCTTCAACAATGCATGAGAGAAGAGTGAAGATGGTGTCTTGAAAGTTGAAACTTTTTTTTACCGCACCGAACACCAATCCGTTTCAAGGCACTAGAGAGTAGCCACTGCCCACTAGCCACTAGATAGATAGGTGGGGAGACATGATGAGATAGACATGGGAAGTGACTAGAGACATCGGTAAAGTAAATACTTACATGGAAAAAATCTCTTCCCAATACTCTTTTATGAGCTGATATCATTTCTATTTCCAATTATTTTCATTTATTGCATTATTATATAGTTTTGAAAATATCAATGTAAAAGTGTAACATTAAATAGGTGAAATTACAATTATGCACCCCAAAATATGAGTTGCCGACGGTGACGACAAATTATGTGGCTGTTGATACACCTAAAAAGATGCTATTTATTTAGTTAATTTGCTATTATATTTTATATGTTTTTATTTCGATTTCGAAGTTTTATTATATAAATAGTTACTTATTTCTCGTATTTTAAATAAACAAATAAAAAGTGTACGAATTAAAAAAAGGAGTAAAAATAGACTAAAAAAGAGCAAAAACTGACGAAAAAGGCCACACAAGTGCAGCCCATAAGGACCACACCTGCATGGCCCAACATACAAGTTACACGTGTGCACCACCCCCTCAAAATACTTGTGCTGCCCAGCACAAGCTTAATTGTTAAGAAAAAAAGAAAAGAAATGGGCCTCGCCCAATAGCTGTTGCACATGTCTTGGAGAAAAGCAAAATCATCCTAATGGCCATCAATGATCAAACGGTGCAGATTGCACCCGAGCAAAAGTCCCACATCGCTCAAGTATTTTGTTTTGTCTCAGTTGTAATAGTATAAATAGGTCCTTTTTCCATTCATTCATGGACACCAACTAATAACACTTGACTTGGAAAATTGAGAACTAGGCTTAGTACCACAAGATTCTCTTCTCTAAAGTTGAGAGTTTAGTATTATTTTATTCTTCGTTGAGAATTTAATAAGTTTTTTTTATTGCTTTTATTTTATGCTTTTAATTTTCGCTTTTATTTTTATTATGTCTTTTTATTTATTTGCTTATTTTATTTTTATGTCTTTAGTTTTAGTTATGTCTAGCTAAATTTAGCGTTGCTAGGATGTGTAGTTAGTAGCTAATAGGGGTTCGGTAGTTAATTCGTGCTTAATAGTTTTCAACCACCAGTTTTAAATAATTACGTTTTCAAATAATTCGTCACGAGAGTGAGGATTGTTTTAAAGGCAATAAACTCTCAACATTGTTTCAAAGGTACTTATATAGGTGAGTGAGCGCGTGAGAGCTGAGCATTTATTTTATCTAAGTATAACGCTAGTCAAGATTTGCGAGAGCTGAGATTAGTGTTTTTAAATCAAATATAATTCTTGAAAACTGGCGACTGTTTTATTTTCTTAAGCAGTTTTTAATTAAACGTTGATTATAATTCGTCACGAGAGTGAGAATTAATTAAAGTAAAAATCAATAGAGCGAGAGCGTGAGATTTCTACTAGATAGTAAAAACTGAACATTAACTCTAATTCGCAACGAGAGTTGGGATTAAAGTTAATTAAATTATATTGCTTTTCAAAGAGTATTTTATTAGCGGGTGTGAGGACGAGAGTTAAGCACCACCTTTATAATTTATAATACTAGTCAAGATTTGCGAGAGCTGAGATTGGTATTTTTAAATCAATATAGTTTCGAAAATTTAACAGTTTGTCTAGCACGAATTAAACATTGAACCTTCTGAAGCAACTAATAGCACGTCCTAGCAATATTTTATTTACATATAAAAAATCTAAAAAATATTTATTTTTCTTATTTTAATTATTCAATTAATCAAAATCCTTTAAATCATTAGCCTTAGATTTACAAAGTAACATTAGATAACGGTAGGTCGATTATTGGTCATTTGGGTTCGATATCTTTTTAAAACTACACGACACGATTGTATACTTGCAGTCACGTTGTCGTCCCGATCAAGTTTTTGGCGCCGTTGCCGGGGACCAATTTAGTCGATATCGTAACTCCAGTGTTACACCGTAGAGACTAAGACAATTTTATTTTTATTTTACCCCGATTAGTTCGTTTGTTGCATGCCAAGCACTCGCTCTAGAGGCGAAAGATTGGTGCAACTAGTTAGCGAACCCGAACGTCTTTTAAGACGTAGAAATTTAGAAAATCAATTAGAGATTCCTCTTTCCGATTTAGTTATGGCTGAAGCCCCACAAGAACGACCACTAAGGTCCTACGCTATTCCTTCGCAAAATAGTAAGTTTTAATCAATCCCAAAGAACCTTGCATATAGGGGCCGTACTACGAACTTGAGATTCTCTACCGATAGACTAATCCGATAAGTTATAAGTGAATTTATTTATGTTATCAAACAAACACTTATTAACTTCAGGTTTTTCTTGACTTATTTTAGAGATTGTCGTGTTCTCATGAAGTGTACTTTTTGTACCTCATTGATTTACTGAATTTTCTCTTGCATTTTTTCGCTTCTATTTTATACTCCCTCCGATCGCTATTATAAGCAAAAAATCACATTAAACTCTAAAAAAAGTAAGGTATCTCCATTATGGATGCTCTTATATTTTGGGAAGAAGGGAGTAGTTGGTGTTGGTAAGACAACTTTTTACACTTTTAAGGTATTAAATGCACAAATTTCAAGACATAATTTTTTTTAATATGCTTAAATATTGCCTTGGGGGCACTGTTTAGCATTTTCCATATATTTAATGGAGTCCCTAAATTAATCACAATGCCAATATGGGTTTCTAATTTCTAATTTGAAACTAAAGCTTCCCTTTAAGAGAGATATTTGATTGATTCTTAGTTTTATACACTACTAGGGGGTAAACCTTCGATTAAATATCTTGATGATACTGTTAGAATCAACCACGCTAGGCGTGAGGGTGGGTGTTGAATATGTAGTTTGTGTTGTTGGAATTTGTTTGAAGTCTCACATTGCTTAGGTTCCCGAGATGTGAAGTGTATAAATATGTGAGGGCAACCTCACCCTTTGAGCTAGCTTTTGGGGTTGAGATTCAAACATATTTAACAGATACATATATCACTGGCCTTTCCTATCTTGAAGATTTGTATATTTCATTGGAAGATCTTATCAATATGACATCAACACAAAAGGCTATTTCTCACAATAGACGTGAGAAATTCGTAGAAGAGTTGATGGATGGTTCGGTGAAAATTTTGGATGTATGTGGCATCACAAGGGACACCATGTTACAAATGAAAGAAAATGTTCAAACACTTCACTCTTCTCTTAGAAGGAGAAAGCGATTTTCATACATAGAAACAAGTGTAGTCGAATATAACTTGTTCACCAAGAAAATGAAACAGAATGTCACAAAGTTGATCAAATCTTTAAAACAAGTAAGTTTGGAGCTTCCTTGATTTTGAATCAAGATCAAGAAGTTGTTTCTGTGATAAGAGTTCTTAGAGAGGTCATAGTAATGAACATGTCTATCTTTCAATCCATTTTGTCTTTCTTGGTTGGTTCTGCATCAAAGTCAAAGGCAACCAAATGGTTCAAAGTGACAAAGTTGATGCATAATATGGTAGCATCATCATGTGAAGAGAAGTTGGAGAATTTCAATGAATTGAAGTGTGTGGATGCATCTCTGAGAACCCTTTTAAGAGAAGGTTCTAGTGTTGCCAAGATGAAATTTGAGGCTATGGAGAATGCAATTGAAATGATTTTTTTTTTGAAGAAGCTAAATTGAAATGATTGAAAATGGTTTAGAGAGTGTATTTAGGCGTTTGATTAAAACTAGAGTCTGTCTTTTGAACATCATGACTCAATAGTATGTTGAGTCATAATTTTATGCCCAAATCTTATACAGAATCCAAATTTTAAGGATTTGTTTAGGATTGGATAATTTTGTCTCAATAACTCTTATATATACATATATAGTATACAATTCAATAGTCATTCTATCAAATACAACGAAAAATTTATGCTCCATATCTTTGACATATTCTGTTCAAAGCCATAAAAATGCAAAATCAAGAGACTCAACGGCTAGTTTCCGCAATGTCAGGTTTCAAATCACCACATGATGCTAATAGATTAAGCGCACAGCCCGGATTGGCCCATACCGACACTTTTTGGTTGTATGCTACTCTGTTGTGTGCATGTTTCTGGTTTTTTATTTTGTGAAATCATGTTTCTGGATTTCCTAATTGTTTTGTTTGAACTAATAATTACATCTTATCTAAGTCCCACATTGGAAGTTTAATAGTCATTGGTTTTAAGCATGTGTTATAAAATAGAAGTGTGTGATACATTGCAACATACTTACCTGGATGGGGTCAATGGGTGATCATGTAGGCCCATGGCCTAGGCAAGTGACCTCCATTGCACTTTGGAGGGGTGCTAGCCTAAGGTCTACCCAAGTGGTGGAGCCTACATCATAATTTGTTGTTGTGGGAGCCTGCGTTCGCGCGGCCCCTCCCAATTTAGTTTTAAAACTCTTAGGATTAAATACTTTGTATTTTTCTGCAACTTAGACAAGAGGATCTAAGTTTCCTATTTCTAATTTGTTGTAATGTGTATAAAAAAGGTAATACATTTTTTGCATAATTCAAGGATTGGCTAGGGACTTATTATCACATTACACTTACAGTTATAAATGCCTCTAGAAGAAAAATTGAACAGATTGTACATGGGAAAAAGCTGTGATAGTTTATGAAAATATTAACTTGGTAGAAAAATTGATCCGAGAATCAAACAAAAATTGATGTCTAGTGCATAAGATCCAGTGCATTCTATCTTTAAAGTTTCCACTTAGAATTGTTCAGGATATGATTGATGCACCAAACAATGTCTTAGCACTACCAATTTAAATGCTGCCAATTCAAAGTATGACGTATAAGTCTTACAATTTACAAGTGTCTTTTGATTCCATCTTATGATAACTTTGTTGCTTCTGGACTCTAAATTCCAAAATTATTTTCTCCCTCTTATGTTTATTCAGTGTAACATACTCTTAAAAGTCTTAAAAAATCTATTCTACTAACATAAGGTCTATAATAATCTTATGTTTACATAAGGAATTAGAGAAATCTTATTTGCTTGTCTTAGTTCCTCCATAACTTCATAATCCCACACTTGTTTAAGCCAAAGAGTGATGAGAAGATTCAAAGTCCCACATTGCTTATAAGAGAAATAAGATGAATATGATGTTATATAATTTTTTTTAAAACTTGGTATCCGGTCTTATGACATGATGTTATATAAATTGAAACTTAGGCTATGAGAATAAACATCTTTGCGCTTGGGGCAATGACACACTAATGAGGTACTAATCGAGGCGCGTCTATTGCTGGTTGAAAACTATTTCCAAACCCTCTGGAAGGACTCCCTTCGGGGTTAAGTCCTACAATTTTAGTTCAATCTTTTTTTTTTATTCTGAAAAATAAATATTGTTAACTTTTAATCCCTGTATTGAACTTTAACCTTTACAAGCAGTGTATTAATGTAATGGGCTATCAGAAGAGACCGGAATACAGTCAAGATGCCTAACTGGTACTCAACACTGATGATATCTCGAAGTAAATCTATTTATTAATTAAATAACTTTAGTGTATATACAAAAATTATTTGGTTACGAGTTTAATTATTGTAAAGTTATTTTACATGCATCTAATAATGTGAATTTAATTAATTATTTTACACATGCATCCAATAATATGTGAGTTTAATTAATTATTTTATACCGTCGGTGTAAAGTTATTTTACACATGCATCATCCAATAATGTGAGTTTAATTAATTATTTTACACCGTCGGTGTAAAGTTATTTTACACATTCATCAATTATTTTACACCGTCGGTGTAAAGTTATTTACACATGCATTAATTATTTTACACCGTCGGTGTAAAGTTATTTTACACATGCATCATCCAATAATGTGAGTTTAATTAATTATTTTACACCGTCGGTGTAAAGTTATTTTACACATGCATTAATTATTTTACACTGTCGGTGTAAAGTTATTTTACACATGCATTAATTATTTTACACCGTCGGTGTAAAGTTATTTTACACATGCATCATCTAATATTGTGAGTTTAAAATTTTACACCGTCGGTGTAAAGTTATTTTACACATGCATTAATTATTTTACACCGGCGGTGTAAAGTTATTTTACACATGCATTAATTATTTTACACCGTCGGTGTAAAGTTATTTTACACATGCATCATCCAATAATGTGAGTTTAATATTTTACATCGTCGGTGTAAAGTTATTTTACACACGCATTAATTATTTTACACCGTCGGTGTAAAGTTATTATGTGAGTTTAATTAATTATTTTACACCGTCGGTGTAAAGTTATTTTACACATGCATCATCCAATAATGTGAGTTTAATTAATTATTTTACACCGTCGGTGTAAAGTTATTTTACACATGCATTAATTATTTTACACCGTCGGTGTAAAATTATTTTACACATGCATTAATTATTTTAGACCGTCGGTGTAAAGTTATTTTACACATGCATTAATTATTTTACAATGTCGGTGTAAAGTTATTTTACACATGCATTAATTATTTTAGACCGTCGGTGTAAAGTTATTTTACACATGCATCATCCAATAATGTGAGTTTAATATTTTACACCGTTTGTGTAAAGTTATTTTACACATGCATTAATTATTTTACACCGTCGGTGTAAAGTTATTATGTGAGTTTAATTAATTATTTTACACCGTCGGTGTAATGTTATTTTACACATGCATCCAATAATGTGAGTTTAATTAATTATTTTACACCGTCGGTGTAAAGTTATTTTACACATGCATCATCCAATAATGCGAGTTTAATTATTGTACACCTTCGATGTAAAGTTATTTTACACATATATCCAATTAAAAGAAATAAGTAAAAGATTTTAATAGAGATTATAAACATTTTCTTAGAGTGACACATCATCAAAATGCTTGCCTACGAGCAACTCAACCTTCCTTTTACCCACATCATCACAATGCTTGATTATCTTTTAATTAAATTTTTCATTTTTCATTTAGGAACCAATTAACTATGCAATAAAGGGAATTCCACTAGTGCAGAAAGGAGATACAACTACTGGCCAAACAGACTTTCTACTACTGGCCGCGGCTAGTAGTAAATGCAGTCGACGTTGTAAGTACAACTTTCCACGTCGGGTATTTTTATACCCGTCGTGGTATGTGTAGTTTCTTCTGTAATTATTATTTAATATTATGGGGATTCCATGTCGGTTTTTACAAATACCCGTAGTGGTATGTATGAGATTCCACTACGGGTATTTACAATATCCGTAGTGGTATGTATGGTTTCCTGTTTTTTTTTTAAAAAAATTGGGGATTCCACTACGGGTATTTATAAATACCCGTAGTGGTATGTATGAGATTCCACTACGGGTATTTACACATATCCGTAGTGGTATGTATGGTTTCCAGTTTTTTTTTTTTAAGAATTGGGGATTCCACTACGGGTATTTACGCATACCCGTAGTGGTATGTATGGTTTCCTTTTTTTTTTTTTAGAATTGAGGATTCCACTACGGGTTATTACTCTTACCCGTAGTGGTATGTGTAGTTTTCACTACTGATTGTTATTAATATCAGTAGTGGTATGTTAGTTTTTTTTTTTTTTTTTTTCGTTTTTTTGTAGCTTCCTGTGCCTGCATGTTTTGTAACATGTTTAAGACCAAATTTCATCACAGACCCCAAAGAATGAGCCACTGCTGCTAGTGCTAAAGCTATATGTTAAAAATCAGTTGCAGTAGCAACCAATAACCACAACAACTTAGAAGTAGGGGTAAATCCAAAAAACACAAAGAACAAATTAAAGAAGTAATATATCCATGATACATGACTTTTGAATAATTTAAGCAATTTTTTCAATCATCGCAGTTGAAAAAACTATCCGTATAACATATAACCTTAGTTGTAAAACTAGGCATTATAACTCTAATGTAACCTTGTAAAGAACCAGCCATAAGGCTGGCCACCAAATAAGCCACACCCCATTCCCTTCCTACTACAATACATTGAATATCCTATTCCCAATTTTCCAGACTGCATTCCTCTTTCCAATGAAATTCGTAACTGAATTTAGTATATGAGCAGCTCGATTAAACTGAACATGTTTCAATGCCCTGCAAGATAGAAACCAATGCAGACTTCAGAATTATAGTCCCATAAACCAGCAGGAACCACCGGAGCAATGAACCAAGATGTAGACAATAACCAGAAAATGCAACACAGCTTCATTTTGAAGTGTGACTGTGTGAATGTGATGCCAAACACAGTAACCAGAAAATGTAACACAGCTTCATTTTGAAGAATGTGATGGAATTATATTATATATGCAACTGAGCATTGAAAACTGCATATAAAATTTGCAGAAAACACAAACAAATAATGTAAGGAATATTTTAAGTATATCTCATATTCACGTGAACTGATCAACCGAACTTAATCAAATCAAATATAATGGATTTATTGGATTCTAATTTTAGAAAAAACACTATAAATCAAATTAATCCGTGTGTCCGTGCTGTGACGAAAACCTCTCCGAAAAATCAGATGCATTAAAATTAAATAATTAACTATTCTATAACTCACCAGATAAATCTTAACCCTCCAATAACTCCAAAAAATATGTTGACCAACGTAGTCGCAATTCATACATCTCGTCAGCTGTTAACTCACTTGGGTCATTAAATACCTACAATAAGTAAATAATAATATAAAACTATTCTTGACTCGGTTATAAAAAATTATTGATGTATAAAAAATAAAAATTATTACCTCCATCCAAGACTCAGTTATCTTAGCAGTGACAATGTCCAACATATTTTTCATTACATAGTATCCACAGTCATTTGTATTATATTGTTTCCTCCCCTACAAATGGATGACATAATTATATATAGTAACATTTGATCAAAAAATACCACACTTATCAAAAAGCCAAAAAAGTAAATATATATAAAGTTAGAATACCACACTTACTTTGGGATAAAGCCATACGGTATTGTTCTTTCTATTGCCATTCGCCATTTTCCACCACCATGTGCCTTGCAATACATGGTGCTCCCTTGTGCACCCTTTGAACATTCATGGTACTGACAACGGCGTCCACCCCCGTGAGAGATGCACAGCCCAGCTTGTCCTTCAGCACTTCTGGTGCAACCTTCTATCGTACATCTCTTACCTCCTCCATGTCTAATACAAAGTCCTGACTTACCTCGTGCAGCTTTTGCGCACCCACCTGGATACCCACATCGCCTACCACCACCGTGTGCTATGCAATAATCTGTCTTCCCCTCAGCACTTTTAGTACACCCTAAGTGTTGGCACCTCTTGCCTCCACCATGGGCCTTACAATAAGCAGTACGGCTCTCAGCACCCTTGTTGCATCCCAGTTTCTGACATCTCTGTCCACCCCCATGTCCAATACAAAGGCCTGAAGCACCTCGAGCTCCCTTTGAACAGCCAAAAAATCTGCATCTCTTAGGATTGCTTGTTCGGTTCTGTGAAGTTATCCCGGTTTCCTGGGGGGCAGATGCGGTGCCAAGTGAGTGATTCGTACCACTGGATGGTTCAGGGAACACCTGAGATTTAGTCCCAAGAATCAGTTCTTGTGTCTGCACCGAAATTTCAGCATTATCCATTCTTGGAGCTAAAAGAAGTGATGGCATATAACCACCTTATTTCTTAGCTGAGGTAGAACCCTCATCAACGACAGGTATCATTGCATAATTATATTCTCCTGATGTCTGGCTTGAGAAGCATGAAATATTCACATCAGTCTCTGTTGAACCTGAGTACTCCATTATACTTGATGCCTCATTTGCTGCACCCGAAAGGCCAAGTTGAAGAATTGATTCACATTCAGATGGCATGCTCTGGGAAAAAAGGCTGGCCGAATTTTTCTTCTTATTAAATCCCATGTCATTGTAGTCATCGCCATATGTCTTCGGGGTTGGACCCAATCCCAGAACCAATCTACAGCCATCATCAGAAGGGTTACAAAGGGTTACAAAGGTACAAATATATTCTCATGAGCGAAAGCACAGGGAAAGTTCTAAACATATTGGCATGGAATTACAAATGACAAGTATCATAATGACGCGGTAATTTGTCTGAACAATCCAAGATTTTGAAGATAATTACACATGCAGATTAAGTATTGTAGTTTACAGATCTTCATCATTGTAACACCAAAAACAAGTTTTAGGCCTACTTTTGTGCTGTCTCTGGACATTAAAACTATTCCCTGAATCTTTTAGAAAGATTGGTCTATAAAGCATGACAGAACAAAGACGTCTTATATATAGAGGAAATGGGAAGAGACAGCTAAACATAACTGTTTGGATTTCTTTAAACAACTATTTCATACTTGCAGCTTGAATGGCGTGCATAATCCTTGGCATAATTGAAAATTAATCACCTTTGGATCTATATTCATGTTAAAAATTAGTACAACTGTTCCAATCATCTAAAAAACAAATGGTTACCCACTTTTAGTGTCAACAGTGTAATTAGAAGTAAAAGAGGAGGTTGGTCCTGGGTGTTAGTGAGAGAGTAGTTATTGATTGTTTGGACTTTGGGCTTTTGAGAGAGATAGAGAAAGGGCAGGCCAAGTCTCTCCAATACCTACTGTATACTGGCTCCGTTATTGATCTCTGATCTATATCACATTGATACTAGTGCAGAGATTCATTATATTTGTTTGCAATGAAAGATTACTCTCTTGTTTCATACTCCAGTACAGATCTATTATAAACCTTACACCATATAACAATACGCTATGTTTTATATAATAGTTTAATCATGAGGGGAAAATGTTTTTCCAATGAAAAAACTTAACAAAAAATAGTAGAGTACTAAGATGTAGCTATCATTTCAGGAAGCTGAGCAAAATATGTGAATCACATCACATATGCATTAAAAACAAGATCCAAAGGTTGTTTACAAAGTATTTCGACCATGACACCTACATAAACACAGTAAAAGGTATCTAAGCACCAAACGTTAGATTGATTGTGAAAGGTTTTATTTAACAAATTAAAAATGAAAACTGTGAAGGGAGAAAATCTTGCATCCTTGAGAAAATCTAAGCACCAAACGTTAGTATTATGAAAGACATCTTGATTGAATTTCATTATTAGCCACAAGGTGGCATTCATTAAGAGACATGACTATGGAATTTTAAGTTGTAATCAGCAGTCTCAGCCCAAAAATATAACATTGTATTAAAATAACAAATAAGCAAGTTGATATGAAAACACCAAGCCGTATGAATGATTTAAAAGGGAAAAAACCATCAAACGATCAAATCATGAAGGACAATTTATTTGCTTCATTAGGAAAGAACGTCAAGTTGTTTTAGAAGAGTGATATATCTTTGACTTAAAACAGAACCAAGAGGGGAAAAAATCCAAGGTTCAACAAAGACAGTGATCAAAAGGAAACTGAAAAAAGAAAAAGAAAATGTGAGACGTTCTCTGACCTTCGCCAATCTGAAAGGGCAGAATCCATTCCCATTTTCTTTGTATTAAGCTCCGTTGTCATAAAGTACTTTCAGTATATAAATTTATTTGCAAAATTTCCAATAGAACCAGCTTTTCAAATATAGAAAAGAATCCTAAAGATGTTCCTGCATGAAATTTAAACATAACAACCACTTCAAGACTTAAGCAAGGAAGTAAAAATTAGATAACAGCTCTTGTCTGGAGCATAATTACCAGCGTGGGTGCGTGCGCGCGCTCGCGCACACACACACACACTATGCTACACTACATTCAAGAAGACTTCAACTATTGAATCAGGATAACTTCATAATCAACCCACCTGGGCTCAAATTGTGTACAAAACAAATTCACGCATTGTTTTAAATCTGAGATTTATGATTATGATACTTCACAAAAATATAAGTATAGTATTGGAAAAAATGAATTTAAAAAAAACACACCAAGGTTTATGCAGAGAAAGAAAATCAATTAGCCTGCATGATACTCACATCAGAAAACAAAACACAAATAAAACAATAAGACATACAATTAGATCGAAGATTATAACAGTTTCCTGAAATTCTACCATGAGAGTAAAACATAAACATAGAGTACAAATCCTCAGCAGCAAATCTAGTAAATTTAAATTCATAATCAGTAACATAGATTCAGCGCATACCCTCATAACTCATTAATATATCAATCATATACAAATGAATCCACTAACTCAAAAACCATATACTAAAATCCTGAAAACTCATCAAGCCACAGTTACATATACATATATCAGCAGAACCAACCAAAAACATCACAAAGATAGCAAAAACAGTTCAAAAACCAGCTAATTCTAACTCAAATAATAAACAAAAGAAAAAACGATACAGAAAACAACAAGAGCTAGCGAATGAAAACGAATGAAAACCCAAGCGAATGAAAACGAATGAACAAGAATGAAAATGAAAACGAATGAAATTTGGAGGAAGTTTGATTTATTCATACCTTTACCGAATGAAAACGAAGAAATTTGGAGACGATTCAAGCGTTCTGCAGGGTCGGCCGTTTAGAGTTTGCAGTGGGACGATTGGAGGTTTGAGGAACTTGGAACGCGTATGAACAAATTAGGGATAATTGGGAATGAATGAGAATATGAAAAAATTAATAACACTAATAGGGATTCCACTACGGGTGAATCCTAGATCGTAGTGAAACACAATTAAAACAAATTTTAATGTAATTACAACATTGCCACCGTGTCTACTTTTCACTACGGATTTAAGAAAGCCAGTAGTGAAATCCCTTGTCTCTGAACTTTTCACTACCGATATTAAAGTATCAGTAGTGGAATCCTTTGGTCAAATGTATTTCACTACTGGTATTCACATACCAGTAGTGGTATCTCTAAACCAAAAGTCATTTTTCTGCTAGTGTTCCAATAGTATTAGACACACATTTTTTTTTATTAGTAAGAATTCCAATAGTCATGAATATTTTGTGGTTATATAAATCTTATATATTAGTTGGTCCCTTTTAATTTAATTTTTCATTTTAGAATTCCAACAATCATGGAAATTATAATATTAGTTGGTCCATTGTAAGAAGTTATATAGTGATAATTTGATATATTGATAATTAAAATTAAAATGATTTAATTAAAAGAGATGATGAAAAGATTTTTTAATAGTGATTGTAAACTTTTCTTATAAAGTGCCACATCATCACAATGCTTAATTATGAGTAACTCAACCTTCCTTTGTAATAAAAGATTCAATAATTAAATGATTAATAGTAATGAGAGAGAAAAATAAATAGAATAGATTCTTATATATGTGTTGTGTATAATTTTATCACGAACAATATTGAGACGAGTCACCATATTCAGGAGAGTCAATGATGTTGTTCTGGTAACACTTTCTTTATGACGTACCTAGCTTGTGAAAGGTGAGGATGGTATTTTACATACTCATAAATTGATATTTGTTTGTATTACTTTTTCTGAAACATACTCATAGATTGTTTGAAATGATTATGAAGGACCCGCGTGCCTTGTTAACTACTCATGCTTTGGTATGGAAAACTTAAGAATTTAATGTATATGCACCGTCGGTGTAAAATTATTTTGCATATGCGTCTAATAATAAACCGACACATCATGTATGGTAATTAAAAATACATGATGTGTCACATTTATTAAATGATGTGGCAACGCGTCATTGAATGTATGTCTAAAAATAATTTACACCGACGGTGCACAATAATTAAACTCAAAACTTAATTACTCATGCCGATCAATTTTTGTTAGGGCATAATTATAAAGCTAGGAATCCTAACAATAGCATAGTAGTGAACGTGTGATGTACTTTTTTATTTTTTGAATGGCAAAAAAATGTGTGATGTACTTAATTAACCTAAAAGTGTGTTGTTCTTCTTTTAGTTATCATATCATCCTAGTATACTTTCTTGAGTCTGAATTATCGGTACAACATGCAAAAGGAGTAGAATTGCATGGACATTGCATTTGATATACCTATGTTGTACAACTACATATGTACACCTTAGATGATTTAGTTTTTCAAATGTACTTTTTGTGTGTTTGTTTATACAACTTGAATGAATTAGAACTTATCTCACCCCATGTTTTTTACTTATTTTTCTTTAATGAATTATACGCAGGGTCTATCCTAGCTAGGACGAGACTGGGTAGTAGTATCGAGGTGTTTGTTAATAAGAATAAAGGGGATAATTATTCTTCTCGTGAGCTTAGCTTAGCTGATAGGGACATTGCACTATATGTAAAGAAGTCGGGATTCGAACTCCGTACACTCCACTTATTCGCCTTTAAGGTGAATTTTGGAGAATTATTTTCTCACATATGCTAGGTTGTTCGTTGAAGTTTATTGGAGCATTTTAATGTTTAAATGGAGTTGTAATGCTTTGCTTTTATTTCAAATTATTATGAATAAAGTGGACAAATGTAAGGCTCTATGAAGTCGATATATTTTATTTTAAATTGTGAAATTGAATTGTTATTTGTGTTTTTTTTATAGGCAAAACATTATTATAAGAGGAGTTATGCTAGGGACACACTCTCACACACACTCCCACTAACACACTCTCATTGATTGGTCCACCTCATCTATTTTTTCAAATGTCTTACCTGTTAACCGGCTAAACAAGTTAGCTTTTCCTTATTTTATTTTTCTCTTTCTTTTTTCTAATTGATTATTGACCACTGTCTTCTCCACTACCACCGTCAATACCCAATCAATAACCATTGCCAACGCAGAGAACCATGGAAACTTGTACAATTAAAGGAGTTGTTTCAATTTTTTGAGAGGCATAACCCAAACCCCAACCCATTTATACTTGGTTTTGTTGGAAGAGAAGAACATAAAACTGGCGGTGAAGGGTACTGTGGTGTGACCGACAGTGGAGGGGTTATGTGGTGCGACCAGCGGTGGAGGGGTTACATGATGCGACCGGCGATGGATGGGTTACAAGGTGCGGCCGTCGGGAACGACAATACTCATTTGTCATTTGCGGTGGCGACAGAGAGAGGGTGGCTGTGGCCACAAACGGCACTGGCAACAACACTGTCTTTTCTGATTTTTTTTTAAAGCATTCTCCTTTTTCAATCTCTAAATTTGTTATTGAATTGCTTCTTCTTATTTCATTCATTCTTTGAATTGGTTTGTATTTTTGGAGTAATGAATTTTTTAAAAGGGGAACTAGGTTCTGGAAATAAAAAAACATGGTGGAGAGTGGAGATGAAAGGTGAAAATTGGCATTTGCAAAAGAATCATGGTGAAATTGGTTGTGAGATTCATACGATGGAGAGTGGAGATGTTTGTGGAAGTGTTGCACAATCCAAGAAGATTAATTTTAATAAATAAATTAATTAAAATTACTCACAGATTCATAACTAGTACCAAGTTAGAGGCTTAAAAAAGTTGATCAGATGGAATGAGAGTGTGTTAATGGGAGTGTGTGTGAGGGTGTGTTCCTAGCAGTGCTCAAAGTATAAGGTGTACTCAATCTCTTACCAAACAAAACCAAAGATTTAAATGCTTTGAAAACATACAATAGGATCAATACACCAATTTGGAAAAGACAATGGAGTATGGCGACCTGAGCGACCTCTAAAGGAAATTGAAGAAACAACTTTAATGTTTTCCAATAAGGAGGAGGTATTAGGAATCTCTTTGTTAGAAATCACATTATTTCTAAGTTTTCAAATACACTTTTTTTGAACAAAGTTTCAAATACACTAAATAGTAGTTAGCCAAATCAAATGACGAACATGATTTCCTTTTTTTCATTTAACTATGTTCCCAAAACATAAGAAATGGTTCCAATCTTCCAATCCTGGCGGCATACTTTGGCCTACCCATCTAAAAACATCTTCCCACACACCTTTAGTAAAAGAGCACGGGAAAAAGAGATGGGAACAATCTTCGCTATTCAGAAAGCAGAAAATACAAGGAATATAATGAGAATTGGACAAAATACATCTACGACAAAGCGATGCCCTCGTTGGTAATTTTTGTAATAATTAGAAGGGACATCATTCTTCCAAAGCTTCGGGATTGCCCCCAAAACATTATAATCTAAGATCTCATAGTTCCGGGAATGAAGCAATACATTATAACATGATTTTACAGAATAAAGACCAACTGATACCGGCTTCCACCTCCACCTATCTTCGCTTTCCGGATGAAGAGAAAAAACGTGTAATAAATTCTGAAGCTCAAGAAGTTGAAGATTTTCACTATCAGTCAAAATCTCACCCCATTTCCTTGACCATAAATGAGTCTCCCCATTCGACATCAACCTATCCGATCATAACATTGCATCTTGATTTGCTTCTTTAATAAAAAGATTAGGGAATAAATCACTAAAACTTTGATTTCCGAACGATTTAAACTTCTAAAAACCAATGTTATATTATATCCAGAGCCAACAAAAAAGCTCACACATTTGCTTTAACCAATCATCCTCGCCCCCACTTCCAATATCTAACACATCCTCCCACCATATAAAATCCTTAGACCCATTCGAAAATCGTTACCCCACACCCAACATTCTCGTGGGTAGGTGATCGTATCTAAAATGCAACAAATCAGTCCACACTGCTTCTTTATCATCTAAAATGTATGATTTGATGATTTGCTAAATTTATAATTATCGGTTTTTAATTGTTTAAATTGTGCAATGTAATTTGATGGTGTTTAATTGTTGTATAAAATCTTTCCTGTGAAAATCGATGGTGCTTATAAATTATTGCACATAATTTTAATCACAATTGGTATATTTGCCACAGTGATTGAAAATATTGTCTTGACCTGAAAGGTCGCGGGTTTGAATTCTAATTAAGACAAAATTATATTATTTTTTAATAAAAATTGCAAGATAAAAGTGGAGGGAAAACAAATTAGGTTTAGAGTTTTTTAATAATAATTATATTTTTTTTCTCGTATTTGTGTGGATAAAAAATTATTTCACGCCGCAATGGCCGCATTCATATCGCAGCGACCACAATGACCGCAATCGCAACATCTGCAGTCGCAACTGCATCCGCGACCGCGACCGCAACCGCAATTTAAAACTTTGATAGTAGCAAACTAACTATCCCTCAGGCTTCCCAGTTTAATTTCTTCATTAAGTATCTGCAATTTTCGAGTAGTAGTAATTAATCAGCCAAATTAGTGGTAAGTGTAAGGTCATACTAGTATTATTACCTTTCCTATGCATTGTTGTGACATTTAATTACTATTCCATTTTACAACCATTGAATCTTTAAGCAACGGTCAATACAAATGTAAGCAATGTTACACATTCTCCTCTTTTAATTTCTATTTAGTTCGTGTTTGATATCAGCAAAGCAACCATGGCTTCTGCTACTCAAACAGAGGAGCATGTGCAGTTGAAACTTCTTGTTAATGAAGAGAGTAATAAAGTTGTATTGGCTGAAGCAGGGAAGGACTTTGTCGACATTCTCTGTAGCTTCTTAACAATACCATTAGGAACCATTGCTAGACTTTCGCAGAAGGATTCAAACATGGGACCTGTCACAGTTGGTTGTCTTAACTCACTTTATCAAAGTGTGTCAAATCTTGACGAGTGTCTGTGGACAAATACAAACAAAGAATTGTTGTTGTATCCGAGGAACTCATCCGAAGAATATTGCAGTACACTTAAGTTTAACATTGATGATCTTGAGTCCACGGAATACTTCATGTGTGGTAACAAATACTGTGGTCGGGAAAATCGTCATTATTATGCCGGACATGGTTATATTCTGAGCACATCTGCATATCATGAATGTCCGCGCTGTAAGAGTCATTGCAACCGTTCGATTTTCCTGAAACCTTACTGCAAAGGATTTGTTAACAGTGTTGCTACTTTTGTCATTACTGAGGATTTAACTATCATGCCGAACTCCATGGTTCATACAAGCTTTTCTCTGCTCCAGAATTCTGGAATAAGCACAAGTTCTGCAAAAGAAATTACTGTCAATGTCACTCAAGAAAAGGTTTTTTTATTTCCTTGTTCTGTTTTTTATATGACTTTTTATTGTTTATTGCTTTCTCTGCATACACAGCTTTTCAACATTTCTTCAATACTCCCTCCGTCCCATAATGAGTGTGTCAGTTGACTGTGTCACGCATATCAATGCAAAACATTGACGATTAATATTTTTAATTGTATAGTAGTAAAAAGTTATAAAAATATGATATTCTGAAAATGACTCGGTCATTTTGGGAGGGAGGGAGTATAATTCATTTTTAATTGACTATTATAACTATAACTATAATTATTACTATTCAGGTGCTGGATATTTTAAAATGTGCTTTGGTTTCTAAGTCACCTATGACTGATGTGTTTCTAGGAAAGAAACCGTCCATAGCGAGACATTTGTTTTTCCCTTGTAATTTTGATAACAGTAGCGATATTCAATTCACGCTGCAGTTAGTTATAAGAAAATCAGATGGAAATATATTGTTTGCTCATGGAGAAAAAGACTTTGCAGATTTACTATTAAGTTTTCTCACATTTCCCTTGGGAGGTGTTATACATAAGTTAGGAAGATACAGTTTTCGGGGCTGGATTGGTCGGGGATATAGTTCTGTGAGCAGCATTGGTCGATTGTACAAGAGCATATATGAATTAGATGTGAACAAATATCTGGTCTCAAAAGAAGCAAAGGAGAGGCTTGTTGATCCTTGCTTGGACTCAGAGTTCAAATCAAGCAAGAATATTTTACCAATAAAAAATCCGCGAGATCATTTTTATTGTTATTATCAAGGTGAAAATTACGATCAAAGTATCATAAATGATCAATTTTTCATAACTGATGAATACCGGAGTGATGATAAAAAATGTGTAACAATGAACCTTGTTAAGGCCCTAAAAAACTCGGCAACTGATGAGGGTTATGTGAAGGGACCAAGAACATATCTAGTTACAGATGACTTGGTTATTAGTCCTTCATCTCCAATTTCAGCTCAATTATTAATCAATCGTTTGCAAATTCCTCTTGAGGACTTGAAGGAAAAGGTTGTCATCATTGGTATGAACGAGGTAAGGAATAAGTGAATTTTAATTTTTACATACAGATTTATCAACTTCATCTTTTTTGTTTGAAGCATTCATGCAACTAGACTAATAGACAATGATTTTTCTTGATGCAGTGTCTGAGCATATTAAATGCTGCTTTGATCTCAACATCAGCACTAACAAATGGTCTTCTTCATATTATCCAAAGTTAAGGAGAAGAAATAGCAACTGTTATTGTTATGTTTCGTTTTAGGTTATGTTTTTCTTTACATATGCATTTTAAGATATGTCTTAATTACAATTTACAAGAAAACTTGTAACCATATATCATTACTGATTCTACTATTTTGGTGTGGTTATTTCAATTCTGGCGTTACCTTTAAGATCTAGTATATGATTTATTCTTTTCTGAGTCTAGAATGGCAATTTTACAGAAACAAATTTCTCCCAATTTTACAGCTTATTAAATCACTTTTTGTGCATTTTATTTTATTTTTTACCAAGTAGCCTAGTGGTTAGACTCATATTGTTTTGGACTTTTTTAGTGCAGTCCCTTTAATTGACCAATATAATATCAACTAATTCCACATCAGCGCAAGTCCATGATGAGTCTTATGGAATTTTAATTTATTCCACATTATTCCGTCATTTAGTTAATAATAATTTACAAATAAAATATATATTAACATTTTAATAAAATAAAATAAAAAACAGGAGAGAGAAGAAACTAGTATTTGTAGTTACAAAGATGATAACTGCTACCTAAGGTTCTTATACTAGTTTTCTGCCACGTATCTTTTTGCATTTGAAATACACCTTCACTTGGAACGTTGCATCCGTCGAAATCGAACTGAATTTGAAACTGCAATAAAGAAAATATTCTAAGTCCACAACAAATATTGTTTCGATCTTTTGATTGCCATAATCGAAAGAAACGACGATCGAAAGGCAATTTTGGCTTTTAACTCAGAATATACTATAAGCTCTATACTTATAAATATTTTCCATTGAACTCTCTTATTCTTAAACCCTTTACCCTTAACCTTCATAATTAAGAAAATTTAAATGAAAGTTTTCTTGTTCTTGAAGATATTTACTTCTCATCTTATGAAAGTCAAAGTAAATGCATCTTTGAATGGAGTCAACATTACTTTAAACAAAAGATTTAATGCATATTTTAGCTCGACTAAAATATGAGATAACATAGCGTTGTTTTGGTTTTGATTTATTAGGTTATAATTATAGGGTCATGCTAACATGTGCATATAGGGCACATGATAAGGTATCTTAATATAGAAATTTAACTTTTAATGATACAAGACATTTAATGTTTGAAAAGTTAAAATGCATAAATTCTAAAACATAATTTCTATTTTTACTACCTTAACATGTGCCATATATGCACATGTTAACATTCTCCTTAATTATAATAATATAATACATACTTAATATTATCTTAATGAGGGACATGTAACAAAAAAAAAATTAATGAAGGAGATGTGCAATAAATAAATGTTTCATAGAATTCACGATGAACTTGTGCTGATGTGGAATAAGTTGGAATTTTATTGATCAATTAAAAAGAATGCAATAAAATAGTCCAAAACAGGACTGCATCATAGAAGCTCCCCTAACTAAATTACATCCAAAATTTACTAGATAATCCGCAACGTTGTTCCACAATTAAACCTCTAATTCTTTGAACTAACCTTCTACCTCTTATATTGCATTCCTTCCAGATCGTTAGACATTGTATAACCACCATTGAGAACTCCCCATAATTCTGCAACAAAAGTATTTGAAGGTCCCAGAGCTTTAGCAAATCCGCAAACCCATTGTTCTCGCTCGTCCCTAATGACTCCTCTGCATCTAGTTTGTTGATAACCAATCCTCACTGCTCCATCAGGTGTTCAAACAAAAGTAATCTTGTGTGGGAAACGGCCAACATATCTGCATTTCAACACACGAGTCAACTTCTCTATGAACACCACAATTCACACAATCATGATCATCATGCACGTATTGCAGTATCTCACGTGCTGGATGAAAAGGTCTATGAAAATTAGTATATGTGTAGCCTTATTCCTCCATTGCCAAAGATAATAGCATGTAGTGGCCCACATATTCTTCCATTCTATATCTTCATTTTTCCATCCTGTTGAGTTAATGTTAAAGAGCACCCATTCTTTGAATTCTCCTACATAAAATAAATGTTTTTATCTAGAGGCAGTAAATGATTCCACACAAAAGTAGCTAGTGGATAATCTCTCAATACATGCAAGATTGATTCTTCTACATTTGTACAGTGTGAACAATACGGCACGTTATTCGCCCAGCTACTAATCATCTTGTTAGTTGGAAGCCTACCATGAGCAACCTGCCATGCAAAGCAAGGTTTAAATTGCAGTTGCGGTTACCGATTCGGTAACAGTTGCAGTTGTTGCGAATGCGGTCATTGCGGTTGCTGCAACGCGCAATGCGGTCATTGCGGCGTGAAATCATTTTGAAATTTCACAAGCTATATAAAATGAAACTACTATGTAACTACACTATTTATCTACCATTGCATAGTCTTAGTTTATTCCATAAACACTAATTTGAATGTTAATAAAATACACAAGATATTGTTAAAAGTACGATTTTTCATTAGATTTGACACAAATTAGGATTTGAAGTTCATAAATTTTATTTCTTGGTGAGAAAATTTGAACGAACATCGCAAAAAAGGCTGATGCGGCTTCTGATGCGGTTGTAATGCGGTTACGATGCGACCGTAGACGTGAATTAAGATCACACCGTAATTGCGGTGCGATGCGGATGCCGAGGCTACTGCATCAGCAATACTGCGGCCGCAATTGCGGATGCGGACCGCAATTTAAAACCTTGATGCAAAGTACCTAATTCTTTCCGGTACATTAAGCTGCCAAATCTTCTTCCATGTCAGATCGGCTATTATTGAGAGATACATTAGTTATTGAATGTATTTAAAAAGTGACATTGACTTATTAATTAAGGCCGGAGGGAGTATGCAGGAAAGGTACTAATCTGCGTATAAGCATTAAGATCTGCTCCAATTATTTCTCTCATGTCCTAATTTATTGTAATCTTGACCATTTATTCACTTTTCTTCTCTTCTTTTCTTAATATTTTTTTTTCTCTTAATGATTTACCAACCATTAGATTAGAGAGAAAAAATTTGGAGGGATCCAAATCCCAAATTACACCAGTACAGAGGATCGGTAACAAATCCCAAAGCACAACATCTCTTTGATTCCCTAAATCGTAATTACTAATTAATGCTAATTAAGTTCATAAATTCCCGTTCATGTTACTTCCTTTTTATGCATTTTCTGTGGAAAAAGAGCTAATTAATTAAAGCTGTACATGCATCATGTAAAACTATTTTACTCCTATCTTTTTCCAAGAATCCAAATTACTACTACTAATCTCGAGAATTACTCATTTAATACCCAATAAGTGATTTTACCTGCATAAAAACGGAAATGAAATGTGAATAGGAGTATAAAATTAGAAACACTCTGTTTCAAGTTTTTAACAAATTTACAACTTCTTGTTTTAGTTGCACTTGCTGCCATGGCTGCTACTCAAACAGAGGACTATGTATCATTGAAACTTCTGGTGGATGAAAAGAGAAACAAAGTCATATTTGCTGAAGCAGGAAAAGACTTTGTTGATGTTCTTTTTAGCTTCTTAACATTTCCATTAGGAACCATTGCAAGACTTGTAGAAAAGAAGTCTAACATGGAGCCAGTTACAGTTGGATGTTTAAACAAACTCTATCAAAGTGTGAGAGATCTCGACAAAGAGTGTCTGAGATCAGATGAAAACAAAGGAATGCTATTGCAACCCACAAACTCATCACAAAATTATTGCAGCTCTCTTAAACTGAATATTGATGATACCGAGCCTGCAAAGTACTTCTTGTGTACCAAGTTTAATGGGTGCTCCTACTCTCGTTTGATGAACATTTCCCGAAATAAGAAGTGTGGGTGTGAGAGTGTATATACTCGCTCAGTTTCTCTGAAACATTGCTGCAAAGGATTTGTTAAAGATGGTACTAGTTATCTTATTATGGATAATTTATTAGTCATCTCAAACTCCGTTCGACTTAATAGCCTTGGTTTGCTCCAGAATTTAGGAGTAAACGGTGCAACTTCAGTAAAGGAATTGATTGTGAATGTTACTAAGGACACGGTAATGCATTTGCTGTCTGTTTCATGAATGAGATTTGGTATATTGGTCTTTGATTTTACTTTACAAAAAAATTCATCTTCATTTCATGTTTAATTTAAATAGTTTATGCTATGCTGCAGGTCCTAGATATGCTAAAGTGTTCTTTGCTTTCCAAGACTACTTTAACAGATTTGTTCTTAAGAAAGCAACCATTTTTGGAAAGTTACAAGTTTGTCCCGTTTGATCTGGAAAACAAATATAATATCCAAATCATGGTGAGAATATTTATGAGAAAATCAGATGGGAAGGTATTGTATGCTCAAGGGGAACAAGATTTTGCTGACTTACTTTTGAGTTTTCTTTCGTACCCTTTGGGAGGGGTGGTTCGTGCATTAGGAGGTATTTCTTCTATTGAAAATATTGATTTTTTGTATAAGAGTATAGTTGATTTCGTTGAATCCAATTATTTTGTGTCAGAAGAAGCAAAGAATAGGCTTCTTGATCCTCACTTGGCTTCACTTTTTAAAAATAGCAAACAGATATTACCCATTGAGAATCCAGTCATGCGTTATTATTGCTTTTATCAACGTCATAATTATGAACAAAGTATTAAGTATAGTACTGGTGATTATTTCATAACTGATGAATATAGAAGTGAATTTGGTGGTAAGTATGAAATGTTGGAAGTTGAATCACCAAGAGGAAGTTATGAAGGTTATGTAATGGGACCAAGAGCATATATGGCTACAGATGACTTGGTTTTGACACCATGGTCTCCATTTTCAGCTTTACATTTAATCCACAATTTGAAAATTCCTCTTCATGATATTAAGGATAAATTTGTCACTATTGGCATCAAAGAGGTAAGAACAAGACATCTATATATATTTTTCAACATCGAAATATTTTGTGCTAAGTTGTTTGAAGTGATATATATGTAAGTAATTTTATTAATTAATTTTCTTTGCAGTGCTTGACCATATTCAAGGCGTCGCTGATTTCAACATCTGCTCTAACAAATGGTCTTTGTCACTTGTTAACTGAAGTTAAAGAAGAGATTGTCGAAACAAATTGAAAGCAAGGTTGAGGAAGAGAATTAAAAAAACCCAAGTTAACAAGGAGATTATCGAAACCGGCTTTCATTTTCTTATGTATTGAAGAATTATATTAAGCAAAGTTTGTTATGAACAGCATTTTTTTTTTTGAATCAATATGAACAGCATTTCTATAATGACTGTTTTAAGCTTATTTCAGTTCTAGCATTAGCAACTTTTGATATCTTATTCAATATTACTCTCTCTGTACCAAATCTTCACTGTTTTTACTTTTTTAATTTTGTCCCGAGACTTTAGTCCTTTTAAGAAATCAATGTATATTTAGTGATACTTTATCATTTATATTCTTAATAAAGTTAAAGCATTAATTAAATATATTTTATCTTTGTTAATAAAGTAAGCGTAAAAATGACTTTACTTATCATTTCTTAATCTCATTGCAAAACTCCAAAAAAATTAAAGTTTTGGGACGGAGGGAGTATCTATTTGTAATCAAGAACATCTTGTTTACTATTAATTTCTATGCACCTTAAAAAAATTGAAAATTGAAAATTGAAAATAACTTATCGGACACCGGTTCCCCCGGGGAACTATGGTCCATGTTTAATTTTTTTGTTTTTTGTTTTAAACCCTAAATAATTAAGAAATTAAAAATAAATAATTTTTCGAATAGAGATATTCAACATCTCGGCAAAAAAACATACATTTATACTACACACACATATATAGGATAAATAATTTTTCCACAAATTGAACTATTTTTACTCGTTCGCTATCTACGAGTTTCTCGCACGCCAATTTTCTGGTAGAAGGGGTTCATTATTGAAATGAGTCAATATTAATAGGCATCCACTCAATTATACGTCGAAGGGGTTCTATTCGACTTAAAAAAAATTAAAAATTGAAAATAACTTATGGGACACCCGTTCCCCCGGGTAACTATGGTCCATGTTTAAATTTTTTGCTTTATTTTAAACCCTAAAAATAATTAAGAAATTAAAAATAAAACTAATCTCCGTGCACCCTTCATGACAATATATAAGCAAAAGTCATCTTTCTAGGTTCATTGTATATTTAATATATTTGGTCCATATTATAAGACAGATACATTAAATATGCAATGTACCTAAAAAATTAATTTTTGCTTATATATTGTCACGGAGTAGTAGTATTAGTTTTAAATCTTCCTATAAAATACAACCATGTGATTGCATATCACTAAACTTTTCTTGAACCAAAGATGCTTGCATCTTCACTTTCCAGAACCTGAAATCGTGGTAGCAAGTAAGAAGCTAGGTCAAACAACAATTTCTAAAAGCTATAGTAAAAAAAAAACAGTTTCTATATTTTAGGAAAAACTATAATATATTATCAAATATATGTTTTAACCCTATTATAACAAAAAACAACTTTTAACCTTTTTTTTATAAAAAAAAAAAGATTTACCAAATAATTTTAACTTTAGTCGAAAAACTATTATTTCTACCTTTATGATTAAAAGAACTTCTACACCTAAAAAAAGCTAGGCCAAACGAACACTTAGCATCATGGTGAACACTTATTGGTCAGTGATACCTCACTAAATTAACAGCCACGTTAGCATTTTTAACCGAGGTTAGTTGGAAAAGTAACAAAGGAATAAGATAAAATCATAAAATATTCATTTGTAACCTAAAAAATTTAAAAGGTTTATATATCTGTTAAAAATAGAATATTTACTGTCAAAATAAAAATTTAAAATTTAAAAGACCTCGTAATATAAAAATTATTTATCGAATATTGCATTTAGAGAAAACCGTTCCATCAAAATATATAATATTCACTATTATGAATAATAAAAATTAAGCTAAATGCAGTTTTACCCCTATCGAAATTTTACGCTCTCTATTTTAAAATTCGGAATTTAACCCTCATAATTTATAATTCTTTTGATCCCCCGGCCGCCCCCAACAATACTTAACTCATATTTTATTATATGTAACCAATGATGTGGGACTCTGGTTACAAATACACGTTTAACATAGTGTTACAAGTAAAGTTTGCAAGTGGCATAATCATATAGTATACTTTTTAATTTTCAGTCTACTTAACAAGTGAAATTAATGCTTCTATTTGATAAAATCATCAAAATTTATGTTGAGATTAAGTAATCAATGTATTTATGATGTATAACTTCCGAATACTTGTATGGTATATATGCCTTAAACTTCTTGAATGAGACCAAGTATTGACTACGTGTTTATTGTAGCCGTTTATATGAGTCAAATATTATAGGAGGATAAAATCCATAGAATTGTAAAATTGGATGTAAAATTTAGATTCAATAAAAATAGGGGATAAAATTGCATTTTTGAGCCTAAAAATTAAATTTTGCTATAATTTTATTCATAGATTTTTTTTCAACAACAGTATCTAGCTCATTAGACCGCTTAATCTTGTTCGACGGTCGTTCTGGCATCAAGTGTGGTTCCATCCGCTCCTCATCGAAGTTGCGAGAGATCAAACTGTGGTCATCCCTACCAAGTCTAACTTCCATCCGCTACTAATTTTGTCAACTAGAAAATGTTCCCTATAAACTTTCATTCCTTAAACTTCCTCCTATAATTTCTTCAGCAAGTAAACACTTTATGACCAGTGAAACAAGTGATCCTTATTTATTAATCAGCCATATTACGGGCAAGTACAAAGGTCGTATTAAGGTCTTATTTAATTTTTTTTATGCATTCCCATGAAAAATCCGCCACCAACGTTTTTTCTCCCAAGAATTCAAATACTACTACTAATTTCAATTTCAATAATTAAGATGTTACAGCCAATAAAAAATAAAGAAGGGTCTTGCTAACGAGTGTCTCCGGGGCACCTTTTAAGCATTCCATTTCTTTATTAACAAATTAAACGATACAATTTCCAATATGTTGACTTTACGCATTCTCATAAAATTCTATAAAAAATACTTACTATTAAAGGTATTAAAGAGTGCCCCAGCGCACTCGTTAGCATTTGTCAATAAAGAATACCAAAGGTTCAATTTAAAAAGAACACTAAAGGTTATAGTAAAGTGTGGGTTTGTAATCCTTTGCAATTTGCAATCCTTTCATTTAACCTTTCAGCATAGATTTCAAACTTCTTGTTCTTCTGCCATGGCTGATACTACTGAAACAGAAGAGAATGTGCAGCTGAAACTTCTAATTAACGAAGAGAGTAATAAAGTTGTGTTTGCTGAAGCAGGGAAGGACTTTGTGGATATTCTCTGTAGCTTTTTAACATTACCATTAGGTACCATTGCTAGACTTTCTCAGAAAGATTCGAACATGGGACCTGTCACAGTTGGTTGTCTTAACTCACTCTATCAAAGTGTGGCAAATCTCAAAGAACAGTGTTACTGGACAGATTCAATCAAAGAATTGCTGTTGCAGCCAAAAAATTCGTCGGAAGATTATTGCAGCAGTATTAAAGTTAATATCGATGACACTCAACCCACAAATTACTTCATCAGGTGTTTGAAAAGCAGCAATTGCAAGTTCAACTCCTCTCTTTATTTGGATCAGCGTTGTAAGTGTGGGACTGGGAGTGCTATGCGTTCTGTTGTTCTGAAACATTTTCGCGAAGGATTTGTTAATAGTGATGCTACTTTTCTTATTACTGATGATTTGATTATCATGTCAAACTCCTTGGTTTATACAAGCATTTCTCTGCTCAAGAATTCAGGAATAGTCACAACTTCTACAAAGGAAATGACTTTAAATGTTACTAAGGAAAAGGTAAAAGTAAAACTTTTCCTGTTTGATTCTTCATATGATTAATTGCTTGTAGTTTGTTATATGCTATACACATACTCCCTTAGACTATTATGACTAAATACTTACTTTTCAGATTTATTGAATAACTGACCAAATCTTTTTTGGTTGATTCTTATGGCTATATATGACTATTTAGGTACTGGATCTTTTAAAGTGTGCTTTGGTTTCTAAGTCACCTTTGACCGATGTATTCCTAAGAAATAAACTTTCGATAGAGAGGATTTGGATTTTTTCCTGCGATACTGAAAATAATTTGGATACTAATTTTCAAATCAATGTGGAGCTAGTTATAAGAAAATCACATGGAAAAATACTGTTTGCTCATGGGGAGCAAGATTTTGCAGATTTATTATTAAGCTTTCTGGCATTTCCTCTAGGAGGTGTTGTTCGTAAGTTAGGAGGATATAGTTCTATTGGCAGCATAGATGGATTATACAAAAGTATTGTTGAATTCGACGAAACCAAAATTTTGCTGTCAAAAGAAACAAAGAATAGACTTGTTGATCCTCATTTGGCTCATGAGTACAAATCTAGCAAACACATATTACCGATAAACCAGTCACCTGCGAAGTTTTATTGTTATTATCAAGGTGAAAGTCCCCGGCAAAGTATTTTTCAGCATAAATATTTCATAAGTACTGAATACCGGAAAGATAAAGGAAAATATGAATCAATGCATCTAGCTAAGGACAATGAAAATGCTGGAAGTAATGAAGGATATATCAAGGGACCGACAACTTACCTAGCTACAGATGAGTTGGTTATTGGACCTTCATCTCCGATTTCAGTTCTCTTATTAATCCAACGTTTGCAAATTCCTCTTGAAGACCTGGAGAAAAAGGTTGTCAACATTGGTATGAAGGAGGTAAGTAATAAAATAAATCTTTTTATTTATTATCTACGCTAGTATTTTGGTTTTTGAAGTATTATGCAACTAGACTAGACTAGTTGAACATGCTTTTCTTTTTCTTGATGTAGTGTGTGAGAATATTGAAATCTGCTTTGACCTCAACATCTGCTCTAACAAATGGTCTCAGTCACTTGTTAACCGAAGTTAAGGAGGAGTAGTAACAATTGTTAAGGTTTTGTTATGTAACTTACAGTATGTTTTAAGGATTAAGGTATATGCTGCAAAACTTGTAATAGAACATCACTAGATTTAATTTTTTGAACGGGCATAACTAAATTTACTATTTTGTGTTGGTTATTTGTTGCATTATCGTTTTGAGATCTATGTGTGTGTTCAGTTCAGGTGATAATATCTTTATAGCTATCTTTATAACATACTTTTGCATATCAGTACAGTAGGACAGTACACCATTTGAGAATGTTCCACTTGAAATTACAACAACCGATTTGATCTTTTCACTTCTCAAAATAGTCAACTCTGGGTTCTTTGTAGAAATTTGTTAGCAACAAATGTTACTTTGTGTTTTGCCCAAGGTTTTAAATTGCGGTTGCGGATGCGGTTGCGGTTGCTGGTTGTTGCGAATGCGGTCATTGCGGTTCCTGCACGCGCAATACGGTTGTTGCGGCGTGAAATCATTTTGAAATTTCACAAGCTATATAAAATCAAATTAATATGTAACTACACTATTTATCCACCATTGCATAGTCTTAGTTTATTCAATAAACAATAATTTAAATGTATTTAAAATACACAGTTGAGAGATTGTTAAAAGTGAGATTTTTCATTAATTTGACACAAATTAAGATTTGAAGTTCATAAATTTTACTTTTTGGTGAGAAAATTTGAAGGAACATCGCCGAAAACAACTGATGCGGCTTCCGATGCGGTTGTGATGAGGCTTCTGATGCGGCCGTACACGTGAATTAAGATCACACCGCAATTGCGGTGCGATGCGGTTGCGGTAGCTACTGCATCAGCAATACTGCGGCCGCAATTGCGGATGCGGATCGCAATTTAAAACCTTGGTTTTGCCACTGTCCCATTAGATTTCAATTTGAGTTTGTATACCCATTTAACACCAATTTGCACCGTACCGTTTTCTCGTATGAAATAAAGAACCGGATTACTTTGAAAAAGTGTTCTGGTAGAGGTGAAAAAGAGATCTATTTACAGAATTTTTACTTTTAGTGACAAATTTTCAGTCACTATAAATCAAATTTATTTTAAACTCAAATAATAAAGAGTAAAATTATTTTAACAAACAAAGTAAAGGGTAAAATTGGAAGAATAAAATTGATTTGTTGTGGTAGAGGTATAATTGTTGGGGTGGGAATTATTTTCTTCTATTTAGATAAATATGATAGGTTGCAGGCCATTAAAAAAACCTTTTAGCCAACTAGGTCAGCCTATTTATGTTAATATGAATAATATTTTTACTACTATTATTATTTATATATTAAATTGGTACTTTGATTAAATTATAAATTCATCATCAACTTTTTCAGTAGTTTAATTTTATTAATCTACATTAGTTGTTTACATATATAAATGTATTATTATAAACCAGAATTAAATATGATGACATTTATAGTCAAATTTTCTAAAGTATCATGTTAAATATCAAAAGGACGTATGTACCAAAAAAAAATATCAAAAGGACGTTGGTTTATTAGTTCATAAGTTTATTTATAAATAAATATAATTATTATCTATTTAAATATGTTAATGTGAAATAGTATTATGTTAAATAGGCTAACAGGCCACATTAGACTTTCAAAAGGTCAGACTCAGGCCTAAAAAATAAGTCTATGATAAGCCACATAATAGACTCAGGCCTTCGATTTTTTTACAGGCCAGACTCAAGCTTGACAAAGCTTTGCTTGACCTAGCCTATTCCCACCTCTAATAGTGGGAAGGAATAATACCATCAAAATATTTTTGACTGTTGGATGACTCACCAAACTTATTGGCGAAAATTTCTACCACAACCATTCTGTGTTAGAACTGACTTACAGGCGGATTATTCCTTAAAAAATGAAGCCATCAAATGTTGGGAATTTCCATAACTAGTTATTGCTGGAAATTTCGGCCCAAACATTTTGGCATTTTTTATTTAACACATTCTAGCGGAATATTCCTCCAATATATATATTGTTATTTTTGTTATAAAACTATGTATAAATAATAGGAATAATAGGGAAGAATAAAGAGAAAGGGAGAAGAGAGGAGAATAATAGAGTGTGTATTATACTTAAGTGTGTCCTTTACATGATACATGAGTTCTATTTATAAGTAAACGTAATGGGCCAATAACATGGGCCTAGAACCTATATGGACATCCACTAAATATTCATAACACTCCCCCTTGGATGTCCATCGAGGATATGCCTCATTAAAACCTTACTAGACAAAACCCAGTGGGAAAAAATTCTAGTGAAGGAAAAAGAGTACAACATCCTTTATGTTTGAACTGAACTGCCTTGTTAAAAACCTTACTAAGAAAACTCAATGGGACAAAACAACGGTGAAGTGAAAAAAGTGCAGAACATATTTATGTCTCCCCCTCATAAAGACAATTATATATGAGATGAAGAAAATCAAATAATCTTCTGTAGTAGTTGCTCAAAAGTTTACTTGGCGATGACTTGTAGAAAATTTGCTTTATCTTCCTTTTATGTTACCGCGAATTAGGAGTCTTCAATCACGAACTTCAATCAAAACACATTCTTGACCCATCTCTCGTAGCGCTAAAGTTTCTTTATCATTTCATGAGGTTGTTGTTGTGATTTGTTTCACAGATCTCTATGAGTGATTTTATTTCTTCATGTAAACATATAGTTTGTTTGTGATATATACCATTACGAGGATAAGAGAAATAACCTGCAAATATCTAAAATAACGAAATGTATACTTTATGATATATTGGCAACAAGTAATAGGTCCATAATGTATTTGGCCCCAATTGAACTAAAATGTGGTACTTCGGGACCAATTAGTTCTTCATCATTTACTCGAGCTCTAAAATATTATTCAAATACTTATTTTGTAAAAAATGACAATATCTCAAGCTCTTCGGGAGTTTCTTGATGATATTGTTATCATCAACATAAATATAAAAATTTCATTGCCAAAATTTTCTTAAAATAAACAAATTGTCATTTTCATATTTCCCACTTTGAAATATTCAACAAGAATATTATACAAAAATGCATATATATTGCTGGAGTATATAAGGAGACTTATTCATGTTTATTAAGTCATCTCTCCAATAGTTTAATATATGTGTCTCACAAAAAAATTAAATCCTTCTGGGATTTTCATTTAATCATCATTATCAAGTGAGTCATTCAAACACATTGTAACACATATGTGCTACTAAACTTAATCAATTATAAAGAAGTTATGAACTCACTTCAGGTGAATGCACCTCTTGAAAATTAATGGTAGACGTTTTTCTTTTCGCGCGAAAAACTAATTTGTACTAATTATTTTCATCTTCAAGTGTATGGACTGTTGGTCCAACAACCTTTTGCTTTGCAAAGCTAGTTTAATAGTATCAATCGCGTCTACCTATCTAGTCAATAATTTCATTGTCTATAATCTTTAATAGACTTTAATCTATGATCTTCATTGTCATTTATCACATATATAGCGCTTTATTATGTGCAAAAATATTGTCAACGTTAACTTCATCTCGGTTTCATCGTATTCCATTCATGACATAATTTATTGAGATCTCTTTATTTTCATAAATTTTAGGTACCTAATAAGTTCTTCTGGAACTGAAAAATCAATTATGTCAAATTCTCTTTTGAGATTTTCATATCCTCACTTGGGTCATCTTTCTTTTTAGCTCCTTTTCTTATTTGAGGATTTTTATCTTTGGAACCGATTAACCTACCACGCTTCAGGGTGGTTAAAATTCATTTGCAATATAAGATTGTCCAACAAGGACATCCATTTTGATTGGAGCATTAGCAGCTAATAGTTGATTTCATAAACTTTGCAAATGATTTATCTTTTGAACATCTGATTCAAACTATTTTATATGAGGATCAATGTCAGATAATAACATTAATTTATTTCAAGTGATTCATTTGAACTTCTGGTTCGTATTTTTCAGCTGCTTATTCTCTCCCCCTAATATTGAGAAAATTAATTCATCACTTGATAACCAGCCTACCGGGTTGTAGATAAGTCTCCAGTTTTTAACTCAAAATACTTTATAATAGATGGAGATTCATATTAAATACATTTTCTCAATATTCTTTAAGAATTCATCTTAGTGTATTGGAATATAAACAACACATCCAAAAATGCTTATATAAAAAATACGAGGTTATAAACCTAAACTTGATTGCAAATTAAGGGGAGAACTTGCATATAATAACTTTTTGGCTTGATGCGAATCAATATCTCAATATATATGTTTGAATGTTCCCAAAATATAAATTTAGAAGTCATGATCTCATAAGTATCAGTCATGTAATTAACTTTAGACGTCTAAAGAATGGATCTTCAAGTCCATTTTTTCTGGTATGATCATATTATATTCGATATCAATTTCAACTGACATACGATACTTATCAAATGCTTTCTATAAAATGAGCTCTTGATCAAATTAGTAAAATAATCTCACAAAGTTCTGGTTGTGAGTTGACAACAGATATATATGTGACCATTTAGTTGATGCATCAATTAAAATTATAAATACTTAATTGGTCCATATGATCATGATCGGTGTATTGATTTACAAATATCACCTTTCGTATATTTCAAAAATAAAAGATACTCATTTGCTTAATTTTTCAACTTCCTTTGGGAACTAGTAACATGTAAAAATTATTAGAATGAAGGAACTTCGGGCCCTTCGATACATATTTATAGAATTTTTTTTCGCATCATAATAAATCCGGGATAACCCAACCGGTCTGCCAACAATAAATTTAATATAATTTGTAAACTTCTGGTTTACAATAATTTGTTATTCAATTGCACTAATATATTTATATATTTATAAGTGTAGTATAAACTTCTGGTTTAAAACTTTTCCATTACACTTATTTTATCCAAAATATGTCTCATAATAAAAAAAATATATCCAACTTCAGTACACCTATTTCTTGATATATTGATTTCAATTAAAACTAATATTCAAAATTAGGCCACAAAATAATTAAACCATACGTAACTGATGCAAATCATTGATTAAATACCAAGTCAAAGAAACTAAACATGCTAACTGATAAATTGGCAATAAAATAATTATATGTTGCTTAACCATAACAAATAATTAAGTTAATTGTTGAGAAATAAAATCATGGCAACTTATAAGCAGTAACGTGGAGTAAAGTCATAAATATAACTGATATGTATAAATCATAGCTCTGAGATTTATGATTACATTGAGTACAAAAAATAAAAATTATATACATAGAAAAATAGGTGATTCAAAATCAGATCATTAGAAGAAAAAATTAATAATCTAACATGAGTTTGAAAAACATAGAATCCAACAGTAAATAAAAGGATAGTGAACAACACGTACCGAACAAATTGCCGTGGGATTAATGCTCGATATAAATTTATTTATCAACACCAAGTGTATTAAAATATAAGAAAGGAATTGTTCCGTTTGGTTATTTTCTCAATTTTGCTACTTCAAGAACATATTCAAGAGACATAACATTTTATATACAAATGAACTTTATAAGCAATGATCATTTGAGCAATCCTTCAAGGATGCTATGAACTTTTAGTTCTTCAAAACTATCTTACAAGACTTTCGTAATGATCAAAAACAATTCACTCTTTGCACAATCCTTCATGAATGCTCTATTAAATTTTATATCACAAATGATCTTCATAGTATTCAAGAGCAATTCATTCTTTGCGCAATCCTTCAGGGATGCGTGATATTAAGTTTCTAGTTCCTCAAGAACTATGTCCAAATCTTTTAAATAATAATTGAAAATTTCTTTCTTTGAGCAATCTTTTAAGAATGCTTTAATTTTTTTCTTATGAACTATATTACAAATTATCTTAATAATTAATGATAAACAAACAACTCACACTTTCATAGTGTTGAAGAAGAATTCATTCTTTGTGCGATCCTTCAAGGATGCGCAATATTAACTTTCTAGTTATCCAAGAACTATGTCCAAATGTCCAACACAATTATATAATATTCATTATTTGAGAAGTCATTTGCTTCAATATTAAGGTTTTTTTTTCTATAGTCCTTCGGGAACTATACCATAGTTGATCTTCATAAACAAAACCAAAGATCAATATTTGAGCAATCCTTCAAGAGTGCTTTAACATTGAATTCTTCTAAAATTTATCAGGATTAAATATTATTAACACATCTAAATGAAAAAACTGTGATAAAGAATATTAGCATGAAATAGAGGATAAAAAAAAATAATAATAGTAAATTCCTTTATTAACTTTTAGAAAATAATGATAATAACGTTCATCAAGGAATTAGTTGTCATAAGAAATCAAAGGTGACAAAATTAATGGAATTAATTGGTCATAATATATACATATTCTTAACTGATATAAGAAATGAATAGATAAAATAAAAGAAAGAATGAACTACCATTAAAAGAAATAACTGATACGAGTATCATGTCCCTTGTATTTTTCTTTCTTAATACAAATTCCATTCAATTGCCTTAATTGTCAAAATTTTATAATAATTACATATCGTATGATCCTCATTTTATAATAACTACCATTGAATTTTATAATGTATTTACGGTCAATAAAAAAATTGGTATATCGATGACATATAGGTTATAGAAACAATATTTGATAATAAAAAATTGATTGAGAAATAAAATTGATAAGAAAATCTTTAGGATATATATATATATATATATATATATATATATATATATATATATATATATATATATATATATATATATATATATATATATAAATTATTTGTAGATCCTTCAAGGATGTATCACTATTGAATTCTTCAGGAATTCATAAAGTATAAATATTGAGTTATTCTAAGTTCTTCAGGAACTTTAGTTTAGTGAATTCTTACATAATTTATAAAAGACCTGGCTGAAATTCATAAAAATTGATATTTTCCAAGTTCTTCAGGAACTAGATCATTGAATTCTTCTAGAATTCAGAATGGATAAAAGTTTAGTTTTCTTAGTTTTCTAAGTTCTCCAGGAACCAAGAGTATTGAATTCTTCGAGAATTCATAGATTGAATTTTAAGTTCTTCAAGAACTAATTATTGAATTCTTCGAGGATTAAATTTATAAGTTCTTCGGGAACCTGTTATATTATAATAACAATATCTTTTTCTTTTGCAATCCTTCAAGGATGCATGAATATATTTCTTCAAGAATATATATAGAATAAATAAATTACGAAAACAAAAACATGATTAAAACTACATGTTTTTCCACAACATTCCTTTTAAAGGAAATAAAAAAAATCATCCTCTATTACTAAATTGGATGGTTTGATAGTTGATACTATTAGTTTGTATTTCTAGTTTTGAAAGAAACAATAAGCTAATCATATCTTTTACATACAATTTTGAATTAACAATTATAAAAGGAGGAACAGTGGCTAACACAACAAGATAAAATGAAAAAGAAGCTTCATGTACACACATACCTCTTCGTGCCGACACTATACACATAAATCACGATTGCTGGATAAATATGAAAGTATACCACGATTGCTGGATAAATAAATCCTTGCGGACGTTGTTGAAGCCGCAAAGAATAGTAAATATATCGGTAGAGTTTCGTGCTGATAACGTGTTATAAAACTATGTATAAATAATAGGAATAATAGGGAAGAATAAAGAGAAAGGGAGAAGAGAGGAGAATAATAGAGTGTGTATTATACTTAAGTGTGTCCTTTACATGATACATGAGTTCTATTTATAAGTAAACGTAATGGGCCAATAACATGGGCCTAGAACCTATATGGACATCCACTAAATATTCATAACAATTTTTATTTTTTTAAATTTTTCCTGATATATTTATTGGCGGAATTGCATTATTTTTTGGTGGAATTTTTTGCCGATAACTCTGTGGCAGAATTTTTTTGTCAATAAATGATTTTAAATTATTTTTGTAAATGAACATTTTTTTGTAGTGTGACATTGACATTACCCAAATTATATTATGTTGTGCGTGAACTCTAAAGTAAAGTTTGTTTGAAGACATGAGAATACGGTTGCTTATACTTTTGCTCGGAAGACAAATTCTTGAAATAATTTCTATCAATATGAGATTATTCCCCTAGTTTCTAGTGAATGAAATGCATTAAAGTTTGATTAATTAAAATAAAATAAAAAATATTGCCACTATCACTATTGTAATTCTTGAGTAAACTTTTACGAGGTAGCTTATCAAATTCTCATATCCTTTGCATAGAAGTGAACCCTTCACATATCCTTTGCATAGCTTATCAAATTCTTGAGTGAATGAAATGCATTAAAGTTTGATTAATTAAAAAAAAATAAAAAATATTGCCACTATCACTATTATAAAAAATATTGCCACTATCACTGTTGTTAATTATTCCTAAATGCATAGAACACTTCGCATATCCTTTTTGACATATTGTTGGTTTGAAAATACGAGTACTCGTTAATACCACCGTACATTCATTAAGTTACTCCTATCTTAAGTTTACAAGAATTCAAATAGTTCGAATTTCAAGACTTACATTTAAATGAAAATAAATTTTGAAAATTTTATTAAAAAAAAAAAAATACTTAAGAAAATGAAGAGTTTCTGTTATAAAAAAGCAGAATTGCAATCCTTATATATGAATCAAATGGATGCTTAATACGCCGTGCAAAGTCACCCTTTAACCAAACCCCCAAACTTTTCAGTTTCTACCAATTAACATGGCCGCTGCTGCTACTAACACTACTCAAACAGAAACTTCTGTGTCCTTGAAACTTCTGTTGAATGAAGAGAGTAACAAAGTCTTGTTTGCTGAAGCAGGGAAAGACTTTGTAGACATTTTGTGTAGCTTCTTAACAATGCCTTTAGGAACTATTGCAAGACTTGTGGAGAAGGAAACTAGCATTGGTCCAGTTTCTGTTGGTTGTCTTAACTCCCTCTATAAAAGTGTTGCAGATCTTGATCAAAGTTGTTTCTGTGCTGATACAATCAAACAAATGCTGCTGCAACCGATTAACTTTGCGGAAGATTATTGTAACACTCTTAAACTCAACATTGATGACGGTCATCCCACCAAGTACTTTGCATGTGGTAATTTTAGCTCCCACCGCAGTCATGATTTTGTCATATCAACCAATAAAGATAAATATAAATGCCACTGTGGTGGTTCCTTTTCCTTCCCCGTTTTGCCTAAATGTTTCCACCAAGGATTTGTTAACTGCATTGCAACTTTTATCATAACTGATGATCTAAAGGTCATGCCAAATAGCGTTGACTATGCTAGCTTTGGGCTTCTCCAAGAATTCGGAATAAAAAACACAAGTTCTGTGAAGGAAATAGTTCTGAATATCTCGAAAGAAAAGGTTTTTTTATTTCAATTTCCTAAATCATTGCTTAGATTTGTTTTCTTGAATATAGAACCTTAACCTGTTTTTTTTGGGTACATAGAACCTTTCTATCACTCCTTTATTAACTCTCTATAATCACCTCTCTTAAGATTTTAATAATTTATTTTTTAAAAATTATTTTTACTAATTTATTATTACAATTTCGTAGGTACTTGATTTGCTAAAACTTTCTTTGTTCTCCAAGTCTCCCTTGACTGATTTCTTCTTAGGAAAGAAACCATCCATCGATGTTTCAAGGTTTTTCACGTTTGATGTTAATTTTAGTAGCAATATCCAAATCATTCTGAAACTTGTTATAAGAAAATCAGATGGTAAGGTTTTGTGTGCTCAAGGAGAACAAGATTTTGCAGATTTACTGTTGAGTTTTCTTACTTTTCCTTTGGGAGGAATTAATCGTATATTTGATGAGAATTTTGCTTTGGGAAGCATTGGTGGATTGTACAAGAGCATTGCTAAATTAAATGTAAACAAATATTTGATATCAAAAGAAGCTAAGAACAGGCTTGTTGATCCTTGCATTGCCCCACAGATAAAATTAAGCAATCAGATATTACCAATTCTTGAGCCAGGTGTTCTTGATTACAGTTATTATTATTGTGGTAATGTTTATCATGTTCAATGTTTCAAATCTGGTGAAGATAAGAGTTCTGTGGGAAATTGTAGAATGAAGTTATCTAAATATGAGTCAATTCATGAAACTTATCTCAAGAATCCAGCTTTGTATGTTGCTACAGATGATTTGGTCATAACACCCTTGTCTCCAATTTCTGCATTGGGTTTACTTAACAGATTGAAAACTCCTCTTATTGATTTGAAGGAAAAGGTTGTCACAATCGGCATCAAGGAGGTAAGAAAGAGAAAAAGTATCTAGTATATATTTCTTAATATTCCTTTTTAAAGCTTGTAGAATTGTTTATATAGAGATTAATTCGAAACCACTTATATTTACTTTGATGTTTTACAGGTTCTCAACATATTGAAAGCTGGTTTAAGTTCAACATCTGCACTTACAAATGGTCTAGCTCACCTTTTAACAGAAGTTAAGGAGGAGAAGTGAGAAGAACTTACATTTTGTGGTGTTTTAAGGTTCCTAGAGAAAATTATGTAATGGACAACAAAACTAGATTTTACTATTTTGGATGTTGTTATTTCACTTCTAGCATTATTGCTTTGTGATCTTTTAAGTTTTATTTAGTTTTAAATGGCTTCCTTTCATTTCCTTTCCAAGTTAGTAATTTATTTTTCCAATATTTTTAGTTTTTCATATTCTTAATTGTTGCTTGTGTTTATATTAATTGGTTAACAACAATTTTCAATTTCATCATTATACAATAGTATTAAGTTTTGCACAAGCTATGCCAAACCAAAGTGGATGATCAGAATACAACAAAACTAATTCCAGATTCACAAAACCTGTCACACATCATAATTCATATCTACCCTGCCTGATACCAGATTTTAACAGTTGGTTGTTGTTTTTGATGTTAAGGTAAGTCGAAGTTTAAGTTAAGTGTTCAATTAATTAAATGATCGCTCGTGAAGTTCTTGAAGAAGATGAGTAACAAACTCATGATGGAAACTGAATAGAGAGAAAAGAAGGAAAAGCTTCTTGATTATTGAATTGAATAAATGTTAATGATACATGAAGTTTGCTTATATACATAAAACTAACTCTAACAAACTTGTAACAAACTTGCCAGCTAAGCAAGTGTCACTACTAACCTACAGTGTCCTTACTATAGCTACCATACACCATTAGCTTGTTGAGCAAGTAAACTCCAAGCAACTTATATGTTTAACAATCGCCCATACTATCTCCGTCCCAAATTATAAGGGAAAATAAAAAAAATCACACTTATTGAGAAAAAGTAAAACATGAGAATTTGAAATATGTTTTTGAGTTTTCCTTGGAATAAGTTGCATAGGAAGATGTATAAATAATTTTTATTGGTTGTTGTTTATTGAGAAATGAAAAGAGAGAAAAAATTAAACGCAATTTGCATTTAATTTTATGAGAATAAAGAAAAAAACATTATTGAAAATCATTTTTCCCTTATAATCTGAGACAAAAAAAATGGACTTTTTTATCTTATAATTTGGGACGAAGGGAGTAGGTCTTAATCTTCTGCAATATATTTAATGATTTAGGGAAAACTACTGATTTAGGTTTTTCCACGTTCATGTAAGGAGAATGTCACTTTATACGAGAATTAACGAAATGCGACAGCAAAACGTTCTAGAAAATCCAAATTCTTCTATGCAAGAGCTATAACAAATTGCATCAGTTGCACAAATTCAGGAAGTGGGAAGAGGGAGCTAGCAGGCCACGATTTTCGTACGTTAGGAAATCGTGGCATGCTCTCTTTAATTTAGAATGTGGGCATGGATTGAGTTGTGAAGATTTTTCTCTTCTCTCGATTGCTCTTGGAGTTTTCTCATCTTATTCATATTTCATCCATCTTTTAAATTCATATTTCATCATTTCCAAACACCTGTTAGATCTCTTTGTTAAAGTCCAAAAGTGAAGATACAAGAAATAACGTGCAAAAGAAGTTATTAGTTTATGTTTTTAACCGTTTCGGTCTTTGTAACTAATTTTCCCTCCTTTTTCATCCTTGATTGATAGCTATATATAGCTTTTTAACTAATTGATCAAAGTAACATGAATTAATTGAATTTTAGCTTAGACTTGTCCACTGTTTTCTCTCTTTAGGTATGCATTTTCACTTTCTTGAGCTATAACGAAGGCATGAAAGGTGTAGTTCTTTTTGACATCAACAATAAGGATATTCTGTTGTCTAGAAACATCACTCATCATGAGAATATTTTCCCTTACCAACCTAAACAACAATCCACAAACTGGTCTTATATTATCCATCTTCTCATGATGAGCACCTTGACCTACAAAATCCTGCAGACAAACTCATCTCTGCAATATATATAATATATATAGATTTTCCCTTATCATTTTGGTCTGTTCAAAAAACAAGGCCAAACTAAAAATGGAAGCAACAATCACGTTGACAAATTCAATCAAATGAAGTAAAGAATTTAATTTTGAAGCCATGATCACCTAATTTATACAATAAAGTTCTAAATAATACATCATTTTGTTTTAACTCCAAATATATTATTATTAATAATCAGTCTCTCCACTAGACGAACAGAGACGGGGAAAAGCGTAACTACAAAACAAAACCGCCGTATATAAACGGAACACCAATGAAGAAAACCAAAACCGGCACCATCTAATAGAGGTCCACATCTAATCCCATTCTTAGAAGGACACTCTTCAGCCTCCAGACCACCAAAGAAGACATCAACTTGACCTACAAAGATGCCACAAGACCCTAACTTTCGATGTCAAATCAAAAGTGATCGGCCCATCGAAATCCAAGAAGCAACTCCGCGAGCCAAAATTGATGGGGGTCAACGGTAGCATGAAAACCTAGGTCGACAAGTTTTGGCTCGTAGTTCGCCTCCAAAACAGTCAACACCGACGTGAAATAAGTCAATCAGATACAAAGAGAACTGCAAATCTCAACAGATTTGGGAACCAACAAGGACTCAAAAAAGAAAGCAGCAAATCTCAACAGATTTGAAAGCGGTCAGAGAATCTTGTACCGTCGAAAGCCAATCACACACGACATCAACCACACCCTGACGGAGCCAGATCCAACACCGCTACATCAACACCTCACCACCACACCCCCTCAACTCATAATCGTCGCGTCCACCACCACCACCACACCTGCTGGAAAATAGCAACAATCCGCCGAAAGACAATCCGCAACAGTAACAACTTTCCGGCGCGGAGAGGAACATCAACAGGTGAGGACAATGAAACGTGGTGGTTTGGAGGACCACTGTCGCTCATCACACCACCATCAGCCTGGATCTACATCGTGAAGCTCATATTTGGATTAAGGGTGGAGGAGGTGGTTGAGGAAGAAAGCTGTTTTCAGAGAGAGAAGAGAGCTTTTGGCGCGTTAACATACATCATATTTGTAGTGTTACATTATCCATTTATTTTAAGTTGATATATGAAACGATAATTGCCATAGGAAACGAACACATACGTGAAAGAACACATAACTATGGTTTTCGGCATATAAATTTCGGTTATTTTTCAATTGATCAATATTACATTAAATTAATAAGTATACAAATCTTATTCATGCACTTATAATAATATTCAGGGGGGATCTCCTTTGGACAATCATCGTCAGTAACACAAGGTATAGCTGCAATGTCCAATAAGATAAAAGGGATGTTATTAAAAAATGATATAATATTTTCTTTTGACAAAAAACTGATATAATTTGTTAAAGTTGAAAATGGTTTGAAAAATCACATACCCCCATTGACTGCAAGAAGAAATATAAAAAGAAAGATTATGAAAGCATAAACAAACTGAAGAGTTTGAGCCATATTTTTTCTCATTTGCTTGTAATTAAATAGTTTTTTTTTTTATCAATTTATAAGTTTTTTTTTTTGCTTTGTTACCTTCCTTTTTTTTTTTTGTTTACTTTGCTTTGTTACCTTCAATGAAATAGTTTTTAACATTTTGAAGTTGCAAAAAGCCATTTATAAAATTGAAATTTATGTCATTTCTGTAATCAATACTATGTCTTGTTTACACATTTATCTTAATGTTTATCCCATATAAACTACTACCTATCATTAACCGAAAAACTACTCTTAAATATATTAAAATAAAAATAGGAAAAAAAAGATTTCGAGTGACAAGGCCAAAAGTTATATGCAAACAAAGATGTGTGGTCTCATTAATTAAAAACTTTAACCGAAAAATCCTATAGTGCAACGCAAGAAAGTAAACTAAGAAAAACTAATTAAAATACATAGCTATCAGATAATTAATTCGATACTCGACAGTGGTGGATCTAGGAACCTGGATCAGGAGTGCAAATTTTATAGCAAATTTTTTTTTCCTTCAAATTGTTTAGTACCCTTAAGATATATAATTGAGAAATTTTAATTCTAATTTCGACCTCTACATATTGTAATGTTTTTACCAATTTCCAATTTAATTATGTGTACGAGTATAATTTTTTTACTTCATTAATATTTTTTTATAACACAAAATATGTATCTGAATTATGAAATTTGGATTGAATAAAATTATTTGATTAATTTTTTTAGATAAACTAAGAGCATCATAAGACATCATACTGACTAGTAGACATCATCTAGTAGCATTAATCTTATGATTCTTTGCTCATATATAATATATATACAAAAAAAGGAGAAACTATACAAAGTGGGGACCAAACTTTGCCCAAAAAAAAGCAAAAGAAAGAAAAACAAAAAGAACAAAAACAAAAACAAAAAACAAATCGAAAATTAGGGAGATATCCCTAAACTAATCCTCAATGAAAACATGATGCAAAGTTTGCCACAAAAGAAAACTTTTGTAATGTACCCAAGAGAAGACGACTTGCCAACACTTCCCTATTCCACTCTAATACTCCCATAAAGGAATCATTGAGAGGATGTCGGAGGTTGACCCTTAGACCGGGTATGATAACTCCCAAGGTTCCGCGCAATCTGTAGTGTTGGGGTTTTTATGCTGGCTACATTTTGCAAAAACAATTATAGCCATAATGTTACACAGGATGTTGTAGCATGTGAGTACGACATTAATGCAGACCTGAAGCGCGCCTATTTTATATATATATATATATATATATATATATATATATATATATATATATATATATATATATATATATATATATATATATATATATATATATCATATTTTTGGGAGATTTGTTTCAGATATAATTTCGTACTTATCTAACAAGCCAAGACGTGTCTTCCACTGCAAGTTACCTAAGGCGGTTTGTTTATTTTATTCAGTCCAAAAATATGTTCAATATTTTTGGAATGCATCAACTATTTTTTTGGAGAGAATCTTTTCTTGAAGAATTATTTGAAGAAAATCTTTGTGAGCTGGCCATCGCTTTTCCAGCTGTCAAATATATTTGATGCCAATATATTTATGTGCTTCAAGGAGGTTGTTACAAAATATATATTTATGGACAACAAAAAATTTGATGCAAATATATTTGTGGAAGATTTAATTTTAAAATATATCCACTGAAAGTTTCTTGGAGAAGAAGTATCTTTGAAGCCCAAATCCACGAAGCTTTGTCTATTTAAAGAAAGGTGCATAACCTATTTTATTCACCGAAGCCATTGTTCATTAAAGATGTAGTCTTTAGGATTTCGTGTCTTTGAGCCACTCTCTAGAAGAGTTGGTGTAAGTGAACCATTCGGGTTGTGAGATGGTCACTATGTCCTCACTTAGAAACTTGTAGGTAATGAGTTGAGTATCGTACTTGGAGGAAGCTTGTAAGCAACCCCAAATTGTGAACTTAGTCAAGAGTGTTGGCTAGATATTAGTTTCATAGAAGGGTGTGTCCATCGTTTGTTATTGAATTCGACATCACAAGTTGTGATTAGAAGGAATTGGGACGGAGTCTCATATCTAAGAGGTTCCTAGGTAGGATTTGCACGGGTAGTAGGCGATAAGTCAAGTATCGGGTGTTGGTCGAGGGCTTTGAACTGGAACTATTATAGTGAATTCATTCCTGGATTGGTATCCCCCAGATTAGGTGACGTTGCACCGAATTGGGTTAACAAACGACTTGTGTTATTTATCTTCCTGCACTTAATTTATTTTTAACTTGTTTATTGTGTTCTGTACTGATACGAGATGTTGAAGCATCTTTTGCAGCTTCTTTCCACTAGCCTGCCATAATTTCACGTAAGTTTTGTTTTTTAAAAAGATAAAATAAAAAATAAAAAGATAAACTTAATAAATAAAATTACATCAATATATAATCAATATATAATGATACTAATGCATACATGAATGGCATGTAATGGTAAAACCTTTCCACAGATTATTAAATATATATACTGTTTTGGCTTACTACAAATTTGGTCCTTTTCGTTTATTTCATGTTTTAATTTGGTCCGTAACGTTTAAAAAGTATTAATTTGGTCTCTTACGTTTATTTCAGGTTTTAAGTTCGTCTTTTCCGTTAGTTTTGTCACTAACACCGTTTGAACATTAAACGTGTCAGTGTGTCCAAGTGCCACGTGTCTGTCCACATATGCAAATTGGTGTCACATGTGACAAAATTGATAGAAAGGACTAACTTGAAACCTAAAATAAACGTAAGGGACCAAATTGATACCTTTTAAACGTAGGGGACAAAATTAAAACCTAAAATAAACGTAAAAGACCAATATGTAGTTAAGCATACTGTTTTTTAACTAATGTCTATCACGTTCATCTCTTTATCCCAGTGGCATGGTGTTCAGATGTTTGGAGTTTGGTTAGAGAGCATGGGTTTAACTCCAATGTTTTGTAAAAAAAAATTAAATTCATTCTAATCTGCCACAGGATTGAATACGGAGAGAGAAATATAGTGTGGCTTGGCAACGAGACAAGACACAGAAGTGCAGTGCGGGTGCAATTGATTTTATTTTTTTTTAAGGAAGGGGGTGCGATTGATAAAAGCTATATAATATTTTTTTATAGGGTCATGCTAACCGGTGCCTCCGGGGCACTTGTTAAGGAAACCAAAAAAAGAAACTTTTGAATAGAAAATGACATTTTTTAAACTTTTGAGGAGTTTGACTGCACATGTTCCAATACCAAATTACTATTTTTGTTTCCTTAACCAGTGCCCGGGGGCACTGTTTAGCATTTTCCTTTTTTATATAATCAAAGAGTAGTGTGCACTAGCCGTAATATCAAGACCACTCAGCAATGGAGAAGGTATGTGACCATAACGGTAACGAAGCAAGTCAGCCCAAATTGCATTATTGTGATTCAAAAAACGCCACTTCCACTTGCTAAGCAAAGCCAAATTAAAGAGTTCGAGATTTTTTACCCCTAAACCACCTTTCTTCTTAGGTAAACAAATTTGATCTCATTTAACCCAGCACACCTTTCTCTCATCTGCACCACCACCCCACAAAAAGTTCCGCTGAATTTTCTCGATATTTTGTATATAATATGATATTTCGTATACATTTATAAAGTTGTAAGTAGATCCGCCCCTATGGAAACCAAATATATTTCTATTGTAAGCAGTAATTGGTTTACTAAGCACCGAGAACGATACTGGTCACTTAATTTTAGTAAAAACCTCATAAAATGTTGATTATCATAAAAAAAAATTGTATTGAATTCAATCTATATATATATATATATATATATATATATATATATATATATATATATATATATATATATGGGGTTTTCTAACTTAGACCCTAGTTAGGTCTAAGTTAGCAAGGTGCACCTTTTCAATTGGACCAAAATACCCATTCTTTTTAATTAATTAACCAAAATACCCATCAATGGACGCGGCTCCAGTGTCGCGCGCGTACCGAAGGACCATGGTTACAGACCGTTGATTTCCATCAGACAGCCAAGATCTGATCTCATCAAGACTGTCTGATCAATCCGACAGCTCAGATCATCCTGATCCATCAGATTCCAGCGCATGCGCCACACTGGATTACACCCTGGAGAGAGAAAAATTTGCTTTTTAAAAGTAGGACACGTGTCACACAATGGTTGGCTGGACGTGATTTTTGTTCATTTAATACTTTGAACTCAATTATTTCGTTGTAAATTAATTTTTTATTTTTTTTTTATACCAAAATTCATAATTTTTTTTTTCTACAAATAGAGACTTGGTTCGTTTGATTTGGACACCGAAAAAAAAATGCAATTTTTCACTACCTTAATCTCATTTTTTGTCTACTAAATACGTTACTTGTGTGTTGTAATTTAACACGCACCACTCAACCAACTCACTGAAACCATTATACCAGGAAAATAGTAGATAATATTCTGGAACTTTTGGTATATTTTATGAAATTTTTGGAGACCTGAAACTATTTTTAGTTAATTAAATGAGATAAAACGGTAATTAAAAACTAGTGTTTGCTTCTGAAACCATTTTACTGGTAGAATGGTTGCACATAGTTGTATTCTGAAACCATTTTACTGGTAGAATGGTTTCAATGAGTAATTTATTAATTGTGTTTGCTTCTGAAACCATTTATCTGGTACAATGGTTTCAGAGAGTTGTAATCTGAAACCATTTTGCTGGTAGAATGGTTTCAGTAAGTTGATTATTAGTTATTTGCTTCTGAAACCATTTAGCTTGTAGAATGGTTGCACATAGTTGTATTCTGAAACCATTTTACTGGTAGAATAGTTTCAGTGAGTAATTTATTAATTGTGTTTGCTTCTGAAACCATTTATCTGGTACAATGGTTTCAGAGAGTTGTAATCTGAAACCATTTTGCTGGTAGAATGGTTTCAGTGAGTTGATGTAAGGTAGTGAAAAATGAGATTAAGGTAGTGAAAAATTGGGTTTTTTTTTTCTGTGTCCAAATCAAACGAACCAAGTCTCTATTTGTAGAGAAAAAAAAATTATGAATTTTGGTATAAAAAAATAAAAATAAAAAATTAATTTACAACGAAATAATTGAGTTCAAAGTATTAAATGGAAAAAAAATCACTGCCAGCCGATCAGACAGCGACACGTGTCCTGCTTTTAAAAAGTAGATTCTTCTCTCTCCAGGGTGTAATCCAGTGTGGTGCACGCGCTGGAATCTGATGGATTCGGATGATCTGGGCTGTCTGATTGATCAGACAGTCTTGATGATATCAGATCTTGGCTGTCTGATGGAAATCAACGGTTTGTAACCATGGTCCAGCGGTACGCGCGCGACACTGGATCCGCGTCCATTGATGGTAATTTGGTTAATTAATTAAAAAGAATGGGTATTTTTGTCCAACTGAAAAGGTGCACCTTGCTAACTTAGACCCAACTGGGTCTAAGTTAGCAGCCCCCTATATATATATATATATATATATATATATATATATATATATATATATATATATAAGATGATAATTAAACTTCAATCATTTTTTTTATCATAATTGTTTTTATTAAAATTCATTTTATATTTTTTATTTATCTTATAGCCTTTCGTAACAGACATGGGAAAATTCAAAAAGAGACAACAATAAAAAATGATGAAAAAATTAGTTGTGTGAATAAATGTATCGACGAAGTGACAATATCTCAATAAAATAAACAATTTATCTGCTTGTTGGTGTGTAGGAATGAGAAACAATCTCAAAAATATTATCAAACACATTCTTATGATCCTCTTCACATTATTAGGATTTAGGATAATCTTCTAGATTAACACAGTAGAAAAAAAAGAGTCAAAGTCACGTTATATGTCCTTTGGGCATCACACCAAGGCTTCATAAAAAACATGGACCATTCGTTGATCCAAACTAACCATCATCTAGACCCCAGAAGAACAAAGTCTCAGTACATGATTTGTCCATCGTCTGGACAATTTACTTGAGACCCCAAAAGAAGATTATGTTTGTTGGCCTCATTTTGTTAAAACAATGTTCTAGCAAGATTTTGGACCAGATTTCCCAAACATGTAAGTACGATATCAGCGTGCTCTGTCTTCGCGTTCTTGGAAGGTTTATTTTTGCGTGAGATCTCTGAAAAATTTGGTTGAAGAAATAATTCACGCAAGCTTGTGTGTCAAGACACATGTGTTTCCAGAATCTTCAGAATGCGGTTTATGTATTACTTGTCCTTAAGATTTTCCTAAAATATTAAGGAATAAAAGATTCAGTTTTAAAATATATTTTGTGAATATTGCTTCAGAAAATATAAAAGATATGTTTCAAATATATCTTTGTGTTTCAAGGAGATTGTTACTGAAAATATATATAAGAACAACAAATATATTTATGGAAGAAATATTTGGTGCAAATATATTTGTGGAAAACATATTTTGCCTCTAGAAGAGATTTGTTGGAGCTGAAACATTATAAAGGAAGACGTTGCTCAGGCTATATAAAGGAAAATGTTAAACCTATTTTACTCGCTGAAACCATTATAAAAAAAAGAGTCTTTAAGGTTTAGTCCGTCCTTTGTTATATATGTGAGCCGCTCTTGTATCACTTTGATGCCAGAGTACGTCTGTTTAGTTGAGTTGTAATTGTGATCTACTCTTAAGATTTTAATCACGAAGTTAGGTTGTTTATTATAGTGTGTCTCCTTCTGATTATTATCGTTTGTAAACACTGGTTGTGTTAATTGAGGGAGAGATGTCTCATATCTAAGAGTTCCTAGCTAAAAGTTGACACGAGTAGTGATTAAGTGAGAAGATGTAAACTGAGGTGTTTGCTGAAGTCTTCAAACTAATACTATTATAGTGGATTTCCTTCCTGACTTGGATGCCCCCAGAGTAGGTGATGTTGCACCGAACTGGGTTAATAAACAACTTGTGTTATTTACATTCTGCAGTTTATTTTAACTTGTCTATTGTGTTATGTGTTGGTACGATATCATAACATTGCACTCGACATTATGTATCCTAGTGTTTCAACATCGTCCACGACATCTGTTACTTGCGTGCCAGAATTTCAATGTTTGTCTAGACCTGCACGCAAAAAATGATCATTTCATCCTCTAAATAACATAGAAGATATAAAATTCAAAGTCAATATCCTTCATCCTCTAGATATCTGTTGAAGACTTTCATTCTCTTAGCCAAGTCATCTTCATGCTGGCATAAGGAAATATGAAGAATGAAAACATTTGTTGTTCAAAGCAATGATCAAACAAATATTGTTTTCCCCAACACTCATATCACATAAATCAATGATAGCATAAAAGCGTGATTCAATAACGATATCCAAAGTGTGTATGTGTTTGTAGGAATCACACCAAAAGTGCTTCCATACCCTGCACCAAGAATTTCAATGCACTTTTAATAGTGTGCAATCATGATAACTCAACAAATGAGTTTCATGATCTTATGTGCAAATGGAAACATACGAAAGTGCTTATCATCTGATGAATTCATTCTACAGCCATAAGCTGAACAACACAATACATTAATTCCTCAAACATCACCTCATCCTAATACTCTTACTCACGTTCCATCTCCCACACCTCATATACCAAAAAGACCAACACATTCACCTTCCCCGTATATATATATATATATATATATAGGGGTCTGCTAATTTAGACCCACCTAAAAACATGAAGATCTAAATTAGCACCATTAACACCAAATCTTTAAAGTAAATAAAATAGTGAAATTAAATTTGAATGAAATTAGCCTCTCTTTAAAAAAATTGTTTCTCCCATAAAAATAATAACTTATTATTTGCCATAAGGTAAATTATCTACTCACATCTATATGTTTCTATTAATGTCTTCCGGAATGACCACCGGAGCAACTTACAGTGAAGCTGAACATCATACAATAATCTTAGCAAAGGATTTTCGTGTATCCACATTCCCCGTAAAGTCCGTAACCACATAACCATCCAAAGCGTCTTTCCCTTGAGTTGAAAATGTGTACTTCAAACCACCACTACGTGATCCATTCAAATACCTCAAAATCCACTTCAAAGTTTGTCGATGAACGTGGCTCGTATTTGCCATAAACGACTCACTAATAGGATCGCACACACTTAAAATATCAATGTGGGGAAGAACAAATAGTATATATGTGTATTATGCGGCACCAGAAAATAAAGCATAGCATGATTAATATGTGATGGATTAATTGAAGGGCTCATATTTAGTATCAGGCACCGCAACTGAGGTTGCCGCTGCTGAGGATCCAAATCGGTCTACCCAATGTGGGACTCGACTTTCATTTGAAATACCAACACAGAAACATATAATGATTTTCCTAAAAAAATAAAAATAAAGATAGAACATATGTTGGATTATTGGTATTCATGGAGAAATACAAACAAAAAATAAGAATATGAAATGAACGCGCTAGTTTGCATAAATGTCAATCTTAATAAAAACTGAGTTTCTTGTCAATCTTAATCATTTTCTCCTCTTGTACTTCCATCACCAAATGTCCAAGACCATTTGTTAGAGTTGATGTTGAGTTTAAAGATGCCTTCAGAATGCTAAAAATCTGCACACACACAAGAAGAAAAAAAATTAGCAATTATAATTTGCATTAATTAATCTCATTGTAAATAAATATAGGAATTAAAATTTCATAGTACCTCATTAACGCCAATGTTGATAACCTTTTCTTTGAGGTCATCAAGAGAAGTTTGAAAATAGTTGATTAAATGTAAAGCTGAAGTTGGAGATGATTGTGTTACAACCAAGTTATCTGTGACAACATAAGTTCTTGGCCCCTTCACATAACCTTCAACAATTCCTCTAAGATAAACAGCTTGTTTATCTGTTAAATCGTCAAAGTAATCTCTTTTTTCACAGGTTATAAAACATTCATCGTGATAGTAAAACTCCGAACGTGGCTGACAAATTGGTAAAATTTGGTTGCTTAATTTGAACTGTGGCGCTAAGTGAGGATCAACAATCCTTTTCTTTGCTTCTTTCGTCACAAAATATTTGTTTTCATCTAAATCAACTATGCTCTGGTACAAAGCATCAATACTGCCCAAGGAACAATTCCCTCCAAATATACGTACAACTCCGCCCAAAGGAAACGTGAGAAAACTCAAAAGTAAGTCCGCAAAATCATGATCTGCTTGAGCATACAATATCTTCCCATCTGATTTTCTTAAAACTAGGTTCAGTTTGATTTGAATATCGTTTGTGTTTTCAACATTGTAAGCAAAAATCCTTGATGACTCTTCAAGGGTTGGTTTTGTTCGTAAAAATGAATCGGTCAGAGTTGTCTTAGAAACCAAAGAACACTTTAGCAGATCCAATACCTGTATAGAATATAGTAGTAGCATCAATCAATCAATGATAAAATATAGAAGAAAAGAAGTGGTGTACCGCTATGTTTAGTATACAGCTATGTTTTATGTCATTTCATACTTATAAGTTAGTTCGACCACTAATTTTACCAAACACTACAAATTCAATCAGCTAGCTTATTCGCTATAAGCTTAAAGGCTAGCTTATAAGCTATCCTTTATAAGCTCATGCGCTATAAGCTAGCTTATCAGCTATCCGCTATTTTTTACCAAACTGAGCCATAATGTACCAATCAAATTGTTAAAAAGAAAAAAGAAACATATAGAGAGCAGTGATATAAAAGAAAACCTTTTGCTTAGTAACATTGATGGCAATTTCCTTTGCCAAAGTAATGTTTTTTATTCCAGAACTATGGAGCATACTAAAGCTTGTAAAATCCATGGAGTTTGGAATGACCCTTAGATCATCAGTAATAACAAAAGTTGCACCATCATTAACAAATCCATTGCAGAATTGTTTATTGAGACTAACAACAGGATCCAAATGTCTACCACAACCACATATTGAGGAAGTGCTAAGAACATGAGACATATAGCAATGATCAAAATCCGTACAGATGTAGTAATTTGTGGGTTGAGAGTCGTCAATATTAAGTTTAAGATCGCTGCAATAATCTTTGAGTGAGTAACTTGGCTGCAATAACATTTCTTTGCTCGTTTCTGTTTTCATACATTCTTTGTCAAGATCAGCCACACTTTGGTAGAGATTGTTGAGACAACCAATTGTAACTGGTCCCGTGTTCGACTCTTTTTGAACAAGTCTTGTGATTGTTCCTAATGGAAATGTTAAGAAGCTACAGAGAATATCAACGAAGTCCTTCCCTGCTTCAGCAAAGAGGACTTTGTTGCTCTCTTCATCCACCACAAGTTTCAATGGCACATAGTCCTCTGTTTTAGTAGCAGCCATGGCAGCAAGTAGAAGCAACTAAAAAACTTATTGGGTAAAATTTGATATTGGAAACTTGAGACAGAGTGTTTCTAATTGGATACTCCTACCTATTCAGATTTCTTTGTCCCTTTTTAAGCAAGTAATATCACTTATTGGGTATTAAATGAGTAATTAACTCTTTTGCCACCATATTTGAAAAAGCCTCTAAATTAGTGGAATTTGAATCCTCTCACGCTCTTTTGGTGCTACACTCTGTCTTTTTCTCCATCTAAGCGTGATGATTGATAAATAAGGAAACAAAATGAATGAATGAATGAATGGTTGAGATTGGTGCTGAATACAGGTATAGTGGAGTTTCTTTTTCAAAGCATTATACGAGTAACATGATCAACATACTATTACTAGTACAAGTTTACTTTACTTTACTCAATAAATAAAGGGTTTACTTTACTCAATAAGTTTCCTCTCAAAGGGTTTGCTTTATTGGAGAAGCTAACATGTGCACTTGTTAAGGATAAATAGTAATTATATCTTGAAAAAAGTAAGGGTACATTCGAAAGGGTAATTTAGAAAAGTAAAAATAAAACTTTTAAGCCACTAGGTTTGGTCTAGTGGGGAGGGATTTGGGAAGTATGTTATAAGTCCCGGGTTCGATCTACACCTCATTGTAAAAAAAAAAAAAAAAAACAACTTTTGACGTAATCTTGAATAAATGAAAAAGCAAAATTTCCCAATACACTATTTCTATCTATAGTACATCAACAATTCCTACTTTATCTTGTTCAAAAAAACAATTCCTACTTTAATTACTCTAGGCATGACAATGGAGTGGGGTGGGGACGGATTTTGCCTTCCCCAAACCCAAACCCGTAAAGTTTGAGGATCCTCAAACTCGCCCCAATTTTCCAGGGGGATAAAAAGTAGAACCCCAGACTAATATTCAATGGGGTTCGAGCATCCTCATTCTGCTTCACCTCCATATAAATTTATGTTGAGTTTTTGGTCTGGGTCATGATTTAGGTTGAGTTTTGGTACTTCTTTATAAATAAACAAAAAAAAAGTGAAAATAGGAAAAACAAAGAAATATAAATAGGAAAAAAGATTTGTTTAATACACAACTTGAAAATAAAAATAAACCTATATATATAATTTACGACTCTGTTTAAGAGTTTATAATTTAAAAGAAATAAAATATAATTAAATATAAGTGTGGAGGGTTCGGAGACGGATTCAGAGTTGGTATCAATGTCTCAATTATCGCTTGGCCCCTCTTTTAAAATTGAGGAAAACCCAATCATTTCAGATTTTTCCCATCAAAATCGAGCCGAGATGGACAGATACACACAGGCATGGGTTATATTGTCATGACTAATTTACTCGAAGAAAAATTACATTGAAACCACTCTAGGGTACAATGACCCATTGCATCAGCCGAAAGTATATGTCTAGTAAGTACAGTACGTAACTTCTTATTGGTTTTATTTTCTTTTTTGCAAATCGTTATATCTTATTGTAACGTGGGACACTTCTTTTGCCACTGTTGTTATTGAGTAAAGTAAAGTAAACCCATTACGAGGAAAGTTAGTAAGGTAAACACTTTAACGAGTAAAGTAAAGTAAACTTGTCTGTTCATCATGTTACTCTTAATTCTTAAATGCAAAGGTCGCTTTGCATAACCTATTTTTAGTGCAATGCTTTGTGTTGGATATGCCTTGAAATCTCGGTAACAAGAAGTCAGAAAATCATGTTTTTGGGAGATTCTGCTTGCTCACGCCCAAGCGTGGGAGCTGGCGCCCAAGCGTGCAGAACTGGGATCAATTCTGCCTTCTCACGCCCAGGCATGGGAGCTCACGCCCAGGCGCAGCGCGTTTTGACAGCATGTGTTGTTTTGCTGTTTTTTTTGGGAAAAATCTTTTCTTGAAGGGTATTCTGACTTGGATTTGTTTTATTTTAAAATAGATTTGTTACTAGTTTTTGGCATATATTTTTCTATAAATAGGGATCACTTTATTCATAGAAAAATTGAGAGAGAGAGAGAGAGAAAGGGAGCAACAATGTAGGGTTTTCAATTAGGATTTGCCGCCGACACAAGGCTAGGGTTTTAGAGAGAAACAAGAGGGGTTGTCTCTTGGTATAACTCTAGGGTTGGGCAAAGGGGATTGATTACACCTTGGGAAACACTTATCAAATTGAGTCTCTTGGCCACGGGAAGAGATTCGGGTTTTGGGTAGAATTAGGATTAATTCTTGTAACCCAATTGGGAATTTCTTTGTAGCGTTACTCTTTGATATAGTGGAACGGAGGGGCTGCTCTCTCCCCCAGACTAGGTCATTATTGGACCGAACTGGGTAAACAAATTATCGTGTTCTTTCTTCTCCTTTATCTTGTTTATCTATTATTATTATTATTGCTTATTCCGCCTAATTATTTGGTTGCCGTTCTATTGCTCCACACATCAAGTTCTTTTATTGGTGTGATTTTTTAAGACGAATTCACAACAATTGGCGCCCACCGTGGGGCAATTGGAACAATTTGAAGTGAGCACCATGGGTTTTAAGTCGGATATCGAGGGACTTTCCAAAAGCAATTTGGAATTGTGGAAAGTGAAGATGGAAGCAATTTTAATGTTCGGGGTGATGGATAAAACATGGAGTGTTGTTATCCGGTGCCTCGAAGATAAAAGGTTAATGGAGATGGCGAAGACGGTCGGCCTGGAGAGGCGGTGGTAATAATACTCGGGTTACTTCTGAAACAACAACTTTATTATGTGGAGGTGCTAGTGGAAGTTAGGAATCGTTGGAGTGTTGAGTCATGGACGTTTGATGCTCCTTTCACATGTGTTCAAAGAATGAATACTTTGAGACTCTAGAGCCAGTTAAAGGTGGAGTTGTTCATCTTGAAAACGGAAAGCTTGAAGGTTCAAGGTATGTGTTCAGTTTGTCTTACGAAGTTTGATAATCGTGAGTTTCTTTACACGATGTGAGGTATGTTTCTGAACTTAGATGCAAAGATAGTTGGTCATGCATCTATAACTAGAGGTGACTCTCATAATGTAGTTGAGTTGTGGGACTTCGGGTGGACCTGTTAGTGACATGAGTTTAGTTGGACTAGTGAACAAGGTTTACTAGGTGTTGAACTGAACTGGAATTGTTGGAGACTAACAATAGCTTGAAGTATGTTTCAGAAGAGTTGAAAAGGTCTTGCGTGTTACAAGGTGGAGATCATGGTAGGTATACTTTGGTGGAAACTCAGTTTGAGGTGGAGTCTTCCAATAGTGGTAGACAGTCAACATTAACTCTTGGCTATCTAATCGGAGATATGGAGGAGAGTGGTATTGTTGAACCAAAGGGGATGACCATGGAGACCTTGTGGATTATGTTTCAATTGTGGCTGAAGAAGTGCAAGACCTTGAGAGGATCTTCAGGGAGGCAATTGAAAGCAACAGGTAATCAGACTTGGTAACTTGTGAGACTACTGGAGGTAGTTGGATACAAGGAGAGTTTGATGTTGCAGCTTGTGGAACCACCTAAAAATTCCAAGGTTGGTTTGGAGCCAAGCAAAACTTCGAAAGTACGGAAGGCATTCCGGGGTCGAAGAGTGGTGAAGGCTTGTGGGGCTATCGCAAAAATCCATGGATAGTCGGAGGCAAGCGATTCTTCAGGAGGACGGAAAAGGCACAATCCGGGGGCTGAAGAAGGATGGTGGAGCTTGTTGAGCTATCTAAAATGCCGATGATAGTGGGGAACAAGCGTTTCTTCAGGGAGGTACGAAGTTGACCACTTCGGAGTCTGAAGAGGGTGCGGTGAATCTTGTGGGGCTACCTAAAATCCTATGGTAGTGTGATGCAAGATCTTCATGAGAGCGGAAGGCATTCCGAGGATGAAGAATGAGGTACGATCCAGTGATCTTGAATAGAAGATTCAAGATGGAGAGAGCAGCACGGTGGTTGATCGGATCACCATCGATTTAAAGGCAAGGTGGAGAATTGTTGGATATGCCTTGAAATCTCGGTAACAAGAAGTCAGAAAATCATGTTTTTGGGAGATTCTGCTTGCTCACGCCCAAGCGTGGGAGCTGGCGCCCAAGCGTGCAGAACTGGGATCAATTCTGCCTTCTCACGCCCAGGCATGGGAGCTCACGCCCAGGCGCAGCGCGTTTTGACAGCATGTGTTGTTTTGCTGTTTTTTTTGGGAAAAATCTTTTCTTGAAGGGTATTCTGACTTGGATTTGTTTTATTTTAAAATAGATTTGTTACTAGTTTTTGGCATATATTTTTCTATAAATAGGGATCACTTTATTCATAGAAAAATTGAGAGAGAGAGAGAGAGAAAGGGAGCAACAATGTAGGGTTTTCAATTAGGATTTGCCGCCGACACAAGGCTAGGGTTTTAGAGAGAAACAAGAGGGGTTGTCTCTTGGTATAACTCTAGGGTTGGGCAAAGGGGATTGATTACACCTTGGGAAACACTTATCAAATTGAGTCTCTTGGCCACGGGAAGAGATTCGGGTTTTGGGTAGAATTAGGATTAATTCTTGTAACCCAATTGGGAATTTCTTTGTAGCGTTACTCTTTGATATAGTGGAACGGAGGGGCTGCTCTCTCCCCCAGACTAGGTCATTATTGGACCGAACTGGGTAAACAAATTATCGTGTTCTTTCTTCTCCTTTATCTTGTTTATCTATTATTATTATTATTGCTTATTCCGCCTAATTATTTGGTTGCCGTTCTATTGCTCCACACATCAAGTTCTTTTATTGGTGTGATTTTTTAAGACGAATTCACAACACTTTGTAAAAGTAACACCACTATACTTAAGTTTCCAAATCTTAATAGTTAGTTGGTTCAGTGGTGATTGACGCTGAACTTGGTAGGGAGACTACAGTTTGATCCCTCGCAACTGCGATCGGGAAGGGGCTATAACCAATTAATGTCATAACTGACCCCTGAACGTAAAAGCTGTAAGAAAAAAAAGTCTCCAAATCTCAAATAGTACCAAGTTCATGGATCATGGCCTAAACTAATAAATATAAGGGTTAAATTTGTTTTTATTCCCTATAAATATCTTAAATTTCGTTTTCATTTCTTATAAAAATTTAAGTTTTGGTCCCTCAAATATTTTCTATCACAATTTTTTATCCTGCTTTTAAGTCAACTTGTGTATATCATTCAAAATTTTAAAAAATTTCCGCAGTGATCTTGCAAAAGAAGTGATTTAAATTACAATAAGTCTAAGTAATCTATAATCTATCATTAAACTAACCCGCAGCAAATTTCACAGGAATTCCTGCAGAAACGTTTCTGCAGGTAAATCCGCAGGTAAATGGAATAATTCTAGTACCCAATCACATCACTAATAAACATTAAACACAAGAAACAATGACCTGAATATGAAAAACGAAATATTGGAAAGATAAAATTAAAAGAAATTAAAGGTTGTAATGCCAAATTCCAAACAGAGTAAAACTTAAGATCTCAAAACAATAATGTTAGAATTAAGACAACAACATCAAAATAGTAAATTTTGTGTGGTTGTCTTTGCAAACTTTTCTCAAAGAACATTCAAACACACAACAAAATGTAAGCTCTCATTGCTCCACCTTAACGTCGGTTAAAAGGTGAGCCAAGCCATTTGTAAGGGCAGATGTTGAAGTTAAACCAGCATACAATATGCTGAGAGCCTGCAACAAACACAAAGGTAAATGTATAAGCGCTACTACTAATTAAAGCACTAAAAAATTGAACATTAAGAAATCTATACTAGCTAGTTTTACTATTTCTTAATTAATCTCATTGTAAATAAATATAGGAATTAAAATTTCATAGTACCTCATTAACACCAATGTTGATAACCTTTTCTTTGAGGTCATCAAGAGAAGTTTGAAAATAGTTGATTAAATGTAAAGCTGAAGTTGGAGATGATTGTGTTACAACCAAGTTATCTGTGACAACATAAGTTCTTGGCCCCTTCACATAACCTTCAACAATTCCTCTAAGATAAACAGCTTGTTTATCTGTTACATCCTCAAAGTAATCTCTTTTTTCACAGGTTATAAAACATTCATCGTGATAGTAAAACTCCGAACGTGGCTGACAAATTGGTAAAATTTGGTTGCTTAATTTGAACTGTGGCGCTAAGTGAGGATCAACAATCCTTTTCTTTGCTTCTTTCGTCACAAAATATTTGTTTTCATCTAAATCAACTATGCTCTGGTACAAAGCATCAATACTGCCCAAGGAACAATTCCCTCCAAATATACGTACAACTCCGCCCAAAGGAAACGTGAGAAAACTCAAAAGTAAGTCCGCAAAATCATGATCTGCTTGAGCATACAATATCTTCCCATCTGATTTTCTTAAAACTAGGTTCAGTTTGATTTGAATATCGTTTGTGTTTTCAACATTGTAAGCAAAAATCCTTGATGACTCTTCAAGGGTTGGTTTTGTTCGTAGAAACGAATCGGTCAGAGTTGTCTTAGAAACCAAAGAACACTTTAGCAGATCCAATACCTGTATAGAATATAGTAGTAGCATCAATCAATCAATGATAAAATATAGAAGAAAAGAAGTGGTGTACCGCTATGTTTGGTATACAGCTATGTTTTATGTCATTTCATACTTATGAGTTAGTTCGACCACTAATTTTACCAAACACAACAAATTCAATCAGCTAGCTTATTCGCTATAAGCTAAAAGGCTAGCTTATAAGCTATCCTTTATAAGCTCATGCGCTATAAGCTAGCTTATCAGCTATCCGCTATTTTTTACCAAACTGAGCCATAATGTACCAATCAAATTGTTAAAAAGAAAAAAGAAACATATAGAGAGCAGGGATATAAAAGAAAACCTTTTGCTTAGTAACATTGATGGCAATTTCCTTTGCCAAAGTAATGTTTTTTATTCCAGAACTATGGAGCATACTAAAGCTTGTAAAATCCATGGAGTTTGGAATGACCCTTAGATCATCAGTAATAACAAAAGTTGCACCATCATTAACAAATCCATTGCAGAATTGTTTATTGAGACTAACAACAGGATCCAAATGAATACCACAACCACATATTGAGGAAGTGCTAAGAACATGAGACATATGGCAACGAAAAAAATCCGTACAGATGTAGTAATTTGTGGGTTGAGAGTCGTCAATATTAAGTTTAAGATCGCTGCAATAATCTTCGAGTGAGTAACTTGGCTGCAATAACATTTCTTTGCTCGTTTCTGTTTTCATACATTCTTTGTCAAGATCAGCCACACTTTGGTAGAGATTGTTGAGACAACCAATTGTAACTGGTCCCGTGTTCGACTCTTTTTGAACAAGTCTTGTGATTGTTCCTAATGGAAATGTTAAGAAGCTACAGAGAATATCAACGAAGTCCTTCCCTGCTTCAGCAAAGATGACTTTGTTGCTCTCTTCATCCACCACAAGTTTCAATGGCACGTAGTCCTCTGTTTTAGTAGCAGCCATGGCAGCAAGTAGAAGCAACTAAAAAACTTATTGGGTAAAATTTGATATTGGAAACTTGAGACAGAGTGTTTCTAATTGGATACTCCTACCTATTCAGATTTCTTTGTCCCTTTTTAAGCAAGTAAAATCACTTATTGGGTATTAAATGAGTAATTAACTCTTTTGCCACCATATTTGAATCCTCTCACGCTCTTTTGGTGCTACCCTCTGTCTTTTTCTCCATCTAAGCGTGATGATTGATAAATAAGGAAATAAAATGAATGAATGGTTGAGATTAGTGCTGAATACAGGTATAGTGGAGTTTCTTTTTCAAAGCATTATACGAGTAACATGATCAACATACTATTACTAGTACAAGTTTACTTTACTTTACTCAATAAATAAAGGGTTTACTTTACTCAATAAGTTTCCTCACAAAGGGTTTGCTTTATTGGAGAAGCTGTCATGTGCACTTGTTAAGGATAAATAGTAATTATATCTTGAAAAAAGTAAGGCTACATTCGAAAGGGTAATTTAGAAAAGTAAAAATAAAACTTTTAAGCCACTAGGTTTAGTCTAGTGGTGAGGGATTTGGGTAGTATGTTATAAGTCCCGGATTCGATCTACACCTCATTGTAAAAAAAAATAAAAATAAAACAACTTTTGACGTATTCTTGAATAAATGAAAAAGCAAAATTTCCCAATACACTATTGCTATCTATAGTACATCAACAATTCCTTCTTTATCGTGTTCAAAAAAACAATTCCTACTTTAATTACTCTAGGCATGACAATAGAGTGGGGTGGGGATGGATTTTGCCTTCCCCAAACCCAAATCCGTAAAGTTTGAGTATCCTCAAACTCGCACCAATTTTCCAGGGGGATAAAAAGTAGAACCCCAAACTAATATTCAATGGGGTTCGAGCATCCTCATTCTGCTTCACCTCCATATAAATTTATGTTGAGTTTTTGGTCTGGGTCATGATTTAGGTTGAGTTTTGGTACTTCTTTATAAATATAAAAAAGAAAGTGAAAATAGGAAAAACAAAGAAATATAAATAGGAAAAAAGATTTGTTTAATACACAACTTGAAAATAAAAATAAACCTATATATATAATTTACAACTCTGTTTAAGAGTTTATAATTTAAAAGAGATAAAATATAATTAAATATAAGTGTGGAGGGTTCGGAGACGGATTCAGAGTTGGTATCAATGCCTCAATTATCGCTTGGCCCCTCTTTTAAAATTGAGGAAAACCCAATCATTTCAGATTTTTCCCATCAAAATCGAGCCGAGATGGACAGATACACACAGGCATGGGTTATATTGTCATGACTAATTTACTCGAAGAAAAATTACATTGAAACCACTCTAGGGTACAATGACCCATTGCATCAGCCGAAAGTATATGTCTAGTAAGTACAGTACGTAACTTCTTATTGGTTTTATTTTCTTTTTTGCAAATTGTTATATCTTCATTGTAACGTGGGACACTTCTTTTGCCACTGTTGTTATTGAGTAAAGTAAAGTAAACCCATTACGAGGAAACTTAGTAAGGTAAACACTTTAACGAGTAAAGTAAAGTAAACTTGTCTGTTCATCATGTTACTCTTAATTCTTAAATGCAAAGGTCGCTTTGCATAACCTTTTTTTAGTGCAATGCTTTGAAAAAGTAACACCACTATACTTACATTTATACGTAAATTTATAGTACTAGTAGAGTTCCTTCTATCTTAAGTTTCCAAATATTAATAATTAGTTGGTTCAGTGGTGATTGACGCTGAACTTGGTAGGGAGACTACGGTTTCATCCCTCGCAACTACGATTTGGAAGGGGCTATAACCAATTAATGTCAGAACTGACCCCTGAACCAGATTAAAATGGTAGTCAAAGCTGTAAGAAAAAAAAAGTTTCCAAATCTCAAATAGTACCAAGTTCATGGATCATGGCCTAAACTAATAAATATAAGGGTTAAATTTGTTTTTATTCCCTATAAATATCTTAAATTTCGTTTACATTTCTTATAAAAAATTTAAGTTTTGGTCCCTCAAATATTTTCTATCACAATTTTTGATCCTGCTTTTAAGTCAACTTGTGTATATCATTCAAAATTTTAAAAAATTTCTGCAGTGATCTTGCAAAAGAAGTGATTTAAATTACAATAAGTCTAAGTAATACTATAATCTATCATTAAACTAACCCGCAGCAAATTTCACAGGAATTCCTGCAGAAACGTTTCTGCAGGTAAATCCGCATGTAAATGGAATAATTCTAGTACCCAATCACATCACTATTCACTAATAAACATTAAACACAAGAAACATTAATGACCTGAATATGAAAAACGAAATATTGGAAAGATAAAATTAAAAGAAATTAAAGGTTGTAATGCCAAATTCCAAACAGAGTAAAACTTAAGATCTCAAAACAATAATGTTAGAATTAAGACAACAACATCAAAATAGTAAATTTTGTGTGGTTGTCTTTACAAACTTTTCTCAAAGAACATTCAATACTTTTTCTGACAAATTCAATTGAACGTACAATAAACTTTTAAAAAAACCGTTGAATTTCAATGGTCTGAATACATAACTACATATTTTGAATTTTTATAAAAATTTGTGGAGTTGATCTACTCAAATAAGATCTTTAAATTCAACGGTTGAATTGAAGAAATATAATGACGATATCGAATTACTAAGCGGAATAAGTTAATGAAGACTTACTCCTAGAGTAATTGGATCCCTCCTCTTTATTTTAACTGCTCCTCTATTGGTCGAGCTCGGAGGACAGTTGTAAACTTTCTTATGCTTTGCTGTGAAAATAGAGCTAATTAATTCGGCCAATACATGGATTCTTAAACTACTGATCCATTTCTATATTTTTCGATTTCCAACAATAGTTCAAAATACTAGTTTCAAGAATTGACAGTCAACAATAGTAGTAGTAATTACATTGATTTGCTAAGACCATCTCCAATGGTGTAGTACCTATTAGGTACTCATGGTACTTATTAGGTACTACCATTGGAGCACAACACATTTTAGTACCTAATAGGTACCACTTCTAATATAAGAACTCTCTCTCTTCTTTTTATGGGACCCACTTTATTTAATATATTCAAAAAAATTTAATTTTGCAATATTATTTTAAATTAAATTTCAAATTTTAATGATGTGGAGTTATTGATGGAACTCATTTTAGAACTTTTTAAGAAATGCTCCATTGGAGGGGTTGAGTACCTATTAGGTACTATTATTAAAAAAAATAATAAATTGATGATGTGTCTATGTGGGACCATTTAAGTACTCAAAAATGGAGTGCTCCATTGTGGATGCTCTAAGTTCTCTGTACTTAAAAGAAATTTGATTACACTAAATTTGCAATCGCGTTATGCACCATTATATATGAATGCTCAAAAACTTTACAGTCCATAAACACATTCTTTCCAGTTTTCAAAACTAAAATTCCCTACTTCTCTTCTCAGAATACCAAATTTGTTTTTTCTTTCAAGATTGCTTGCTACTGCTATGGCTGCTAAAACTAAAACAGAGGAAGAAGTGACTTTGAAACTTCTGGTAAACAAAGACACCAACAAAGTCTTGTTTGCCGAAGCCGAGAAGGAATTTGTGGATGCTTTATTTAGCTTCTTAACATTTCCTTTAGGAACCATTGCAAGACTTGTAGAGAAAGAGTCAAGCATGGGGTCACTTACAATTGGTTGTCTAAACTCCCTCTATCATTGCGTAGAAGATCTTGAAGCAGAAGCGTGTCTTGGTACGCGGATCAGCAAAGAAATGCTGTTGCAGCCGGCTAACTCATCTGAATGTTATTGTAATACTCTTAAACTTAACATCGACGATACGGAGCCAACAAAGTACTTTGTGTGCACCAATTTTCCTACCTGTGAAAAAAATAGTTTGGGCATTGCAATAAATAAATATAATTGCAACAAGTGTGGGAATCCTTTGAACCGTTCAGTTTTGATGAAACATTTTTCCAATGGATTCGTTAAAAATGGTGCCACTTTTATTATTACTGATGAATTGTCTGTCATGGCAATCTCCATGGATATCACAAACTTTTGTTTGTTCCAGAACTTAGGAATAAAAAGTGCAAGTTCTGTGAAGGAAATGAGTGTCAGTCTCACTAAGGAAAAGGTTTTACTGCATTTTATGTTCTGTTCTCTAAATGTTTCTTTTGTTTAATAGTTTTTTCAAAAAAAAGTTTTTTTTTTAGATTCATTGAATAATTAATTAATTTGGTCTAATATTAGATTAGACATGTCTGTAATAAAAAGTAATTTTGAATTACTTATATTCTTTACAGGCAATAGATCTGCTAAAGTGTTCTTTATTTTCAAAGACACCACTCACAGATATGTTTCTAGGGAAGAATAAAGTTAAGATGCCATCCATAGAGAGGTCAAGCTTTTTCTCTTGTGATTTTGAGAACAATGGTGAGAACTTCGAAATTATTGTGAAGCTTGTTACAAGGAAATCGGACGGCAAGTTATTGTATGCTCAAGGGGAACATGATTTTGTGAACATACTTTTAAGTTTTCTCACCTCTCCTTTGGGAGGAATTGTGGGTTTATTGAGAGGGAGTTCATTGGGAAGCATTGATGCTTTGCATAGCAGTGTAGCTGATTTGGATAAAACCAAATATTTTGTTTCTGAAAAAGCAAAAAACGCGATTGCTGATCCTCTATTGGCTCAACAGTACTACTATTTAAGCAAAGATATATTATCAAATACTTGCACATCTATATTATCAAATAGATATGCGAGCTATTATTGTTATTATAAACCACGAGACTACAATATAGAAGGTATTGGTCGCTATCAAACTTTCATAACAAATGAACCTACAAGTTATTTGGAATATGATTGTATTTTGTATCCTCATACTCCTAATATAAGTAATGAAGGTTATGTCAAAGGACCTAGAATTTATGTGGCTACCGACGATTTGGTCATTGCACCTTTGTCTCCAATTACACTTTTAAATTTACTCAACCGTTTTGAAACTTCTTTTGAAGATCTGACGGAAAAGGTTGTCACCATTGGCATCAAGGAGGTAGTAAAAAATACAGATTTATTTTTCTCTTTTATTATTCTGCTTTTGTTACTGAAGTTTAATGCTAGATTGATTTACTAGTAGTATTTTATAATCATTGTGCATTTTACGTTGTTTTCGTTTTGCAGTGTCTCAGCATATTGAAGGCAGCTTTGACCTCCACATCTGCTCTGTCAAATGGTTTGGCTCACTTGTTAACTGAAGTTAAGGAGGAAATATGTGAGAACAATTAATATTTAACAATGAGTTTTGTTTCGAAGACATATGGTATGGGGAAGTTTGTAATGGACAATGTTACTATGTTAACTATTTTGATGTTATTTCAAGTCTTAGTATTTGTGTTGAGATCTATCAGTATATTGTACTACTTTGTTCTGGGTTTAGAATTAAAGATATGCAAGATGAATTTTGTTTTCTTCTTTCAATTCCCTATTAATTTTAATATATCAGCACATGCATCTTAAAAATTACTTTTTAAATAATCTATAATCTTCATTGATGTTTAAGGATTTGCAAGGGCAGTTTGTGTTAAATTTAGATTCAGCTGTGAAGTTTACACAGAATGATAACTGGGATTTCAAACTTTTACAAATAATGATAACTTTTACTGCAAACTGAGTGAGTGTATTTTTGTGCACATGAATTAATTTGTGACAGTAGATAACAAAGAGAGCATAATCATCAACCAGCATAATGATGTACAAAGAGAGCATAATCATCAACCAGCATAATGATGTATAATGCCAATAAAATAGCGAAAATCTTCAATAAGCACTGCACCGATTGAACCAGAAAATTAACTCAACACCAGACATCAACAAGCTAAAATTATTCACGCAGGATGAGAAATAATATAATACCAAGAACAGAGTAGAATGGACTTGGATTTGATGTAGTAATTGGCTAATTGCATCATGCAGTTACTCGTCTTACCTGTCCGATCTAAAATAGACGACTGAGAAATATAGTTAATTTTGATTGAATGCAATCTGAACAAATGCTGCTGCAACCCATTAACTCCGCGGAAGACTATTGTAACACTCTTAAACTCAACATTGATGACAGCCATCCCACCAAGTACTTCGTATGTAGCAACTATACTGACTGCCAACACTACAATCGTGAAATGACCATATCAACATATAAAGATAAACATAAAAGCAGCTGTGGGAATCCTTTTACCCTTCCTGTTTTCTTTAAACATTTCCGCCAAGGATTTGTTAACAGTGGCGCTACTTTTGTCATAACCGACAACCTCACCGTCATGCCAAACTGTATTGACTACACAAGCTTTAGTCTACTTCAGGAATTTGACATAAACAGCCCAAGTTCGGTAAAAGAAATTGTTCTGAATGTTACTAAAGAAAAGGTTTGGTATTTGAATATATGTAGTTTCTGTTTGTAACTTCTCTACAAATACCTTAATTTTTTTATAGATTAAAACTAATGTTACAATTTTACATATATAGGTACTTGATCTGCTAAAGTGTTCCTTGCTTTCCAAGTCAACTTTGACAGATTTATTTTTAGGGAAGAAACCATCCCTTGGAAGTTCGAGTTTTTCCTCGTCTGATGTTGAAACTAGTCGTAATATCGAAATCATTTTGAAGCTAGTTATAAGAAAATCCGATGGTAAGGTATTGTATGCTCAAGGGGAACAAAATTTTGCAAACTTACTCTTAAGCTTTCTTACTTTTCCTTTGGGAGGAATTGCTCGTATATTTGGAGAGGGTTGTTCCTTGGGAAGCATAAATGGATTGTACAAGAGCGTTGCTGATTTGAATGAAAACAAATATCTGATATCAAAAGAAGCTAAGAACAGGGTTTTTGATCCTTGCATTGCCCCACAAATAAAATTAAACAAGCAGATATTACCAATTCTTGAGCCAGGTGTTGTTGAATTTTATTATTTAGGTTATCATGAAGTTAATTCTCATAGTATTCATGCTCTATTTCACCAACCAGGTGATAATAGTTATACTGCAAATTTGAAGATAATGAATTTTTCTAAGTCCGCAAGTCCCGGTGAAAGTTATGTGAAGGGTCCAGCAATGTATGTGCTACAGATGATTTGGTTGTATCACCCTTGTCACAAATTTCAGCTTTAAGTTTACTTAACAGAATGAAAACTCCTCTTAATGATTTGAAGGAAAAAGTTGTCACCATTGGCATCAAGGAGGTAAAGCCTATTATAAAGCATACAATAAATTCTTTTGTCTTCACATTTTTAACACTTTTATATTGATGTACTAGGTGATTAATTTTCAATTGCTTATGTTTAACTTATTGTTTCGTTTCAGTGTCTTAGCATACTGAAGGCTGCTTTGACTTCAACATCTGCCCTCACAAATGATTTGGCTCACCTGTTGACTGAAGTTAAGGAGGAGAAATGACAAGGCCTGACATTTTGTTGTGTGCTTTATGATATATTCTTAGAGGAAAGGTTGCGCCGGACAATTAGACAACAACACTAGATTTATTATTTTGATGTTGCTATTTCAATTCTTGCATTATTGTTTTGAGATCTTCAAGTTTTTTTTTTTTGTTTTGAATTTTGGATTGCAGCCTTCTATTTTTTCCCTGTTATGGTTATTTTTCGAACATTTGCAGTTTTTCATATTCGTCATTGCTCCTTGTCCTAATCATTACACCGCCTCTGGTTGTCTTATTTTAATGATTTTTTTCCTAATACATGTGTTGTATATTGATTTATTCTATGAACTACTAAAGTATTCTAGAAAATTCTAGACATGTGCATCATTACTTAGTTATTCTAGAAATATGCATCATATTTCAACAGGATGAAAAGAGAAACATGGTAATATTTGCTGAAGCAGAGAAGGACTTCATTGATGTGCTCTATAGCATCTTAACATTTCCATTAGGAACAATCACAAAACTTCTTCAAATTGCTCCAAACTCATTAAGAATTATAACAAAATTTTCTCTAAGAACCTTAAAACAACACAAAATGTGAATTAGAACAAAGATATATTTTCTAATTTTTTTAATCTAAACGAAAGAAAAATAGAACAAAGAAGACAATAAAAGAAATTAATAAATGTAAAATAGAAAGTAAAAATAGAATCCTCTAGTAGTTTCCTAGACATACAAATTGGAAGAATATAAAAAACTATTTTTTTTCATGAACAGATTAAAGAATACTATTATTTGTATTCTGTGTGGTTGTCGCTTGACGTTTACAGATACGGAGAGTAAACATTTCTATACAAGGTATGTGAGAACTATCACAGTCAAGAGAGATTATATAATGAAATTTAATTAAAATGTATTGTGGAATAATAGACTTGAAACAATCCACAATTGTATGAGCGAAATATCAACTATATTTACCAACTGCACCGAACTGATAAGCTCAATTCAGTTAGTTGGCTAGAGTGTCGTGCTATAGCTTGAAACTATATTTACCAATTATATTAGTTTGGCATAGCTTGTTTCAAACTAAATGATTGGATAATAATGAATTGAAAACTGTTGTTAACTAATTCACTAGAAACACAAGCAACAATTACAAATATGATAAACTGCAAATATTGTGAAATAAAGTTAACATGGAATAGATATAACAACTTCAAAATAGTAAATCTAGTAAATAGCAAATCTAGTAAATGCTAGAATTGAAATAACAACATCAAAATAGTAAATCTAGTGTTGTTGTTGTCCAGTACAAAATTTTCTCCAAGAACCTTAACACAACACAAAATGTGAGTTCTCACTTCTCCTCCTTAACTTCAGTTAAAAGGTGAGCCAGACCATTCGTAAGTGCAGATTTCGATGTTAAACCAGCCTTCAATATGCTGAGAGCCTGCAACAAACGCCAAGGTAAATATAATATGTTGCTAATAAGTAATGAATTATAAAACCTTTAAAAGGATGATTAAGAAATCTAGAAATACTAACTGGTTTTGCTCTTTGTTACCTCCTTGATGCCAATGGTGACAACCTTTTCCTTCAAATCATCAAGTGGAATTTTGAATCGATTAAGTAAACCTAATGCAGAAATTGGAGACAAAGGTGCTACGATCAAATCATCTGTAGCAACATACATAGCTGGACCCTTGACATAACCTTCATGACTTGCCACACAGTTAGAAAAATTCAAATTCCAACAAATTGCTGCAGAACTCATATCTTCACCAGCATTGAAAAATTGACCACAAATAGCATTACCACCATCATAATAACAGTTATATTCAACAACACCTGGCTCAAGAATTGAAAATATTGGTTTGCTTAATTTCAACTGTTGGGAAATGCAAGGAGCAACGAGCATGTTCTTAGCATCTTTTGTAATCAAATATCTGTTTTCATTTAATTCAGCAATGCTCTTGTACAATCGACCAATGCTGCCCAAAGAAAAATTCTCTCCAAATATACGATTAATTCCTCCCAAAGGAAAAGTAAGAAAACTTAACAGTAAGTCTGCAAAATCTTGTTCCCCTTGAGCACACAAAACCTTGCCATCTGATTTTCTTATAACTAGTTTCAGATTGATTTGGATATTGCCACTAATTTCAACATCAGATGAGGAAAACCTAGAAACATCGGCAGATGGTTTCTTTCCTAAAAATAAATCAGTCAAAGGAGAATTGGAGAGCAAACAACACTTTAACAAATCAAGTACCTACGAAATAGTCATAATAAATTAGTAAAAGTAATTGGTAAAAAATAAATAATTAAAATCTTAAGAGAGTTGTTTAAAAGGTTAAGATTCTATCTTCACCGACAATATAACAGTAACACTAACACATATATCATTGTTCAAAAAAATAAATCTAAGCAATCATTTAGGAAATAGAAATTGAAATAAAAAACCTTTTCTTTAGTGATATTCAGAACTATTTCCTTCACTGAACTTGTGTTTTTTATTCCAAATTTCTGGAGCAGCCCAAAGCTTGCATAGTCAAGACAGTTTGGCATGACATTCAGATCATCAGTTATGATAAAAGTTGCAATGCCGTTAACAAATCCTTGTTTGAAACGTCTAGGCCAAACTGTTGAGGTAAAAGAACCACCACAGTAACATTTATATTTATCTTTATTTGTTGATGTGATCAAATCATGAGTGTTGCGGGCGTCACAATATTGGCCACATGCAAAGTACTTGGTGGGTTGAGTGTCATCAATGTTGAGTACAAGAGTATTACAATAATCTTCCGCTGCGTTAATTGGTTCCAGCAACATTTGTTTGATTGTATCAGTAGAGAAACAACCTTGATCAAGATCTGCAACGCTTTTATAGAGTGAGTTAAGGCAACCAACATTAACCAGCCCAATGATAGATTGCTTCTCTGCAAGTCTTGCAATAGTGCCTAAAGGGATTGTTAGAAAGCTACAGAGAATGTCTACAAAGTCCTTTCCAGCTTCAGCAAAAAGCACTTTGTTACCCTTTTCGTTCAACAGAAGTTTTAAAATCACATGCTCCTCTGTTTGAGTAGTAGTGTTAGTGTTAGTAGCAGCGGCCATGTTAGTGGCAATTCTGCCCTTAATTCGTAGCAACTGAAAAGTTTGGAGGCTTAGTTATTTGTTAGGGGTACTAAGCATTCACTGATTCATTCATATATAAGGACACAAAGGGATTGCAATTCTGCTTTATATAACAGAACTCTGCTTTTTCTTAAGTGGTTTTTTTTGTTTTTTTAATAAAAGTTAAATCGTTTATTTTCATTGAATTAGTACGTAGTACTATTTGAATTCTTGTAAACTTAAGATATGAATAACTGTAGTAACTTACTGTACGTATAAATGAAGGCATGGTGGCATTAATGCGAAGTGTTTCCAAAAAAAAAAGGTTATGCGAAGGGTTCTTTCACTTCTTTGCATTTATTTGATGAGAATAAGTGTCCTCGTAAAAGGGTTTACTCAATAACCACAATAGCAAAAGAAGTGTCCCATCCCACTTTACAATGAAGGTGTAAAGATTCACGGGAAGCACAAATGTGAACCTAGCCCACTTTACTAAGAAGTGTTTTTACTTTTTTGGCAGTATTATTTATTGGAAAATGCTAGCACAAGCAAATATTGTAATATGACATTGAACTTTATGCAGTCAACGCCTCGAAAGTCTAAAAAGTATTATTTTCAATTTAAAAATTTACTTTTTTGGTTTTCTTAACCAGTGCCCTGAGGACACCGGTTAGCATAACCCTTATTTATTTCAGTGTTCTATCTTGAAACCACAACAAGGATAGTCCTTGTTTTAATATAAAACCTCGATAAATAAAAAGGGTTGAAAGGAGTACTACTTTGCACCTTAAAGTGTAGTAATTCGTTGGACATTTGTTTTTGAATGTATTGAAATTGCAAATATATTTTCACTATGCAAAAAACACATGGACTAAGGTTTTTTTTTTTTTGACCTAATGGACTAAGTTAACTATCTAAAAATAAATTCAAGGACCAAAATGACTATTAAAAGAGACACTAATTTATAATTTGTATGCAATTTTGATACATTCAGATTAAACAGTCAAGTGGGCCGAATACCGATGATAAAAAAATCTTTACATGAAAATAGAAGTAGTTTGTTTCTCAATTCATGCCTATTTCTCTTTGTAATGTTGTTTACATAATTATTTCTAAAGTTATTGTTAGAAGGATAAGCCTTTTTTGAATGATATAATTTCCCCTTATCAATCAACTTTTATTCCAGGGCGTATCATACATCATAACATAATTGTGGCACAAGAAATTATACACTCCATGTCTAGAATGAATGGTAAAAAGATGTTCATGTCCATTAAAATTGATTTAGAAAAAGATTATGACCGTCTTAATTGGAATTTCATTGAACATTGTCTCGAGGATTGTAAGTTTCCTCCTAAGCTTATTCAGGTTATTCACCACTACATATCGTCTCCTTCCTACAAAATCATTAAGTGTATTCAGGTTAATCACCTAGTACCACAATATAAAAGTGTTAAAAATGTGAAGACAAAAGAATTTATTGTATGCTTTATAATAGGCTTTACCTCCTTGATGCCAATGGTGACAACGTTTTCCTTCAAATCATTAAGTGGAATTTTGAATCGGTTAGGTAAACCTAAAGCAGAAATCGGAGACAAAGGTGCTACGACCAAATCATCTGTAGCAACATACATAGCTGGACCCTTGACATAACCTTCAATACTTGCCTCATAATTAGATAATTTCATTCTTGAACAAATTCCTGCAGAACTCTTATCTTCCCCAGCTTTCGAAAAAGGAACACGAATACCATTAACAACAGGATATCAGTAATATTCAACGACGCATGGGTCAAGAATTGACAATATTGGTTTTCAAACACGCGCTGCTGGGGTGCCTCGCATCTGGACCCCTGCGCTTCACGCTTGCATCAGCTACAGAAACACATAAATTACATTGCCTTGGACGACTCGCTTCACGCATGCATCAGTAACAAAACTGGATTGCTAACTTTCAACGTGTGATTTTAAGGCACACAAAGCAAAAATTTATGTCCATAGTAACTGATGGCAAAATTCTACGAATTGAACTGCTGAGGTGTTGTGCTCATCAAGATTTATTTTTCATTAGGTTTGATTAACTATGGTGTGAATTTCGAATGGTTTATCAAACAAACACATTACATTACATTACATTACATGACTAAAAGAAAAATTCAAAGAATTGAAAATTATATAGCCACAATAAAAAAAAGAGTGATTTGCATGCTGAAAATACCAAGAAAAGATACAGCTAATGGGTGGGGGGGGGGAGAAATAAAATAAGGTGATTGTTAGAATAGAAAATATTATAATATTATTTGTTGAGAAAATATTTTGATTTGTTTATTATTAGCCCTATAATAAAAGGATTTAGTTTAGATTTAAATTTATGGGTAAATGATCATTTACCCCCCTGCAAAATAAGCAAATTTTCGTTTACCCCCCTGCACAGATTTTTTTTCTGTTTACCCCCTTGCAAAAAATAGATTCCCTCATTTCGCCCCCTGGGTGTACAGCAGGACAAGTGACTATGCAAACCTGTTGACGTGGCTTGTACATGTGGAAAAAATCATTTATATTTATTTTTTAAATTCCACGTCAGATAATATTTTTTAAAAAAATAAAAAATATTTTTTTCCTACAAAATAAAAAAAAAATTCTGTTTTGTTTCCCCAAAATTTTTTTAAAAAATTCCTACAAAAAAAATTAATTTTTTTTCATACAAATGATTTTAAAAAAATTTCCTCCCAAAATAAAAAAAAAAAAAGAATTTTCTTATTTTGCTCCCAAAATAAAGATTTACTCCGAAATAAAGTTTATTTCCGAAATAAAAATTTTAAAGATTTATTTTCAAACTTTTTGAATTAAAAAAAAACATAATCTTTATTTTTTAAAAACAAAACTTTATTTTTTGTTATTCTCTTTGAATTAAAAAAATAGAAAAAGATTTTGAAAAAAAATATAAAATAGAAAAACAAGTTTTATTGGTGTTTTCTTCTTCTATCAAAACCATTTGCCCTAAAACTAGAAAAATATAAAGAAGCAGAAGACAATAATGAAGTAGAAGATGATTTCGGCGACTGAAGAAGACGACAACGAATACAATCATGACGGTGGAAGCAAACGATTACGGCGAAGATTCTGTTTTTTTTAATTCAAAAAGATTTGAAAATAAATCTTTATTTTTGGAGTAAAATAAGAAAATTCGTTTTTTATTTTATTTTAGGAAAAAAATACTCAATAATTTTGTATGAAAAAAAGAAGTTATTTCTAGGAAATGTTTTTTAAAATTTTGAAAAAAAAAATTCGTTTTCTAAATTTTGTAGGAAAAATAATTTTAATTTTAATTTTTTTTAAAAGAAAATTATTTGACATGAAATTTAAAAATATATATAAATGATTTTTTTCCATGTGTACAAGCCACGTCAGCAAATTTGCACAGTCACTTGTCCTGCTGTACACCCAGGGGGCGAAATGAGAGAATCTATTTTTTGCAGGGGGGTAAACAGAAAAAAAATCTGTGCAGGGGGGTAAACGAAAATTTCCTTATTTTGCAGGAGGGTAAATGATCATTTACCCTAAATTTATTCACTTGGTTATAAATATCAAGGTAGTATCATACTATTTGAGTATGTAAATAATGTAAATATTGTAATTAGGGTTATTGACATCACTATCAATAATATTTTATTGTTCCTTATTATTTTATCCTACACTTTCGCATAAATTCCCTAAATTTCAACAGTGATCATACAAATGTGTCATTAAGTACTACAAAACTTAAAGATACTAAGAGGATAGCGCTTAAAATGAAATAACCACAACAACAAAGTAAACAAAACAATGTGGCCATTACAAATTTTCTTAAAACATATCTTAATCAACAACACAATGATAACTGTGTCATTTCTCCTTCTTAACTTTGGTTAACAAGTGACGAAGACCATTGGTGAGAGCAGATGTTGAGGTTAAAGCTGCCTTGAATATGCTTAAACTCTGCACCAACACAACTAGGCATGGCAACAGAACCCGTACCCGCGGGTACCTGCCCGAACCCACCCCGAGTTTGACGGGGAAAAACCGATTTGACTGGGTTTGGGTTCGGGTTTGGGTTTTCCCCGATTTCAAAACATGGGGATGGGGCGGGTAACGGAGATATTGGTACCCACCCCGAACCCGTCCCCGAACCCGCCCGTTTATATAAAATTACTATATTTTGGAATATTGGTTTGTACCGGTACTATTTTATGGTTTTGATAATTTTGGTTTGATATTTTGGAATATCATTTCATTTGTATGTTTAATGCATTGAAATTTTGGTTTGTACTTTATTATTTAAAATTTTTTGTATTGTATGTATGTCAGCGTTTAGGAAAATTTTGGGTTCAGGTAAGGTTCAACAGGGCAGAGCAAGGTTCGGGGATACCCGAACCCATTTGGGTATACCCGAACCCATTTGGGACGGGGATTGGGTTCAATTTTTCATCCCCGTCGGGTAATGGGCGGGGAATGGGTATTTATCAATGATTCGGGTATGGAGAACGGGGAAGGTAAAAACCGTACCCGCGGGTACCCATTGCCATGCCTAAACACAACAATATGAGATTAGCGATAGATCGCTACATATAATTAGTCTGATTCAAGATATACTCCCTCCGTCCCAAATTATAAGGGAAAATAAAAAAATCACACTTATTAAGAAAAAGTAAAACATGAGAATTTGAAATATGTTTTTGTAGGTTTTCTTGGAATAAGTTGCATAGGAATATGTAAAAACAATTTTTATTGGTTGTTGTTTATTGAGAAAAGGGTAAAGAAAGAAAATTAAATGCAATTTGCATTTAATTTTATGAGAATAAGGGAAAAACATTCTTGAAAATGATTTTTTCCCTTATAATTTGGGACAAAAAAATATGGTTTTTTCCCCTTATAATTTGGGACGGAGGGAGTAGTCAGTAGTCATTCATAAGTTAGAAAGTAGAAACTAATAGCTAGCTAATAATTTCTAACTTGTAAATGACTACGAACTATACTTTCAATGGTGATAAATCTATATTGTTTTCACCTTTTTTTATCAAAAAATAATTACCTCTTTGTTGCCAATGGTGACCACTTTTTCCTCTAAATCATTAAAAGGAATTTTGAAACGCTGAAGTAAATATACGGATGAAATTGGAGACAACAACGGTTCTACCATCAGATCATCCGTAACAACATACATTTCTGGACTCTTTTTATAATCAAAAGGATTTTCCGTAGACAGCGGTGTGGTAATGGTATTAACCAGTTTCATTTTTTAAAAATTTCTCCCAGCACTCAAATCTTCCTCTTGCAAAACTAACCCTTTGTTGAAAAGAAGATTATCAGAGCGAAGATAATAATAATGCAAAACACTTAGCCGGAGAAGCCTGTTCTTTGCTTCTTTGCCTATGAAATACTTGTCTTCATTTAAATCAGCTATACTCTTGCACAATCCATCAATACTGCCAACAGAAATGCCTTCTAAATTGCGTAAAACTCCGCCCAATGGAAATGTTAGAAATCGTATAATTAGTTCCGCCAAATCTTGTCCCCCTTGAGCATACAATATATTCTCATCTGATTTTCTTACAACCAGCTTCACGGTGATATTAATATCACCACAAAAAATGTCTTTAACATCATCAAAAGAGAAAACCATTGATCTCTCGATAATAGGCTTCATTCCCAAAAAAATATCAGTCAGAGGGGTCTTCGAAAATATTGAACGCTTTAACAGATCCAATACCTGCATAATATTATTACTAATCAGTCAATGACTCAAAAGTTAATCGAATTAGAGCAATTACTAATAAACAAAGAATAGCGATTTAGCAAATAAAATTGCTAATACAAAACCTTTTCCTTAGTGACATTGACAGTCATTTCTTTAATAGAACTTGTGCTTTGTATTCCACAGTTCTTGCTCAGATCATAGATTGTGTGGTTCATGGAGTGCGGTAAGATTATTAAATCATCACTAATAATAAAACTTGTCTTATACTTCACAAATCCCAAACGAAACAGTGGCACCATATCACAGAAAGAAACTGAATGGGACATAGGATGCCTTAACATACAATAATTTTTGTTAGAATCTATGCTCAAATAAGAGCATACGTCACCAAGACCATAAACTAATTCATGAAACTTGGAACATACGAAGTACTTTGTAGGCTGAGTGTCATCAATGTTAATTATGAGATTACGGCAAAAATCTTCTGATGAATTATAATTTGTCAACAAACCAAGATTTTCCACACTTTGATTCAGAGAACTCAAACAACCAATTGCAATGGGTCCGATATTGGACTCTTTTTGAAGAAGTCTAGCAATGGTTCCTAATGGCAATGTTAAGAAGCTACAGAGAATATCAACAAAATCTTTATCTGCTTCAGCAAATAAAACTTTGTTAGTCTCTGTGTTTACAAGAAGTTTCAAAGACACTTCTTGCTTCTGAGTTTTAGATTGAAAACGTGCCCTGAAAAGAGCTATCACATAAGAAATCAAACGAGAAAGAAAAGAAAGAAACATAATGGAATTGCAGATTCAGATGAAAATATGAAATGAAGTGTACTGTAAGTCTGTAACTTTGGTCAGATCCGTTCTTCAACAATGCATGAGAGAAGAGTGAAGATGGTGTCTTGAAAGTTGAAACTTTTTTTTACCGCACCGAACACCAATCCGTTTCAAGGCACTAGAGAGTAGCCACTGCCCACTAGCCACTAGATAGATAGGTGGGGAGACATGAGATAGACATGGGAAGTGACTAGAGACATCGGTAAAGTAAATACTTACATGGAAAAAATCTCTTCCCAATACTCTTTTATGAGCTGATATCATTTCTATTTTCAATTATTTTCATTTATTGCATTACTATATAGTTTTGAAAATATCAATGTAAAAGTGTGACATTAAATAGGTGAAATTACAATTATGCACCCCAAAATATGAGTTGCCGACGGCGACGACAAATTATGCGGCTGTTTACACACGAAATAACTAAAACTAAATTTACTACAAGAAAAAGAAGCACAAAAACATAAGTGGGAGAGGTGTGGGACTCAACAACACAATTAAAATTGGTCACTTTTTGAAAGACTTTTGAATGATGCAGAGAGACTTGACTACCGACGGATCCGCTAAATAAGTAGCGGATATAATTTACAAAATTTCTTAAAAGTTTTTTATTTTTATAACATCTACTACTTAATGAGGTAAGATATATTAAAAATGTACATGTTTGATCTTAACTGTTGATCAGAACAGGTAGAAGGCCAGCTGGAAGTCCGTTGAGCAGGTGGTGAGTAGCAGGTCCGAGCAGATGATCCACGGAGGGGGGGGTTGTACCTGCAGGTGCTCCGATGCCTAAGTCAGTAAGGGTAGAGAGCAAAAGAGATACTAGAGAGAAGTTAGAGAGAGAGAGTAATTGCAATAATGAATAGTGTCTACCTTGCTCTCCCAAGAGGGAGAGTATTTATAGCCCCCAGCTCTGGGCCAAAGGTCCTCTTAGTGGGCTGGACTAGCCAAGGCCCATTAAGAGGGACTGCCAAGATATCACCCTTAGATAGTGGGTAGAGTAGTAATTTTACCCTATCTTGGTGGAGAGGTTGTGCCATGCTGACATGGAGGTGATTGGGCAAGCCATGTGGACTTTGTGAGGGTCTAGGTGGACTAGCATTAGTCTAGTCCAGAACAGGAGCCCCCCAAGTCGTTGCTCCTAGGCATAGGAGTGATGACTTTAGATGTGTGCCCAAGTGCAGAAGGAAATCTCCTTGCAACCTCTCTTGAACAAAAGTGGACGAGGAAGTTATCAACGAGGGGTTTTATTGCTCGTTACTATGACGAGGAGGTTAGTAACGAGGAGGTTTTGTTACTGGGAATGCGAAAGGGCGCATTTACTGCTTTGATTTTTACGAGGGAGTGTAAGGACCATTGGATCAAAGCGTCTCTTCACTCCCCTGGCTTGATCTATATAACAGAGGAGAGTGAACTTCATTTTTACTTTTCACTCTCTCTCTTCAATTGTGAATCTCTCTGAAGTTTCAACCTACTAGTCAAATCGTTCTTCAGATCTTCTTCATATTCAAGGTAATTCTTTCAAATTTTGCTCTTTAGATCCATTTCTTGTTGTTCCTGCCCAGTTTTGGGCGTTTTTACATGAAGATTCCATGAATTTATGAACATCAGGATGAATGTGCCGGGCACCATATGAATTTAGTGCCGGGGAGCCTATCTCCCCGTTTCAAACTTTAGGTTAGATGACTAGCGACGGGGAGCCTATCTCCCCGTTTAAACTTTAGATAGTTTATTTGAGTGACGGGGAGCCTATCTCCCCGTTTTAAACTTTGAAAATTTTGCATGAAATTTGTTTAAATTTCATGCCGGGGAGCTTATCTCCCCGTCTTTACCTTAGAAACTTATACATGAAATTTGTTGTCAAAATTTCATGCCGGGGAGCTTATCTCCCCGTCTTTCACCTGGGCTACCCTCCTCGGTTTGATTTTAATTGCCATTTGAAAAGGGCTTTGGTCGGGGACAGCGTCCTCGTCCTATCCTGCGCCCTTTCACTTGAATTGCGGTGAAAGGGTGGATTTGATCATCGAATTCACTTTGTTTTTGCTGCATTTCAGGTTGTAAAATGTCAGAGTCCGAGGAGGTTGTGGAAAGCCAGGGTGCGGAGAAGTACACATTGGTTGACTGCATAACCGATCCTGCGCTGGATTGGGTTGCTCCAGAGCCCCGGGGAATAGCCTCGTCGCTTACTTCCCAGGATCCAAGATTATATATGACCGTCGAGCAGCAGAGAGCAGACGGGCTTCAAAATTGGTCGACCCATATACCCGGGGAGGGTGAACGGGTGTGCTCGTCCTTTGACGGGCATGGTTTCGCTATGTACGAATTTGTCTTTAAGGAGATGGGGCTCAGGCTGCCGTTCAGCCCCTTTGCGGCCAGCGTGCTTAAAGCCTTGCAGGTGGCTCCGTCGCAGCTGCATCCGAATTCATGGTCTTTTATCATGGGGTTCGAGCACCTCTGCACGTATAGGAGTGTTCGTCCCACTCTTCCTCTTTTCTTTAGAATTTTCAAGATTCAACGTAAGCCGACGAGGGAAGTTGGGCGAGCTCCTCGTCAGAATTGGGTCTCATTGAAGCATCACGAGGATGTTAAGCTCTTCAAGATGTTCGTAGATTCCGTTAAGGATTTCAAGGAGAGGTACTTCATCGTCCGGCCAGAGTCTCCATCTGCCCGGGAGAGTTTACTCGAGCTGGAGGAAGATAGGGACGAGCAGGGTGTTGCTCGTAAAGATGACAACGGGCAAGTTATTTTCCGAGCAGTTCCTAAGTTCCCCCTTAGTTGGTCGTATGATCACTTCCGGAAGGAACCTAAGGAGTATACTACCGGGGACGCAGACTTGTCTCCCGAGGAGATGGCTGCCTTTGAAAATTTGAAGGCCTTTGTGGCCGGTTTTACTCCGGGCATCTGGACGACTCGTAAGGGAGTCACCCTAAGGGACGAGCATGGGAAGGCGAAGGTCTCTCCCCGCTTTATAAATACTAGGAACCTCCTCAAGTGTAAGAATGCCGGGGAGGTTAGGCTGTGCTTGGGTATTGCTTCTTTTCTATTTTTAACTTAGAAAAATTTCTGCTATTGTTGTGTGTATTTCTCGTGCTTTACTAACGTGTTCGTCATTTATTTGCAGACGAAATGGAAACCATTGCCGAGCGTATGTTAAAGGCCAAGCAGGATGAGAAGGCGAGCAGGGCTGGCCGAGGAAAAAAGAAGATTGTTACCAGGGCTTCCCAAGAAGTGAGGCCGGGGACCCCTTCCGTGCAGGTTATTGGGACCTCGGGTGGTGGTTCGGGCACCCCTACCTCAGCTCCCCGGCCTCCCCCAGCGAAGAGGACAAGAGAAGAAGATTCCCCGGTTGAAGATACGGGCATGGGAGGATGTCGCAATTTTCCGGTTCCTCGGTGCTTTACCGTGGATAAATTTTTTGAGAAGTATCCTCCGGAGGTCTTTGAAACTGAAAGGGCTGCTATTCTTGACCAGGAACCAGAGGTTCGCCGGCAACAGCATGCTCGTGACATGGCTGCTATGGTGCGAATGGTCTCGAGCAGCCTTGTCCTTGGTGACGAGCGGGAAACGTTAGTCAAGCAGCTGAACACTGCCCAGACCAAGCACGAGCGGGCCAAAGGTCGGATCAACCAGCTCGAACTTGTTGTGGATGACCTCAGGGAGAAGCAAAAACATTGGGGTGACCAGCTGGACGAGCACCGTAAAAGGGGAGAGGATTTGGATGCTGCTCGGGCTGAAATTGAAAGGCTTAATGCTGTCATGGCTCCGGGCGAGAACGAGCATAAGGCTGCCGAGGGGTTGACCACCCGAGCAGACTTGGTCAAGGTGATTGCTCAGCTGTCCCATGACTTTGTAGAGGGTACTGAGTACGCCTTCGAGAATGCCGTGCAGCAAATCAAGTGTCTCAATCCTGATGTGGAGCTGGTGACCCGAGGAATGCATGTGAACGGGCAGGTCCAGGATGGCCAGATTGTTATCCCTGCTGGCCTGGCCGACTCTGACGAAGAGGAGGATGATGCTGAAGCGGTGTTCGAGGAGGGTCATGAAGACGGGCAGGATGACGTGAATGAGCAGGAAGATAGGTGCGAGGAGTAGATGTCCCCGGCCTTTGTAATTTATTTTTGTCTCTTTGATTTTTGGGGCCTTTGAGCCATGGTTTGTAATTCTTGAACAAGTGGGCTTTTGTCCCCGTATGATTTTTATGACAATTCCGGGCAGGTGCCCGTTTTATTTATCTATACTTGTTTATAACTGCTCGTCTATATCTGCTGTGTATGTTTACATTTTCTGCTCGCGTGTATGTTTCCTCCTTTTTTAACTTAGAAAAATTTTACAAAATTTCGTTGTTTGAAATTCCAACCGGGGAGCTTCCCCGTCTTTTTAACTTAGCAAATTTTGGAGAAATTTCGTTGTTTGAAATTCCAACCGGGGAGCTTCCCCGTCTTTTTAACTTAGCAAATTTTGGAGAAATTTCGTTGTTTGAAATTCCAACCGGGGAGCCTCCCCGTCTAATAACTTAGAACATTTTTTGACGGAATTTCATTGTTTAAAATTCCAACCGGGGAGGTTTGGTCCCTACCTTTAACTTAGCCAAATTTTATGCTAATTTCTTGCTCAAAATCTGAGCCGGGGAGCTTGTCCCTATTTTTAACTTAATGAAATTTGTTGTTTAAACTTCATGCCGGGGAGCTTATTTCCCCGTTATTGAGGTGCTCGTCTGGGCATGCTGGTATGCTCACTCGAGCGAGTTGGTGTGCTAAGTTTTGCCTGTTTTGTATACTTATCATATTTTTGCATGTATGAATGATGCGCTCGTTGTTATTTTGCCGGGGAGGTTTCCCCTGCTTGATATTGAGCATGTTTTATTGAGGGTAGTCTCCTCTGTTTTGACTTAAACAGTTTGGGGAACTGTATAAGCACTTAGAGTTGTTTCTAAGTTACGCGAATACAAGCACGCTAGTGTACCCTTCTTCGCAACCTGAACCTCCCATCGCGAGCTGGGTGCTAGGTCGTGGCACGGGGACGATGGGCTCGTTTCGAGAGTTATCCTCGTCTAGCAGGAGTTCTATTTCCCTTATGGTGAATTAGTTCCTCTGCTATGGTTTTAGATGAGCACGTGTGCCATGGTGCCCTCCGTTGTTTAAGGTGCTCGATTCGTTGTGTTCTGAAGTGCAAGCAGCCTTTTAGTGTGGCAATAACTTAGCTGTAATATTGTTTCAATTTCTGGGCATTCCAAGGTCGAGGAAGTTTCTTTCCTCGAAGGTCCTCGAGATAGTATGCACCATTTTCTGTTTTGTCAATGACGCGGTATGGTCCTTCCCAATTGGGTGCAAGTTTGCCGTCCTGGGAGTCTGCATTGCGCCTTAGGACGAGGCTGCCCACCTCGAATTCTCTTTTGATGACTTTGGTGTCATGACGGGCAGCTATTTTCTGCTTCAGGGTGGCCTCCTTTAAGGAAGCTCCTGTTCGAATTTCTTCGACGAGGTCAAGCTCTTCTCGAAGTGCTTCGTCATTCTGCTCCTCGTCAAGAGGCTGCTCAGTCCGACGAGATGGTTCCCCAATCTCTACGGGGATAACTGCCTCCGTTCCATATACCATTCGGAATGGGGTCTCTCCGGTTGTGGAGTGTGGGGTTGTTCGATAGGCCCAGAGTACATTGTCAAGCTCTTCGACCCATTTCTTTTTGTTTTGGTCGAGTCTTCTTCGTAACCCTCTCAGGATTACTCTGTTGGCTGCTTCAGCTTGCCCGTTGGTTTGGGGGTGCTCGACCGATGTGAAGTGCTGCTTGGTGCCCAGGGCAACAAGGAATGCTTGAAAATCTTTGTCTGTAAATTGTGTTCCGTTGTCTGTGACTACCACCTGTGGTATTCCGAATCTAGCCAGCACATTTCTTTTGAAGAAGCGCAGGACTCTGAGTGATGTGATGTCGGAGAGGGGTTCAGCTTCCACCCACTTTGTGAAGTAGTCCACTGCTACTATTAAGTAGCGATTTTGATAAAGTCCTTTGGTAAAAGGACCAAGTAAATCCATGCCCCACCAGGCGAAGGGCCAGGGGGAAGACAAAGATTTTAGTTCTCGAGGGGGGGCTAAGAGCATATCCCCATGCCTTTGGCATTTGTCACATTTTTTTACGTGGTCTTTGGCGTCCTGTTGCATAGTGGGCCAATAGTACCCTGCTCGTAGAGCTTTCCTGGCAAGTGACCTTCCTCCCAGGTGTTGGGCGTTAATGCCCTCATGGACTTCGCGCAGGATGTAATCTGCTGTGTCCTCGTCCACACATTTTAGGAGAGGAATGGAAAATCCTCTCCTGTATAATTTTCCATCAAGGATGACATAGGAGCAGGCTCTTCGTCTGACTACTGCTGCTTGTTTCTGGTCGTCAGGGAGAGTTCCGTGCTCGAGGAAGTTGTATACTGGAGTCATCCAGCAGTCTTTGTCGCCAATGACGTTTATGTCCACACCCTTGCTAGGTTTTTCTATGCTTGGACGAGGGAGTATCTCCTGGATGACAGATTTGTTTCCGCCCTTCCTTTTTGTGCTTGCCAGCTTGGACAGGATGTCTGCCCTTTTGTTATGCTCGCGGGGAACATGTAATATTTCAACAGAGTTGAACTTGGTGATCTTTTCCTTTACTAGCACTAGGTATTCAGAGAGGTTATCATTCTTGGTCTGATACTCTCCTAGCACCTGTGAGGCGACCAGTTGCGAATCTGTGTAGATTTTTATCTCCTTGGCTTGCACGTCCTCGGCCAAGCGTAGTCCGGCGAGGAATGCTTCATATTCTGCTTGGTTGTTTGAAGTTGGGAAGGATAGTGCTAGGGATACCTCGATCAGTAAGCCGTTCTCATTTTCAAGAATGATGCCTGCACCTGCTCCTGTGGCACTTGATGCTCCGTCCACAAAGATTGTCCATTTATCTGCTCCGTCCACTGTAGGGGAGGAGCTCGTCATCTCTGCGACGAAGTCAGCTAGGACTTGGGCTTTTAGAGCTTTTCTGCTCTCGTAACGAATGTCGAATTCTGAGAGTTCGAGGGACCATTTGAGCATCCTGCCCGCCATATCTGGTCGGCCAAGCAAGGATTTAATTGGTTGGTCTGTTCGGACCACAATTGTATGAGCCAAGAAGTAATGTCTTAGTCTCCTCGCAGCGTAAACTAGTGCAAGAGCTATTTTTTCAACTTGTTGGTACCTTAGTTCAGGACCTTGCAAGGCTTTGCTTGTAAAGTATACTGGTTTCTGCCCTTCGTTTGTCTCACGAATGAGAGCTGCACTTACAGCCTCTGAGGCGACGGAAAGGTACAGGTATAATACCTCCTCGTCACTTGGTCGTGAGAGGACAGGTGGCTCTGATAAGGCCTTTTTCAGATGTTGGAGGGCTTGCTCGCACTCATCTGTCCATTCGAAGACCGCTTCTTTCTTTAGTAATTTGAAAAAGGGAAGTGCATGTTGTGCTGATTTGGATACAAATCTGGAAAGCGATGTTAGCATTCCGTTAAGAGTTTGTATGGACTTCTTATCGCTCGGGGTGGGGAGCTCGGCAAAAGCTCTGCACTTATCAGGGTTGGCTTCAATTCCTCGCTCGGTTAGGTAAAATCCCAGGAATTTACCTGCGCGGACCCTGAAGGTGCACTTCTCTGGGTTGAATCTCATGTTGTATTTCCTGGCCTGCTCGAACACCTTTCGAAGGTGCACGACATGGTCGAGTTCCTCGGGGGATTTTACGATCATGTCGTCCATGTATACCTCGAGCATGTCTCCTATTTGCCCTCGGAAGACTTTGTTCATCATTCGCTGGTATGTAGCTCCTGCATTTTTGAGACCGAAGGGCATTACGTTGTAGTAATAGTTGCCCGACTCGGTCATGAAGGCTGTTTTTTCTCTATCTGCTACTGCCATTGGAATTTGGTTATAACCTGAATAAGCATCCATAAAAGACAATAATTTAAAGCCAGAAGAATTATCAACAAGTCTATCAATGCAAGGTAAGGGATAAGAGTCTTTAGGGCAAGCCCTGTTAAGATCGGTATAGTCGCAACACATCCTCCACTTTCCATTAGATTTTTTGACGAGTACAACGTTGGACAGCCAGGTTGTATACCTGGCCTCCGAAATAAAATTTGCCTCTAGGAGGTCTTTTACACATTTTTCTGCAGCCTCCGATTTCTCGGGAGACTGCCTACGCCTACGTTGTACAATGGGAAGTGCAGTGGGATCAATAGTCAGCTGGTGACATGCTATGTTGGGGTCCAAGCCGGGCATCTCGGAAGCGTGCCAGGCGAACAGATCAGCATTTTCCTTCAAGCAGGCTTCAAGTTGCTTCCTAGCAAGTTCGGGGAGCCCGGTCCCAATCTTCACTGCCCTGTTCGGGTCTTCTCCGAAGGGCATCAGCTCAAACTCTCCATCCGGCACTGGACGACGGTGCTCTTGGCTCGCCTCGTCGTCCTCCTTCATCTCCTTGCGGAGCTTCTTTTCATCTTTGCTTTCCTGCTTGGAAAAGCGGCTGTCGAGGTCAATAGAGCTGATTTCTGGCAAGGGCAGGGAAGCTGCTGCCTTGGACTTCTTTGGTTCGGGGAGCTGCCCGATGTACTCGTTTCCCTTGGAGGAGGCATTGAAGACTCTCATTGCTGCTTCAATGTCTCCATGTAAGGTTGCAACTTGGCCTTTATGCGTGTAGTACTTCATTTTGAGATGGGCGGTTGATGGGACAGCCATTAAGTCAGCAATGGCTGTCCGGCCCAGGATGCACTGGTAGAGAGATGGGCAGTCCACTACCAGGAATTTCACCTTGATTGTTTTTGCAGTTTCTTCGGAGCCAACGGTGACTAGCAAGTCTACGTAGCCCCATGGCTTGGTTGTTGCCCCATTGAATCCAGAAAGATCGGATCCAAAATAGGGAGTGAGGTAGGTTTCATCCAATTGCAGAGTTTTAAAGAGTTGGGAATACATGATGTCGCAGGAGCTTCCCTGGTCGACCAGTACCCTGCGGACGTCCATGTTTGCCATGTCCGCTCTGATGAGCAGGGGTATCTGGGAGTTTGCAGCTCCTCCGGGCAGCTCTTCCATATAGAAAGATATGGGCCTCGACTGCCCTTTTGGTTTGTCTAAGGTTGCACTCATGTTAGAGGAGCCATCCAGTAATTCTTCAAATTTCCTTTTGATGGATCCCACAGACTGTTTATCAAAACCTCCACCAGAGATAACCATAGCGTGGGCAAGTGCGTTTCTTTTTGTTGACTATTCTTGTGTTTGTGTAGTGTTTCAACATACTGAAGGCATCTTTGACTTCAACATCGGCTCTTACAAATGGTCTGCGTCACTTGCTAACTGATGTTAAGCAAAAGAAATTATCAGAAGAGTAAACATTTTGGTTTGATGATTTTACAATTCTAGCATTATTGTTTAAGATATTTATGTTTTTCCCAGTTCTGAATCTAGCAAGACTCTTATCTTTTTGTTGGTAATAGTGTTGTTTACATTTCCAGCATATCAAATCACTACCGCATCCGTTCCCTCATAGGCTTTGTCTAACATGCACCACCACATTAAGTGGTGCATGATGCACAAGTTCGTGATACCATTATAACGAATTCGAATTTTATAAAATTCACCGTTGGATTGAAAGTTTGTATCGTATAGATCATTCTTGTCAATTTTTAAAAGGATTGAAAATTATTTGATGTGTCATTGAGACTCATCATGATTAACGGTATTTAATAAAAGCTCATAAACCGTTAATCTTGATGGGTCTCAATGACATATCAAATAATTTTCAATTTTTTTAAAATTTGACATGGATGATCTATATGATACAAACTTTCAATCCAACGATGGATTTTGTAAAATTTGTATTTATTATAACGATAACACTAACTTATGCACCATACACCACTTAATGTGGTTGTGCATGTTATCACTACAAGATAATTTGGAAATAACGGCGGAATGATAGCGGCGGTTCCTTGAAACAGTCGTCGCTATTTGAACTCTAGGACATAGCGGCTGTTCTATCCCAAAAATTTGAACTCAGATCTGGAAAAAACGCGCTTCCCATTTCTTTTTTACCTCTTCTTATTTTCCACCCAAAAATTTCAAGTTTCGATTCACTAGTTTCATTTTTGTAATTTCTGAAAATCATTCTATGTATCGTTCAACCCTCGTTCAACTTCAGCAAAGCTTAGAACGATTCAGAATTGTTCTCTCATTCTGAAGATCGTTCAACTTCTGAATCGTTCTCTCAAGCTTCGATTCAGTTTCAACTCTCATTCAGAAATGTTCAACCCTCGTTCAAATTCAGAATCGTTCTCTCAAGCTTCGATTCAGTTTCTCAGCAAAGCTTCGATTCAGAATCTCTATAGCTTTAATTCAGTTTTGTTCATCCTTCAATCCAGGTTCAATTTCTAATTTTGTTAAACTTTTTAGTTATTTTTCCCAATTTTTTCATCAATTTGTTTCATAAATTGGTAATTAGGTATTTGAATTTACTTTATTGTTTATATATTTGATAATTAGGTTTTGAAATTAGTTTATTGATTTTAAATCAATTATGCTTACTGAAATTTAGAGAAAGATGGAAATTATTGAAGAGCTTCTCTAATGTAGTTCCAAAAAAAATGCAGAGATTCCTAATGTGATGCAATGACTAGTTCAGATAGTTATATATATATATAAGATGATGCAAAACTAAACTTGAAAATAGGTAAGCATTTGAAACTAGTTTATTGTTAGTTCAGTTTGTGATTAGTGATTACTGATTAGCATTGATAGTTCAGTATCTAGTTTTGAGAATTCTTGTGAGATTGGTGATTTCTCAAAACTTACCAATGCCTATTGTTTGGTTGCAATTGGTGGTTCTGAAAATTTCTACAGGTTTTCCTCTGCTTTAGTTTACTGAAAATACATTCCCGAATATATGCATTTAAGTTAATGTGTTTAGCTGTTTCTTATAAAATAATACATCTTCAGGTTTTGAACTTTGAAAGGTCTTGTTCCTTGTGTTTCATTACTGATTGGTTTGTGTTTTATCCCTGAATCTCCAATGAGGCTGGTAAACATCTATAGCACAAATCTCTTCTTTGTAGCATAAGAGGAAGAAAGCAATGCAGATTAATAAACTTCCATTTTTCAGGCTAAGGTTGGCCGCGAAAAATAATTTCAAGTAGTTTAAGTCGACTTCGGGGAAAGAATGTCCATATTTCTAATGAAGCTGATGAAATTGTTGTACTAAGCTTATGGATTTGTTCCAGAACAAACACGTGTGTTCCGTAGTTGTACGTAGCATACTTAATTTTGTAGCACAAATTCAATCAAAAAGTATGTGTAGCTATTCAAAAGTATCTAACTGGTTGAAATGGTCTCAGATAGGTGTCAGATTAATGGTATGTCAACAATCTGTTGGAATTAATGGTATTGGATTTTATACATCAGACACATTTGTAGCAGCCGGTAAGTTTGGAAAAATACATGCTAATTTTAAAAAAAAATCAAAGTAACTCTCTTTATATTATTTATTTATATATCATCGAGTTACAATTTGACTTACAGGACTTTCTTCAGGAAAAATTGGTACCATAGCCTATGCTTGTATGCAGGTAGTTTATGAAGTTTTCTTACATTTAGTTATCATATAACTGCACTTTTATAACTGCATATGCTAAAATGAATGACAGGTTCCATTCACTATGTTGGGAGCCATTTTGATGGACAAATCCGGATGAAGGCCGCTTATAACTATAATCCTATTTTCGATGAATTAAATTTTAATAATGGCATTGATAATTAATAATCTTATAGAAGTGCTAATTAACTAATATGCATGTAGGTTGTTTTATGACTGGAATTGCTTTCTTTCTCAAGGCAAGTTTTTACTAATCATATTTTCTCTACAGATTATGGTGTATATATCTCAATTAGTCAATCAAATTCTAAAACTTCTGTATTGTTCCATGGATCAGGATCAAAACTTAATGTTTGAGTGTGTACCAATATTAGCAGTTGCTGGTGTTCTGGTGAATCTAATCTGAAAATGTTGATTAAGGAATTAAGGTTAATGAAAAATCTGTTAATTACATACTTTAGTTTCTTGTTAATGTAATCTTAGGCACATATGTACTACACAAGTTCTAGTGTATGGTGCTGCATTAAAAAACTAAATATGTAATTATCAATGTTTTAAGAACCGGACCGGAGGTCGAACCGTTGTGACAACTGGTTCAAGGGTCAACCGGTCGGATCGGTTCAACCGTTATTGAACCGTTTATATTGAACCGTTCATATAATTTTTTCACGTGTTTGAGTCTATGGTTGGAAAGGAAATATTTTTGATTTTTTAACCTTTCAATTTCAATCCATCGTTTTTTTTAATTAAAAAATCAGTTTTTTTTTTTTTTTTTTTTAAGTGAGAGAAAAACCGGCCGGTTTTCCGGTTCACCGGTTCACCGGTTCACACCGGTTCACACCGGTTCATACCGGTTCACACCGGTTTTTGACCGGTTCCACTGACTAGCGGTTCTTGCTAGTCGACCGGACCGCCGAGGGCACCGGTTCGTGGTCGAACCGGTCGGACCGGCCGGTCCGGTCCGGTTTTCAAAACATTGGTAATTATATGAATGCATGAACTATGTATGGAGGCATTGAATTGCCTCATGATTAATTTGAGTCACTATTTTGGTACAATTTGAGTCACTGATTTGAGGCATTGATGCAATTTTAATCACTATATTCTTTTGAGGCATTGGTGCAATTATGTTTTCTTTGTTGATTAATGTTTTAGATTTTTTTGAATTAATTTAGTAGTTTCGAGTATGAAAAAAGAAGAATTAAAAAATCAGGAAAAGCTATAAACTAACCCAAAAAAATGCTATAAGGTAAAAAAAAACATAATTTTTTTATTTTTTTTATAAAAAAGGGAGTTGCGACGGTTAAAAACCGTCGGTAAATCGATATAAAACACACTGGCGACGGTTCTAAACTGCCGCCAAAGGGTGAAATAAATTCCCCAAGACCTTCGATTTAGCGACAGTTTAGTCTATTGTTGCGACGGTTCTAACCGGACGCTAAACAAATTGCAACGGTTTGTGCGGCAGTTCTTGAAACCGTCGCTATATTGTACATCCGACGCCAGGATTCGCGACCTTTCAACAACCGTTGCTATTTAGCTTTGCGACGGTTTAAAACCGCCGCTAAACCCTGGCAAAACCGTCGCAAACTGTCAAATTTCTTGTAGTGTATGTTTGGCCTCCATCATATTGAACTTGAATTTCATTTGTTGAAGTTCAAATGCCGTGAATTATTTTAGTAAAAAATTAATATTTCTTTGCTTAGAGGAATCCCATTTTTCTTTCTGTCAATGCTGGTCCATTTTATCTCTTCTGTTGTTGCAGTTGAGCATTTTTAAGATACTCAGCATCATATAGAATAAACATGATTAATTAGTATAAGAAAATGTAAATGTCCTCGTTAATGTGAAAATATACATGTCCTCAATTTGAACAAGTCTTCATAACTCAAGTGTTTGTGTTAGATATAATTAACATTAGCAAATAGAATTGGGTCTGTTTGTTACGGATTAAAAGACACTAAGTAAACAGGGTCCTAAAAAGGCTAAAAACATAAGTACCATAAGTACTCAACAAAAATAAGAAGTTTTGGCTTGTCTTTACTGTGCCATAGTTGCCCTTGACATAAATTCTGAACGTTTTGCATAAACATGTCATTTTGTTATTAACCATTGGTGACGAGTTTCCTATTCTTCAACAAAAAAGTGGTTCTAATTCCGGTAATTAAATCAATAAGGTAGCTCCATTGTAAATATTATATATGAAACACTAGTTATTTTATATCTGTGTCTTATATTTACTGTAGTACTACATATGAAATACTTTGGTGATGTATATTATATTAATGTTGATCTTTTATATGCATGTAATGTGTTCTTATGTAATTCGGCCTGGTTGACCTCTTCCGCGTCGGTGTTGACTGTTTGGAGGCGGACTGCGAGCTAAGACTTATTTGTCTAGGTATTTATTCTACCGCCACCCCATCAATTTTTGGCTCGTGGAGTTGCTCTTTGGATCCTGATGGGCCGATCACTTTTGACTTGAGATCAGGAGTTGCTCTTTGGATCCTGATGGGTCGAGTTGATGTCTTCTTTGGTAGTTTGGAGGCTGAGGAGTGTCCTTCTAATAATGAGATTAGAAGTAGGACTCTATTAGATGATGTCTGTTTTTGTTTAATTCTTCATTGGTGTTAGGCTTATATACGACATCTTGTTTTGCGATTCCATGTTCCCGGCCCGTGTTCATGTTATGCAAATACCATTTATGCATAATATTATATTTGTTATTAAAAAAAAGGTAGTTGTTTGTTACTTTTTTATGGTATAACTAGTTAAAGACCTGTGCGTTCGCACGGGTAGCATAATATTACGATGATTAATTAGTATACGAATTATAATTTTATTGCTATATCAAATTTATTAAAAAGCATTGTCTATTTTTAAAAAACCTAAATAAAATAAATCAACATATTCAGAATTAAGCTAAATACATATGATCTATAAATTTTCAAAAACTACTTTGAAAACAACATTGGTGGTAGACTTCAATGCTTTATTTTCTTTGTCGTGGATTAAAATTTTAAGTCCTTTTTTCTCTTTACTCTTGAGATTGCCACATATAATTGACCGTGACTAAATGCACGAGGAGGAGCAAGAGTTATTTGTAGGTTATTTGCAAGCAATGAATATGTTGATGCATAGGTTGCTTAAATAGATTATTGTTGGTAATTTATTTTGTTGTTATTTTCATGGTATAGATTATTTGAATAATGACATACCACCATTGACTACAAGAAGAAATAAAAGAAGAAAGATGATGAAAGCATAAACAAACTTGAGAGTTTGAGCCATATTTTTCTCTCATTTGCTTGTAATTAACAGCATTTTAATTATTTTTTATTTTTTTGACTCAGCATTTTAATTTTTTTATAAGTTTCATTTTATGTTACCTTAAATTAACATTTAGAAGTTGCAAGAGGCCATTTATAAAATTGGAATTTATTTCATTTCTTTAATCAATATACATGTGATGCTTTTGCCATTTAATATCTTTTAAAACATTGAGCAAGTTAAATGGGTAAACGCAAATTTTATAATTGACTTTTGCAACTTTTAAGTGCTAGAAATTATTTAATTAAAGTTAACAAAGCATGAAATTTTTACTTATAAAATGATAACAAAAATCTATTTATTACACACAAGCAAATAAGAAAAAAATATGACTCAAATATCCATGTTGGTTTATGGATTCATCATGTTTCTTTCTTTATTTATTGTTATAACCAATGGCAACAGTGGTCAAGGTTTGTCGTTTTTCAGACCATTTTCAAAATTTCAATATTATATCACTTTTTAATAATTTTATCTTCTAAACAATATTATATCACTTTTTAATAATTTTATTTTTTCTATTTGACAATGCAGCAACTCCATGCTTAACAGATTTGGATTGCCCAAATCTATTTTATTGCAAAGAGAAGTTTTGTGCACCCATTGTGTGGAAACATTCACCACGAGATAAATTTAGAACAATTAAAGGCCATAAAAATGGAGATAGAATGTGAATACTAGATCTTTCATTTTAGAAAAATTCTATGGTGAAGTCATGTTTTGGATTTGTTTGGTGAATTAATGAAATATTATGTCGGATATATCTTTTAGAACATAGATCTAAAAACATATATCTAATTAAATACCCATGAAACTGTTTTTAAGTTTTTTCCTAGGATTAAATAGGCATTATATCCCTTGTACAAATGAATACCATCTCATATCCGTTGCCTTCCACCCTCAATAACACTTTAATCTCAAGATGTATATCTGCTTGGCTTAATGAGAGACTTCTGACACTTCCTCAAAAAATAATTAGAATGACGAAAATTGAGTGAAAACTCTATAATTAGAAACCGTTGTAATAACTAATAAGCGGTGGATGGGATTAGGGATGTTCGCGGTGCGGTTTGGCTCGGTTTTGAGCATAAAAGTCATCCTAATTGCGAGATAAAAATGCATGCGGTTCAGTTTGGTTCGGTTGATTTTTAAAAAATCATTCAAACGAAAACAAACCAATGCAATTTGGATTGGTTTGCTTGGTGCGGTTTACAGCGTAACGTTTCAGTACCAAACAATTTTAAACATCCAAAAAAAGAACTTGAAGTTCCAAAATAACATTGTAGTACCAATAAAAATTTATTTATCCAAAATAACATTATAGTATCTTACAATTTTAAATATATATAAAAAAAAAAACTTGAATTTTCAAAATAACATCATAGTACCAATAAAAGTTGTTTATCTAAAATAACATTAAAGTACAAAAAATAAAAACAACTTGAAGTTTCATTAATTTGATCGACTGAGAGTTGTAATTGGACTATGTATATTGGAATATAAATATATAATAGTAACTTAATGCGGTTTTTGTTGTATCTGCGGTTTTTACGGTTTGCAGTTTTTGCGATTTGCGGTTCAGTAAGAAAGTCATCCAAATACATCCAAATCAAATGCGATTTTCAATTTGGTTTGGTTCGATTTGCAGTTTTATTTTTGAATTAGTTCGATACGATCACCCTTAGATACAAAAAGATAAACCATTCGTGAGAGAAGTTACATTTTGTTTTGAATTATGATAACCAACTTCAACTTCCACCCTTTAATTTTTCTTTAAATAACTGACATAAGTGAAGGGTAATATAGGGAAAAAAGGCTACACCAAAAAGTGTTTTGCCTTTATATATTGTTATAAGTTATTATAGATCTATACTATTCCCTTCGTCCCGAAATAAACGATCTAGTTTTTTTTTTTTTTTGACAAATAAACGATCTAGTTGATCACCTTCATATTTGCTAATGCACAACTTTAATCATTAATATCTTAAATTATTTATAATTAAAAATTATATATTTTGAAAATACTCATCGATACGGATCAAACTTTTCATATGTTAATATTTGCATATACATATTAGTAGAAAAATACAATTAAAGAAGATCATATGAATAGTAAATAAAGTCAAAAACAGGTCATTTATTTTAGGAGTATATATAGCCTCTGCGCTGGGACAATGCCCTTGATGGTCATTAATGTCATCAAGTGGCTGCCAGAAAATGGCTGGAGAACCATGATGAGTAGTTAATGTTCATCATTCTGATAGTCGGCCGTTATAATATGCAAGGATATTGTGACCGTCCACCAGTGGAAGGTCTTCGTGTACTGCTCCCAAGTTAGGTCTTGCTCGACGGTCCAAAACACTTCTAAAATAATAGTTAAGTTAACTACAAAACTAAAATGATTAATAAGTTTTCTTTAAGACAATCATTCAGAAGAATATGAATTTGAACTCAAATGATTAATTACTAAATCCCTTTTCGAACTAAATGATTAACATTAAAAAAAAAAACTTGTTTAGTTAACAATAAGGAAAATGCTAAACAGTGCCCCGGACACTAGTTAAAGATACAAATATAGAAGTTTTATCTCATAAATTGTGCATTCAATGTTTTAATGATGTGAAAAGTTATTCTCTCCCATCATTAACTTTATCATTTATTTCCTTTTTTAGTATGCTTAACTAGTGACCCGAGAGCACTGTTTAGCATGACCCTAACAATAATTACTAAATCCCTTTTCGAACTATAAGATTGACAGTTTGACACTTGTGAGTTGTGTGACATGAGTATTTTTGTATCTAAAAAATAAGTGCAAGATACTAATGGGGAATTGAACCTGACCTTTGTCAAGTAGCCAAATGTTTGATAGCGATAGGGCGAGCATCACGGATATTATGTTATCATACCTCCTCCCTCCCCAAGGAGTATCCGTGAACATCACCTCATGGGACCCACCAACCCAACATTTTTATTTATTTATTATTTAAAAAACATAAAAAAACACCCTCACACATTACGTGTCACCCTCGCCGCGTCTCTTTGTAAAAACATTGCACCAACGAAACAAAATAATACATTTGTATTCCTCTTTGTGGTCTCATTTCAATTCTTCTTCTTCTTCTTTGTTTTTTCCACATTCTCTCCAATCACTGTTTTTATTGTTGTTATAACCGTAACGTGTCAACTCACTGATTCACTCGGTGTGTGTTCATTCTTTCGACGGAAGCTCAATGGATCCAACACGAGCTTTTG